>NC_060211.1:134287857-134889285 GCF_021130785.1 Homalodisca vitripennis | reverse complement strand
ACTTAACAAATTGCGTAACAGATGGACCGAAAAAGAGAGTTTCCGAATCTTTACTCGTCTGTTTGTCAGCAAAGGATTCGAAATAGGAATCAATAATTTTATCTTCTAGCCACCTACTGTTATGCCAAGATTTTTCCTCTGCATCTCGCAACTGAGCTGCCAATTTACTATGAACAGATATTAATTCGACATTTTGCCTCTGATGCCGCTCAATTTGATTTTCAAGATTCGAGATAAAACTCTCCTTCTCAGATAGTAACCTTTGTACAGTATTACTTTGGCTTTCCATTAAACTAATTTCATCCTTAAGTTTACTAATTCTAGATTTCAGGCAACTATTTTCATGAGCTAAAGAGTCTTTTTCTTCTTTAACTACATCCTGTGCCGTTATCGAGTCATTGAAGTCCGAGATTCTTCGAGTTTTTTCATCCTGATATTTGGACTCAAGTTGGGCTGTCTCACGCTGGCAGGTGTCCAGCAATGTTTGGAGGCTGGAGCCTCGAGTCATGGCATCACTCAGAGAAGTTATCAACCGTGCAACAGTTGATTCCAAATCGTCCAGTTCAATCTCAGGGTAATTAACTTTTAGTTTATTTAAAACCATGCATAGATCAGTAACCAAAGTCTCAGATACATCATCAAGATTCAAAGTGTCTTTAAGAATTTCATCAATGGACAGAATGTGAGATTTAGTTTTAGCCCTGGTAAGAACCATTTTTGAAACAAATCACAAATCTAACCGATGACTCACTGTTGGTAGAGTTTTAACTAGAGTTAGTGATAAGTTTAAATTGTACAGTGCCTTCAAAACCCTGGATACAAGTACCGCATGCAGTAAAGATGTTAGAGTTGCCTTCAAATATTCCAGGCGCAATCGCTGCCAGCCGTAATACAAGGCAGCGGCCGCTTTTTACCGGTCAGATAGATCACTACCAATCTTATTTTGCATCTGTGTTCTAGTTAAAACCATTATGGCAAATGACAGAACCGGGCACACGTTAATGGATAGATAATAAATAATAGTAAGCTAACATAAAAACATATAAAACAACAACAAATAAACACAAGTAAAGAATAATTACAAGTAGTCAAAGATACATACAGGATACTTATCCTAGAGAGAATAATTTGAACAAGTTACATAATAAATATAACAATTAATTAAGACAGTAACTAGATACGGATAAATTATATTATTTTACCTTAACAAAGTATATACATAATTCTTACATTAATTCAGACCTGATAAATCAACAAATAATAGTAGGCTAATTTTTACAATAAAATATATTTAATACATACACAAAAATACAAAATTAACAGTATAAATACAATATATAAACAACAATTAAATGAATGTTTTAAAATTAATAATAATGAGATTAAAATAATTATAAACAATATATAATTTTATTGCAGTTTAGAAGAAGCAAAAAGTTTATTCGGTGAATGGTATTCGAACTGGTGCCGCCGTCAATCGCAGACAGCAGCGTCACTTGTTAGCCGCCTGAGCTACGAGACCAGTTGATAGTGCCGGTGGAGATGTCCTACTTGGCTCCAAGGTCGAAACGAACAGACCGGTTGTTACCTCATGTGAAGTTTGTAGCGAGTACACAGAGGTTATGTCCAACAACCACCACAAATATTTACTTACGGCTGATATGAATGATGGTCTTAGTCAATAAGCATGAGAATACTTAGTCAATATGTCTCTGCTAAACTTCTATGTAAGTATAGGGTAATAACATGTAAAACAATAAATTTTAATGAAGACCGAATACACTTCTGCCTTAAAAGTACACGTCAGGTGTACCAACTCCTGAAAGGTTTTAGTCGCAATAGCATTATCTTTCTAAATATGTCCCACTAAATCTATTAGCATTAACTCTATAAATATAGATTTTGTTTCAATCTTTTTTTACTAAAGTAATAACAATGTTTGAAGCCAACACAATGAAAAACTGTATGGGCCAAGTTAAGTATAAAACACTGCGGTTATTTTATCAGTATAATACAAATATTTAGTAGATCTAAAAACTAGATTTAATATGGAAGTTGTATAACATTGTAGGTTTTTTACGAATTCATATAATTTATTATTGATTAAAACTAGGTATTACAAAGGTCTTAAACAAGAAAATATTTTACTATTTATCAGATTATTTTACATCTATTAGCCTTGTAGACTGTGAAATTGTATAATTATTTTTACTATGAATTTGTAGTAATTTTGAATTAACAATATATATACCTATTTTATACAACAAACAATTATTGACAACCGTTCCGAACCACGAACAATAGTTTTGAGAAAGTGCCAAATAAAACTTTTTTAGATAAAATTTCTACAAAATGCAACATGACAAATGGAAATGGATCTTTCGTTAATACAAACGTTTTTAGGCAGTCTTTTCAAGATGAGATAATTTAAATATGTATATTATGGGGCAATATATAAATACATTAAGTTTTATATATATCTCAGAAAAACTTTTTTTTAATGCCTATATAAAAAATATGAAAAATTCCCACATTGACATATTTAGAAAGATAATGCTATTGCGACTAAAACCTTTGAGGAATAATTTTTATTCAAACTTGATTGTCCAGATATTGTAGTGATGAAATATTATAGTGTGTCAATAATAGTAGCAGGAAAATGGTTGGGAATATAAATGTATTAAAATAAAGAAAACGTTTAAATATAAATTGTAAGGTTTTGTAGTTTGGTTTAGTTTAAGATTAAGGTTGTGACATATTTTGAGCAAGGGTTGCTGTGAGAGGATTTAATAATAGGTTAGATTGGCAGTACAAATACCCTCAAATGAACCAACACATTTATTTGTGACAACATTTCATTAAATTGATTAAAGATTTTAATTAACAATTGATTGCGTCAATCGACATATTAAGCACAAAACTTAATGTCTTAATACTTTGAAGACATATTTAATATTAAATTATTCATTACAATTTATTTTGAATTTAATTCATTATAACATTTACTAGTAATTTTGTAGTGTTGTAATAATAATGAGTTCATGGACTAACATGAGAAACTTTCTTTAAAATAGCTAAACATTTACATGAATTTATATTTTCGAAATTGTGAACATTTAAATAGATATGGAATTGAAAATGATTAATGAACCCTAAAATATACTAAGTTCTTAAAATTACTTACATTTTATTTCACATCACACTTATTACGCCTAGAGATATTTTTCCGCACACGAACACAAACACTCCCGAACTTCACTTTTCGAATTCCCGGCCTCCACTTCCACCTCTCCTCCTTGTTCTCCAGTTTTGATGTTCTTCTCCCGCCAGCTCATTGACCACGCCTCTGCCAAATCTCTCCATCATAATTGGTGAGTAACAATTTTCCATATCAGCATGGCTGTCCCTTACATTGTCTCACGGTTTTTACAAATAAGCATTTCCTGTTTGTTCACCATCGGCGTCTGGGCGGATGTGCGTATCTACTTACATCCGGAGGATGTTTGTCTCGAATTGCAATACGAGACTTCCTTTCCAGCAACTATCTGTACATCTATTCTATGAATTTTATTTTACTAATAATACATAAGTCTTACATTCCCCTGGCTTAATGACGATTCTACCTACGAATCGTACTTATTGTCTAATGTAGGTTATCCATTGGGTAGTCACGTTCATGTACTGTAGGCTTCAGGAATTTTATTTTGATGTTGTTAATGTGGATGAAGTAGAGGTCTATAAAAAGAAGTAGTGTTAATATAGAAGTCCAGGCTAATAAAATGTACAAAATGAGTTCCGTGTTGTTTACTATGTTGTTGTCGTCGTGTTTTAGCTGGAAGTGGTGTTGTCTTTGTAGATTGGGAACGAAGCAGGTGAATGCGCAGGTAGCTCGGAGAGTAGGTAGTGTTGTTGTGTTGAGAATGCTGTGTAGACATCTTCCTTGTTGTCTGCCAAGTCATGTATTTGGTGTTCTGTCGCAATGTCACAACACCATTCGAAGAAATCTCCGACGAACGTGTGCGATCTTCTGTTTCTATCTGGTTGCTGTCTTTGGATGAATGGGAGGTGTTCTGCTACCATTTGCTGATGTATGAGGGTTTGTAATGTGGAAAGGTTGTTCTGTATCTTGCAATAGGTTTGGGAGTTGTTGAGGTTTATAGGGCAAAAATTTAGAGAGGGTTCGTTTTTAGGTAAATTTTGCTGTGTGTTGAAAGGAATTTTGTATATGATAGGTATGGAACTGATATAAGGTAGTGTCTGAGGCATTGGAGTAAAGTACGCTCCTGTGAAGATTTGTACTAGAGGCTTATTGGGTTCTCCTATGTTGTGGGTTGATGTGCTGGCAAAGGTGGTCGAAAGAGGCATGGCAAGTGCTGTGAGTAGTAGAAGGAAGTGATGTGAAGACTCAATTTGTCTCGTGGGTGGTCGGGACGGGTAGAGTGCTGTAGACTGGTGTCTTGTAGATTGGTGTCTTGTAGACTGGTTTCGCAGGTTGTGGTTGGTTTTTCTGGTGTCATAATTCTAAAACTTAATATCTACAGGTTACATATACATTTTAGGTTAATATTTTCTAATTAATACATATTTATGCCTAAGGTTTTTATTTACAGAAATCTTTTAATTCGCCTCTCGATGGTGTGTCGTATTTCCCTAGCTCTATGTAATAATATTTACTAAGCATCTTAATCTCTAGTGTTCTTAAATAAGGTTCGATATTATGTTAATTTATTATATTACAAAACGATACTACGCACCTTTGTTTCTGAGGCATATGCAATATCCCTTCTTTGTGCTTATTGTCCATAGTCATCATCATGATTATAATATATGTTGCCAAAAGAAGGCTGTATAGTTTATTAATGAGCAATATTGCCGTGTTAATACATGCTATATTGATATATGTTACTTCCCCTCAATGGTATATTAGATATGTAATATTTAAACATGTCATTTAAGTCATTTACATGTCATATATTGAAGTATTTGTTTTTCATAGGATTATATAATATAGAACATCTATGTATCTTTCTTTGAGATGCATCTCAGGAAAATTGAGTCCCTGTAGGGTATATTATGTTTACATTGTTATCTACTAACTTAAATAAATATGATATATGTAGTACACTTTATCATATTTTATATTCCTTATTACTAGGCTATATATATACACAGATCCCTCAGGTAAGTCTAATATGTACGTTGTATCAAGTTAGAGTACGCTTTGTTATTGTAGTAAACGAGTACGTGAGAAACATTACTTGCATACTAAGCTGTCTGAACCACCAGGGCCCTTGGCGACCCAGACCGCTGGCACAAGGCAATGCCCCCTAGTCATAGTCACAACACAGTCGGTGTAGTATAGCGTGGGAAGTTAGTTGAGTTAGCAGAAAACTTATCTGCCTGGGAGACATACCAGAGTCACGGTCAAGTCTTACTAGCCAGTCTAAGTACGGTTACCGTGGGTTACAGGCTCTGCTCGTGTCGTGTCGTGTGTGCTGTGTTAGTGTCCTGTGTTTTGGGATTACCTATACCAATATCTTTGGTACGTGTAACCTATCACTTAATCACTAAATTACACTAAACCTCACATTAAAATACAAAGTTAGGCGTTTTAATTTTCTAAAACTTTTATGTCTTTATTCTCTATCGTTTTCCGACACAACATCGAGATTTTAATATACATTTTTATTTCTGTTAGACTTACTTCAGTGACTCTCAAGGTTATATAACGTTATAATGAATCATTAAAACCGTAATCAAGTTAACCGGTCTCTCAACTCCTGGAGTATAATACCTATTTTTTTTAAAGCGATTCTTGCGTGACTATGTAGTAGCTTTTTAACCTCATATATTATGAAAGTATTGCGAAGATACTTTTCACTCTCTTCAAATTTTACTACAAGGCAGTGAGTGCACAGTGATGTTCATGAGAAATATTGTATATTTTATTCTTTGATATTTTATTATTGCTCAAGTCCCTTCATATTTGTTTTATATTCTCTTATAGAATAATTTCATTCTAGCAACATGTATTGGTTGTTCTGTTAACCTTCCCCTGTGGTAAATTTCTACTGCATACATCACTTCGTTAATTTTTTTCTTGACAACGAAAGGACCTCTAAATGGTGTTTGAAATTTTCTATATTTTTTGTGTGGTCTTTCGGGAAATGGACCAAGACTTCATCGCCGGGGTTTAAATCCAAATGAGTTTTGTCACGGTTAAAGTATTTCTTTTGCGCTTCCTGGGCTTTTTTCATGATTTTCGGCATATCTTTGCGTATTTGCTCTAAAATTTCTATATTTTCCAACACCATTTTTTCGGGATTAACCTGTAAATATATACAATCAGGTGGTAAGTTAGCTTCGTAACCAAACATGAGGTAGTGCGGTGTGTAGCCTGTTGAAATGTTTACAGACGTGTTGTAGGCAAATGTAACTATTTGTACATATTTTGACCAAGTTTGGGGTTTTTCCACAACGTAATGAGATATTGCCTTTATTAGCGTGTGGTTGTATTTTTCAACCGCACCTTGTACTTGTGACATATAAGCAGCGCCTGGCCTTTGTTCAATCCCGAGTGCATTTAGTAACTGTGAAATTACAGAATTCATAAAGTGTGTTCCTCTGTCATGATTAATAATTCTAGGAAATCCAAATGTGCAGAATAGATTTAATAATTTTTGCGCTATCGTGTTCGCATCTGCATTTCTACAAGGGGTTGCAAATGCCATTCTAGTGCAGGCATCGGTTGCAACTAGGATATATTTGTAACCATTACTTTGTGTAATATTACCTACAAAGTCTATTGTTATTCTGTCAAAGGGTTTTATGGAGTGTGCAATAGGTTGTAGTAGGCAGTAATTTTTGTTCGTTTTTGGCCTACGTAGTTGACATTCTTCACAAGTTTTTGTATATTGGAGGATATCACGGTACATATTCGGCCAGTGATATCGTAATTTTATTTTTGAAGCTGTTTTGTAATTTGATAAGTGTCCACCCGTGTAGGGGTTGTCATGGAATATTTTTAATATTTCTTGTGTTTGTTTTTGGGGTATAGCCAATAAGTTTCTAGTTTCTCGTCCGTTGAAAGTTTTGAAATATAACAATCCATCTATTTCTTCGTAATGTCTTGAAGCCCGTCTGATTTTTTTATTTACCGCCTCAGGTGAGGTCATCGCAAGGCGTATTTGTTTGAAACAACTGTCTTGAGCTTGTAGTAGGGGTAGATTTGTCTGTATTAAAGTATTGACAGTTAAACACACGTCCGTAAATTCTTCATCCAAAGGTTGTTCTAAAGGATTTCTGCTTAAGGCGTCTGCTAACACGTTTGTAGCGCCACGTTTATGTTTTACTACAATGTCGTAGTCTGTTAATGACAGTGCTAATCTGTTTAATCTAGTGGAAGTGTGCTTAAAATTTTTATAAAACTGTAATGCGGCACAGTCCGTATAAACTGTTGTTTGTCTACCAAGCGTGAATTCTCTGAAGTAGTTCACAGCATAGGTTAGCGCTAACATTTCACGTTCAGCATTGCTGTAACGCATTTGGGTATTTGAATATTTTTTTGACATGTAATAAATTGGGTACATTCTATTATTTTCTTCATCTAACTGTACTAACGCTGCTCCGCATCCAATCAAACTGCTATCTACATAAATGTGTGCTTCCCTGTTGTCCTTCCAATGTGATAGTAATGGTGGGTTTGTCAAAATTTGTTTGATTTTTATAAAAGCCTGTTCACATAGATCCGTCCATTTAAATGCCATGTTTTTATTTGAATCTTTTATTATCTCAGTAAGGGGTTGTGCTATTTTGGCATAATTTTGGATGAATCTGCGGAAGAATCCTGAGCATCCTAAAAATTGTCTCACTTGCCTTACACAAGTTGGTCTTTTAAATTCGGTGATAGCTTCTACTGACTGTTTTTGGGGTAAAATGCCTTCTCCTGATACCTCGTGTCCTAAAATGTTTACACTTTTGTAGAGAAATTTACACTTTTTTGTATTTAGTTTCAAATTAGCTTTTTCTAGTTCCTCTAATATAGTTTCTAGATTATGTAAGTCATTTTCAAATGAGTCACCATAACAAATTAGGTCATCTACGTAACAGATGACTTTATTATAAAGGTGACGGTTTAATATCGCATTCAAGGCTTTACTAAATAATGTGGTTGAAGTTGAAAGTCCCATCGGCAGTCGGCAAAACTGTAGAAGTCTATCCGGAGTTTTTATGGCTAGGATATGCCTATCTTCTTTCCTAACCTCCATGGAATAAAATGCATTTTTAAGGTCTAATTTTGTAAATGTGTGCGCTTTGTTCAAAGAGCTTAAAACCAGGTTTACTGAAGGAATGGGGTGGGCATCTGTTTTCAACTGTGCATTAACCTTCCTGAGATCAGCTACCATTCTGTCGCTTCCATCTTTATTTTTCACTAAAAATACTGGGCTTGCATATTCTGTGTAATCCTGACATTCCTCTAATATTTTTGCTTGTACTAAATCGTCCAATAATTTGTTTAATTTTTCCCTTTCTGTTTTACTCTGCCTATACGGTGGTGAGTTTACAGGTTTCGTATTTGGTTTTAATTCGAGTTGAACAGGAGGTATGTTTGCAGGAGTTAAATCGATTACCTTTGTTGTAAATATGTGTCTGTATTTTTGTAAAACGTCAAGGACTTGTTTGTGTTCTTGGAGGGTTAAATGTGGTGAGATATCAAATACTATGCCGTCCTTATCTGTCAATATTGTTTTTCCTGTGTCAGTTGTAGTGGTATGGTGTTCCAGGGTAGGCTGTGCTTCGAGAGTTGGGTAATGTATATGTCCTATCGTAGTATGTGCGGGTATCCTTTTTGGGAAATTTGATGCGTTATAAATATTTACAATTGTATCTGTACCATCTTCCCCTTCTGTAAGATATGCATGACATTTCTTTTTTATTCTTAGATTCCTATCTGTTTCGATGGCTGTTCGAGACTCTATACCTTTTAAAGAGCTAATCCTAATGTGCTGATGTGGTGCTATAATTATGTCTTGTGGGGCTGTTACCTCTGTTACTTGCTGTACTTCTAATTCCTGTGTGTTTTTAAAATTCTTGATGTCTAACTGCCACTGTTCATTCATAGGTATTATATGTTCAATCTGATATTTGGTAATTTTTATTGTTTTATTTTTATAGTTTAACTCCACGCAGTTCTGAAATAGGAATATGTTTCCTACCAATATAGGGCTGTTTAGATCAGGTGTCACATAAAACGTGTCTTCAAGTATTACTTTGCCAATTTTTATGGCGATCTTTGTTGAACCCAAAACTGTTAATGGTATACCGTTAGCCGATATCAACGAGGGTATGTTGCTAGTATTTAATTTTGTTTCACAAACTAGGTCTGCTCTAATAATGTTTATGTTACATCCTGTATCTATAATGCAGGGTACTGGATGTCGAGGGTTTGTGGTCAAGGCTACGTCTATTGTTAGGACAGGTATCTTCTTCTTGGTTTTATTTTCGCAATTAAATATGAGTTCATAAATATCCTCTAATAATAATGTTTTATTTTTCCTCGGTCTGTGTATCCTGTCTTGCGTTATTTCTTGCAAGTTAGTACAATCTATCATATTCTGTTTCTTCTGTTGCTCTATGTGATTTAAAATCTGTATAGTGTCTATCTCAATGGTTTCTTCCAATCCAGTATGTGTGTTTACCTCCCCCATACTACAATCTGGGTCCTGTTTTACGTGCGCTACCCCCTTTAATACACTAGGTTTTATCTGTCGTGTGAAATTTTCTGAGACTGCAAGGTTTCTTGTAAAGCTGGGTTTATTTATATTTGTTGTCCCCGAGGGGTTTGGTTCACTTAGGGTTGGGGTTGGATTGAACGCAGATTGAAGTTTCATGGTGTGTATAGGCTTCTGCGTAATAGGTTGTTCAATTTCTTGCATCTTCTTTAAGGGTGGGAATTCTTGATTATAATCTATGGCTTTAAATATCACTTCTGAACTGGTCTTTCCAGGGTTTGATAGTGGTAGTACTTTGGGGTTATTTGGAGTAAATGTCATAGACTTTATACATTTGTAAGTTTGTCGATTCCTTTGGTTAAAATCTATAGTGTTATTTGTTTTCGCTTTTAGTAAGGGGGAAGTTCGGTAAGGGTTAGTATAACCTCCCCCTATTTCCCGTTTTTTTGTTGATTTGTTTATAATAATTAGACTTGTAACATGATTCGATATTGTGGTTTGTTCGCTTGCAGTACCTGCAGAACAGCTCTTGTGTATTGTTGGTTTTAGGTGCTAAGCGGTTACTTTGGGGTTGAGAAGTTAATGAACGTTGCTTGAACCAACATTGTTCAGTATTATGGTTGTCTTTACGGCAAATAGTGCAATACCTATTTTGTCTAGCAGGTTGTATTTGGGAATGGTTTTGTCTTCTCCTATCACTGAAAGTAACGTGTTTAATCATAGGTGGCCTTTGGGTTTGTTTGGGGTAGTTTGGGCTTTCCATATATCTATTCTGGTGAGGACTAGGTGTTCTATCATATCTTGGCTTATATTTTGAGTTTTCATACGGGGATGGAGACCTTTCGTACCTGTGGTTATGATTTGAAATTTGGTTTGTAGTTAGGGTAGCTACTAAATTGGTCAGGGTGTTAACTTCTGCTTGTAGTTTATGGATGATGTTTTGTTCATATAAGGGTGTACTATAGGGTCTGTTTGTCCACCATCGGCGTCTGGGCGGATGTGCGTATCTACTTACATCCGGAGGATGTTTGTCTCGAATTGCAATACGAGTCTTCCTTTCCAGCAACTATCTGTACATCTATTCTATGAATTTTATTTTACTAATAATACATATGTCTTACAAAATGTAATCAATAACAGTTATTATGTTGGTAGTTAATTTTGAATGAATCTGATAGAGAAACGCTGCTATACATTACAGTTAAAGAAGCAACGATTTGGCGTGTAATGAAAATTAAAACTTTAAAATCTTACAGTTGACCCGCACATAATTTACATTTAATTAATATTGACAAAACTACTATAAATTCCCACATATATTTAATATGTAAGATTGTATTTATTACAATTTCCATCGTTAAAATCTAAATCAATGTTACTCCACCTCGACAGGACGTAGGAGTCTTCGGAGGCGAACGGTGCATTTTCTTAATGGTTTGATTTTTAATTTATTCTCATTTAAGTTCTTAATCTCCTTTCTACATTTTTACAACAGCCAAAATTTCCCATTCAAGGGGTAAAATCTGGTTCTGGAGCTACCATTAGGTGTGCTGCTTAAATAATAATGCTCTATCTATTAGCTACTTTACGGGGAAATACATAATACTTTAAAGTATATTAAAGCGTGTTTGTATTTGGTAGTGCAATACATTTCCGGTAGTAATGCTTAATTAAATAGTTAATTATATTTTCGTAATCGTCCTTTAAAATCTGCTTCAAAAGGAAGGATTTAATATTTTCACAAGGATCGGTGGCATTTGAGGCATCTTACAAACAGTCCCAAAAATAGATGAAGTTGTGCATGAGTTTTACGGTATGTATAAATAAAATGACTGGATCATGTATTTTTTAATAAATGCTCCAGAAATGTTCATTAGAAAATTTAATTTCCTGATTTTAAGTCTGATAATCCTTCATGCAGTAATAAACGCTACTTTTTCTGCCTTCAAGAAAGTTATCTTAAAGTGTTATGACTTGAAATAAAGTATCCCAACTAAACACCGACTTCACAAAAATAATAGATTTATTTTACCAGGAAATAAAAACCCTCAATGGATATATTGGGTGAAGATAGCAAACTATATTACCATTAACCTATCAAGCTGTGTTGAATTGTGATTTTACCGTATTTTATTAAATAAGATGATTTTATATAGTTAAATACGATAAAACAGTATAAAATCGTAATAATTTTAAACTCGGAATTATATTACATATTTTAAAGCCAATGATATAATACTAAACATTTTAAGTTTGATGGTAACACCATAAGATCCACATGTAAAATAACTTATTGTATATGTTGTTAAACACTCCAAGAAATTTTCTAATTGTCAAAGAATTCGGTCTAATTGAGATTTAAAAAACAATTGTTGAAACACAAATTTATGACGAAAAACTGCCGTCCTGTTAACACTTTTATTGCTTTATAACATTTAGTGCCTATAACTAAGAAATCTATGAATTAATATTCAAATACAGTATTACATAAGTAAACTAAAATAGATGTTTAAAAACTACTCTAGTTTCAATCTTATGGGAAAAAAATAAAAATATAGTAAATATTGTTAAAAACATTTAAATACAACAGTGAAAAATACAAAAACACTGATAAAAATAAAAATACACTATAGTTATATTGCCTTATAACTAAAAAATATATAAATTAGTTTTTAAGTACAATATAACATAAGTAAACTAAAAAAGATGTGCGTAAGCTACTTTAGTTTCAAACTTATAGGAAACAAAAAAACTGTCCATACTAGTACATATGGAAAAAAATTTGATTACAAAAGTTAAAAATAAATTGATCCAATAAAATACAAAATATAGTTTTTGCACTTTAAATTTAACGTGTTCTAGCTTATTTTATGGATTAAAATATTGACTAAGCTAACTCAAACTAAATTTATGTTCAGGATTCCTAAATTATATATTTTTAAAGAAATATAAATAAGTATCTTGATGAGTTTTTTAGTTTCATTTTATATAATACATATTTTCGCCATCATGTTAGTCGGTTACTGGTTAGCATAAGTTGTATCTGATGTTCTTGGAACTAAATTGTAGGCGGCTTAATAAACTAAGTGGCACGCGTAATAATCTTTTCTTTATCGAACATAGTAGCTGGGCATTTTGCTGCCAAGCAACAACTCACTCACCTTGTCCGTAAGTAAAACTTACACTTGTGTATTATAAATTAACCCTTTCATGCGAGAAATATAATTTGAATGTACTATAAAGAAAAAGTTTTAATATTATAGTATCGTCCCTTTCATTATGTTTTATTTAGAAGATTAATACAGATAATAGTTGTGTGATATACTTCTGACGAAACCACGTTGTAGTGATTATAAGTTGTTTCGATAAAAAGCTAATACCGTCGCGGTTTTGTTTTAGGCAAGTTTACGAGTGCTCTTAAACTTTGAGTACAACTTCGAGTACTTCGAGTATTTATGTTTTAAACTTGTAGTCTACTAATCTTCTCTTTTTTCCGACTATAACTGCAATGGCGAGCCAAGATGCTGGCAGCACGAGTGTGAGTCGACATCGACGTGAAGGGAAGTGAAATTGAAATTGTTAGTTAATGATTAAGTTCGTATGTAATATTGGAAAAAAAACATTGGAAGCATTTGGCCCACCACCAAGATATGATTTAAGTTCATTACCACTCTAATTTAGCATCAACGTGACAATATATTATTTTATTTTTACATCTATAAATGGAGCTTGTAGGTTTAAATTGCCACAATCAAGTTTTTATTACTAAGACGTCAGTGATATCCAACCACATTGTTTCTTCCATTCGGTACAATGTAAATTACTGATATTATTGTAGTACTCAATAAAATATTGGATTTGTTACCTATTATAGTAAATTATAAATATAAGACCCATTAGATTTGTGGTGGAGTTTCGTTTGGCCACATATGTGTTCATTTGTTAGATTCAAAGTATCCCTGAATCTCTTCTTCCAAGTGTAGAGGTGAAGTAGACGTATGTGAAGGTGTAGTAATAAGAACAGGTGGGGTAGCAGGAACAAATACAGGTACTTGTTGCATAATGAAAGCTAGTTTCACACGATCGATAATAAATTTTGTAGGCTTGTTACACATTTTGAGAGTTACAGTTTTGTCGTCTTGATCTCGTGAGGTCCATTAAATGATGGTTCTAGTGCTTTTAACATTGGTAGTTCTACCGGAAAAGCATGACTGCAATATATTTGCCTTGTCTAAGATAAACACCGCAACAAAACCAAAGTGGGAAGGCACAATGCCTTGTGTTTGTTGTAATCTATAAATATCAAATATTTTGAATTGTATTATTTTTAAACATATACTTGAATGTGTTTCAGTGTAAACACAGCCTAAAATATTTTCATTCTTCATTGCATAAGAGAAAGACACTAATCCCCGTACTTATACTATAATGTATCGATACTATGTAACCATGCTGCAAGGTACACGTACATGCATACGTTTATGTTATATTCCCAAATATGTACAACTTACCTTGCCATGAAACGCCCTGGAAACCACATTTAAGGATTACTAACATTATTTTCTTGGAACATTACTAAAGCCATCTAAGACCTTTTGGCTGTTCGGTTCATTGGCCAATAATATGACTACAGTCTAAGTTACGTGGTTTTAAAACACTATTAAAATCCTGATGCTTTACCGTCCTGCTGTGGACAGCTATATCTATTCATAGGATATGAACCAAACTTGGCAGATTCATAGAATGCACGTCAGTGTATATTAGTAGAGAGGACGAAGGTGGATATTGAGTGGTTAAACACAAACCACTCAGCGGTCAGTATGGTTTATTAATCTCATGATTAATTTTTTATAATTCAATTCTACTTTTTTAAATTTAATGCTATTTTATTGAAGTAAATTTAATTCTTAATTATTTCTAATATTCTTTTCATTATCCTTTCTAAAAGCATAAAATTCCTACAGTTCTTATTTCTTATATTATATATGGGTTTCGACTGCTGACTTCCCTATCTGGAAGTTCTGTGTGCCTAAAGTGTTTGGTATTCATGAACTTCTGCAGATATTAAGTGTTTTGCTGCCCAACCTAAGACACAGAACATGATATGTCGTAGACTTTACATACGCGCATTTAGAAGCGAACCCATTTAGTTCACTATTTCAGATGAATTTTAGGATAAGCGTTCTCTCACAATCTATTTCAGACACCTTAAACAAAACACCTGTATAAATTTGAAACCATTCTAATTCCAGTGACATTTTCAAATCACACCTTACCAATAATATTGTGCTGTAATTCACTTAACACTTGGGACTCTAAAAGACTAAATCACATTCTAACACTTTTCTAATGATCCTAAGTCAACTTTTTAATTCTATCTTTAACTAAGAATAAATTACACTACTTAGTTAATTGGGCTAAATTAAATCCAAATGGTCAATTAATATCAACAAATTATTATATATACTACCCTCTAACACATTCAAATTATCGTCTTCCTACTACCTTTATCCGGATAATCTTGAACCTTCTGAGGCCCTAATAATCTTGCACAAAGGCTAAATAATCCCCTACACTCATGGCAGAGACTTCTGCTTATCGTGTCATTTCCGCCCTGTATAACCAAATGACATGTGTAAAGAACCTTTCTCTACATAATCTCACATACATCTCGCGTCATCTATCAAACCATATTTCGCTAATTTCAATGCAGAATCCCACGCCATGTCGGGTACTACGCTACAACCTGGCAAGTCCATAATCCTAAACTCAACCTCATATCCGCAGAAAATCCACACAACTGGCTGCCCTCTAATACCTAGTCCGTATCTCCTTTTAATATCCAAACACCTCCTTTACTTCACTAAATTCTCTAATCAACTTTGGATCTTTAAAAACCTCACAATATTATCATACTCTTAAATCTTAGAAGACGGTCTCCAGTTATTAATCGTGTAAGACAACACAAAAATGTAGTATAGACCCGAATCACGCTCAGCAGAAGTGTCCTCCGAATTTTTTAGTTTCCTTTTCATAATCTTGTCCTTCATTGTTTCCTCTTCCTTACACAAACTTTAGGTACGATTAATTCAGTAAACTACTACATTATACATGGACGTATATTGTAGATAGCTGCTACAATTCATGTTACACTGGCTAATCGGTTGTTACTAGAATAAGAATAAAAAATATTTTATTCCAAACTTTGTACAAATTTACAATAAATGAAATGGTGGAAATACTATCCATCTGAACAAGTAGCGATGGCTAGTGCAAAGAAAACTTAACTAAGTGTTTTACACTGACAGTCAGTCTACATAGCTATCTTCTTGTGTACCTGGTCGACACCACAGCACTTTACTCGCAATCTATGCTTGCTATTGCTAAAATAACTCTTTATACAAGAATAATATATACTTTAAAAACATAATAAACACTGTTACTGTGTAGATAATGTATAGAAAGTAGCCTAGTAATGACACAGGTTTAAATTGTTCTGTGACATTTGGTTAAGAGGTAATAAAAAGAATAATAAAAGGCAAATAGATGTCGTTAAAGCTCCAGCATTAAATATAAACAGTAATGTTTGTGTTACATTCCTATAAATTAACATTTCACAAGATTCTTGAGATGAAACTAGTCATTAAAGCATAATAGGGTCAAAGGACGAATACAGTAAATATTGAAGCTCATTATATTCGTATCGAAGTCTCAGATGAATTGTCATACTTTTCCTTGTCTTTAAATGTGTTTTAAATTTGCGTAACACTGCTGAAATATCTCAAAATTAATAGCATTTCCTTCGAAATATTGTATAGGTTAGGGAACAAGATATGGAACTCCTGTACTTCAGAGATAAGATAGATTACTCGATCAGCGGCAGCATCACATTCATCTTACATTCAGCTGTCACCACAGCCTCAAGCTGCGGCCTTTAACATTGTTTTGTACAATATATTATGTTGTTGAAAACGCATTCTATTATATTAAGTTTATTTAGAAGGTTCAAAAGTTTTACACAAGTACTTTAGGAATTTGTTTTACAGGTTAAGAAAAATAAATGTGTAATATAACGCGGGTTCAGATTGTAACCGTTTGACTGTACGTGTGTATTTTGTAATTTTTTTATATTTAAGACACTATTAAGGAATAAGAAAACTCAAAATAGGCTTAAATAATTTTATGTAATTTAAAAGTAATGTAGAAATTATTATTATATTATTTTATCACGTTCATGATGGATGATGATTAAGGTTTTGTAGCTTAATACATTTAAACACTAATAAGCGTATAAATATTTGTAAAGAATAATATGGGTTTTTAAATCACAATTACAAACATTTTGCTCCTAAAACGTAAAACCCGTCCAAGAAATAATGTAGATACAAGATTTTAACTATTGCAATTTACGGGAAATCTTACAGTGTTTTCTCGTTTACAGCATCTTTAACGGTGCATTACAATCCCTAAAATATTCTGTGTACATATTTTCCTTTTACACAATTCTTAAATTCTTTATAATGTTTATAATATGCTTTACGGCATTAAACGTAAAATTGTTACCATGCGTAATCTTGTAACGTATTATCTTAGCGTTATATTAATTTCTTGATTTAAAAGACAAGAACAAAAGTTGTATCGAATTTGATATTTGTATTTTTCACTTGTTTCTGAAACAAAAATTATAAAAAAGCACATACATACAGGCAGATGATAGTTTAAACATTTCTATTCCATGTTATATTCCATTTTGTGGTTTTTAACCCTACTAAAAATTCCAAAACTATTTCTGGTGAGATCGTATGCATTCTGCACATAAAATTTAAAATACTTGATATAATAATCAAGTTTAAGTTAAACACAACCATTATACAGGTCCATCTACATCCTTCATAATTATGTATATTAAACGTTTCCTAAATGAAACGACAATTAAATGTGATGTGTTCATTAAATACAGTAACGACTGTAATGGCACGATTTAACTCTACCCATAAAAGATGTAATTTTCTGTATTTCTAAACTAAATCTGGAACTAGCCAAACTTCTGTATACAAGATGCATTTAAACTATTGGGTCATTTATATCAGTAGAATTAGTTCAAAAATTATTTATCCCGATTGTAACCTTACATTTTCGACCACATACATGTAGAACTTGGGGAATAATTTTGAGCTCTTTTAAATACTCCAAAATTACATAATAAATATTTAAAATAAAACATTATTTTTAACGTTTTGGTGCTATATAACCTTAATTTCTTTATCGAACTTAAATAATGAAAATTTGGATCACAAATGAGCTATAACATAAACAATA
This sequence comes from Homalodisca vitripennis, assembly GCF_021130785.1. Lineage (NCBI taxonomy): Eukaryota > Metazoa > Arthropoda > Insecta > Hemiptera > Cicadellidae > Homalodisca > Homalodisca vitripennis. Next base: position 134,871,235 of record NC_060211.1, on the reverse strand, counting down.
TTTGCTTCAGAATCTCACGAAATTTATACGAACACTGTCACTCAAAATTCAAAGATAGTATAATAATAATTTAACTCCTAATTTTAAATAACATATACATGTTTGTAAATGAGTTTTAGATTTTTATCTTCATGTGTTTCTGAAACAAAAAACAAAAACCCCTACAGAGAGATGGTAAACTAAGCATTTCTGACTAATTTTTATTTTATATTTTGTGCTTGCATTAATACAAGATCAAATTCCTAAACTTTTTTCGGAAAGCTCATACACACCCGTATATAAATTAAAAAATATTTAATGTAATATTTCTACAAGTTGTAAACCACTAAAACAGGGTGAACCATACCATCTTCATGTAAAACGTTCCTGATGTAACGACATCTTGTACGGGTGCAACTTGTTTCAGTAAAGAATTCTCAAAACTGTTTGTTATTGAACATTTCTCGTGTTTTTTATCACGAAAATACCCGCAGTTACTGAGTCCCTCTTTCCAGAGAGAAAGAGTAGAAGGGAATTAGTGCCTGGTCTGAACTTAATATTTTGAATTAAATATTGGGAAATTGGTATTTAAAGATGGAAATATTTGTATTTGAATATTCAAATATAACATAAATACTTAATAGTTTTAATTTGTAAAGAGATTAACATTTTACGAGTCGCCTACACTTATTGTTCCACATATAAGAGGAAGAATGTGTATAAATTTTCTTGAATGCCACGTTATAAAAGAATTTAATAAAACGTAGAAATACATAACAAGCATTAATTGTTTGACATTTTTATGCAACAAAGGAAATAATTTTGTCACTTATTCTATAAAATTAGTTTGTACATGGAACAGCTTTTACATATTGCTCGTATTTACAGACTATTTTCCACTTTACTTTACTTGGCTAACACCTTTACTGCGACAAGATCTATTGACTTGAAAACAGTAGGAATAGTATAAGTTGAGTCAATCGTAGCCAACGTGTAATCACGCGTCGTTAAATAACCATAATGTGCCTCATGGAGACTTCCATCTCTAAATGCAATCTTCTTAGCATCCGACATATTGAATATTTTTTGAAATATGGCTACTGTGACAATATTGTAACTGTAAATTCTGAAGTGTATTTAGTTAGGAAAACAAAATTAGTAAATATTAAAATGACAACAAAATGATTTGAATCAATCGATGCACACCACTTCAGATTTATAACTGGTGTCTCAAAGCCATTTAAGAAACAATCCTGATATGATAAATGCGAAAGTGCCTTTGTTTGCTTTCCTTCTTAGTTTTACATGTTTACATATATTAAATTTATCAGGACAACGTGAGAAATTTTAATATGGCACAGGGAATACCGCACTTTTTGATAGGAGTAGGTTTCTTAGATCTACACAAACTCACACACCAATATATGCATTCTTTCTGCGAGGGAAATATTACTCCTGAAAACACTGTTATTACGAAGCTTAGTGAGACGAGGACATCTGGATCCGAATGGCGCGGATGTTGGAGAGTCATTCACGCAATTAAGAACTTCAGATAGATCTTACGTGTGACTTTACCGTGATTAAGTGACTCGGACGGTCGTACGCTTGAAGGTCAAAATGTAAGGCAGGTTTACCAAGTCCTAGCATGTATATAAATGGCGTCACGCTAGTGTGTAGGGACAAAGGTTAATTAAATGGTAATCGAGACGACTGAACTCTTTTATTTAATGAATTTTCGCACTTTCTTGGTAGCATCAATAAAAACGGTTACAGGCTAGTTCCAGGGACAAAGATTAATTATATGGTAATCCAGACACCTGAAATCTCTAATTTAATGCATTTACGCGATTTCTTCGTAGCTTGAATATAAACGGGTTTAGGCTAGTTTCTACGGAAAAAGAATTATTAAATGGTAATCGAGACAACAGAAATCTCTCATTTAATGCTTTTGCGTGCTTTCTTGGTAGCATGAATTTAAACAGCCTCAAGCTAGTGTGCAGGGATAAACATTAATTAAATTGTAATCAGTACGACTGATATCTCTCATTTAATGCTTTTACGAGCTTTCTTCGTAGTATGAATGTAAACGGCCTCAGGCTAGTGTGCAGGGACAAGCATTAATTAAATTGTAATCAATACGACTGATATCTCTCATTTAATGCTTTGACGAACTTTCTTCGTAGTATGAATGTAAACGGCCTCAGGCTAGTGTGCAGGGACAAAAATGAATTAAATTGTAATTATTACAACTGATATCTCTCATTTAATGTATTCACGCGCTTTCTTCGTAGCATGAATCTACATCCTCAGATGAGTGTCCGAGGACAAAAATTATTTAAATCGTAATAAGGATAACCGAACGCTCTCATTTCCTACATTTAAGCGTTTTCCACCAAACAAAAATAAAATAATGAAGGAAAAATGTATTTTTAGTTGTATTTGTTTGATCGGTGAGTGCAGACCTATTGGTACCTATATTTTGTAGTTAAGTTTCATTAATTAGTGTTTATTTTTGTCACACAACATGGCTGTTGTGGTTCCGAACTTGTGTATGCCATAACACTCAGGTATGTTTTGTTTACTTTAACCTAGATTTCAATATTGCACAACAATCTAGTCTTTTTGTTACGATCAGCCTTAGTCTTCTATCCGTTACTGATTATATCACTGAACGATGGAAAACTTGCAGAAAAATACAGTATGAATTTTGTTCGTTGTATGAATTTTATACTAATTAAAATTCTTAACTCCCATATTTCTAATATATTTATAAAGGCAGTTTTGTAGTGAATACTTTTCTTATCATTTAATTCCAATTAAAACGTTGTGTAGTTTATAAAAACAGGTAGATAAACAATACCAATACTTCTATAAATTATAAAGATAGGAGATGTGCTAGGTTATTCATATAGGAAAAAAGACTTAGATCAGCTTAAGGTCACCAATCTTGTACTTTCATTTATTTATTCTGAACAAAAAAATTTTTTTTTCCTTCTTTACTTTAATCTGGATGGTATTAACTGAAGTTTCACGTCTATAATGATAGTAATTTGGTACTTTAAAAGGACGTTCTACTATGTAATAGTGTTCGGATAAGTCAACAGTGTCGATTACATCAAGAAACATAAGACGTATTATCAATTGTCCAAGGCCATCCCTCCCATTACAGGTCGGCATCAAAGTTTAATACGTACCTCCATGTCAACTCAGAGACAACAAGTAATCGGCACGTTCCGAGCCACAATATCCTTAAATTCCTTCTTTTTGGTCACATAATAACGTGAAATAATGTCTCACTTCAATAATGTCCTGTAATTATTCTAATAAATCATATATGTCTTCCTGTTCAATGTTCAAACAGATATGAAAGGTTTTATATTATATTCCGAATATAAAATACTGAAAACGACCTGTTGGATGATTATAATGTAAGTCTTTAAAGTAGCTTATATCCTATAATTATGTAGCCAAATATTAAGGAATAATGCAGTATTAAGGTTTAACGCTGTTCTTATGAGACTAAATTCATATTCGCCGACAGGCACAACCGGAGTTTGAAATAAACATTACAGATCAACTCAAGAAAGTAAATCTTTATTTTTTAATTGATAAATAATTGGCCTTATTTTTTGGACTTGGATATTAGTTCAAATTTGAATCAAAAAAGTATTCGTTGTAGATAGAATATAGGCTGTATTGGGATTTCGAACAGCTTCTTCTGTTCCAAGGTCAAAAACACTGAGTTTCCATTTAATGCTTATTGTACTGCATTTAGACTTCTGTCCAATTTCATCATCGCTTCTTAGCTTATTATTAGTAAATCATATTACTTGACATCACTAAGCTAGGCATATATTTATAACACTTTCATTGGAAACTAAAATAACATAGTTATATACAATTATCTAATAACCCTCTTAAAACCTAATGCGTGTTAAATCAAACAGTTGGTTAGTAGTAAAAATTTATTTGACACTGATAGTAACCAACCTGTGTCTAACACAAGTAAAATGAAATTTTAAAATAAGGTTGTAAACAATGGGTACATAATTAGTTATTAAAATTATACATTGTATAGCTCATACAGTTAGTTGCGTGTATGGCAATTAATAAGAAAACATGATTGAAATAGTACCTTTGTGTAGTAAATAGAGCCATCCATTTTTTGGATATCAGACTGGAAATATCATTATTTCAATATAAATGCAATAATTTAACTATGTCAAACAAATAACCAGTGATATCAGTTCTGTTAGATCGAACTCGATGGTTTAGATATAATAATGACGTAGATAGTTAATTGGAGTACTCAATAATATAATGAAACCTGTTATTTGTGAATAGGAAATGTTGTTTCATAGCAGTTGATGATACTGTTTTCATATTTTCAGATTAACCGTTGTTAGCAGAAAATCACGAATTTATGTTTTTACACAACAAACATACGAAGTTCTGAAACATTTAAAATTCCTATCAAAGTTAAACAGGTCTTATGTATAACCATATATTTTTCTAACTCTTGTATGCAATCGATTACAAACAATCGTTATTGACAATAATTTGAAATCATTGTTAAACAAATAAATAATTATGCGATTTTAACAACAATTATTGTAAAATAAACAAAATAAACCAATGTATATTATGTATACTGATTTTTAAATGTTTTTTTTATGAAAGAAATAATTGTTATATTCAAAAAACGACATCAAATTAAAACAATCGCTCTTTGTAGGAATTTATGTCAAGTTACTTTACTGTGTATATTTAATAAAAATATATAACTAAGACATTTTATCCCTTTTCTCTTGGGCGTTTATCTTAGTTAACGAAATTAAAATGCAAATCTTTTCAAACTATACATGTAATGTATTTATTATTTTCTTAAGAAGACATATAAATGATGCTAATTGTTTAAAAACTGTAAAGAGCTTTCAAATGAGAATACTGTAAATTTTCATATACTTCTTCTATTTGTATTCCATCATGCGAAAAGTCACACATTTAAATATATCATAATTAGATATATTAGCGTGTTACTAAAAGGAAACAAAATATATAAATCAACTTATTTGTTACGTTTCACCTCCGGTGTAGATCCATTAGTGGTGATATTTATGAACCTAATTGTCAGTTTTAGGACGCAGTTTAGTGGTGGACAAAATAAACTGCTAGTGAGCACATTATTTACGCGCTTGGGCAGGGAATGCTTCATTGTCATGTATTATTTGTATGTGCTGATATAATGTGGTCGAGTATATGTTAAGAGGAGATAAAAGGCTTATGTTTGTAACGCTAATGTAAGAAACGTTTTACTTACAACTATTAATCATAAAGCTTTAAACTTTTTAACACTTTTATATCACTCCTTTACATATATGTTTATTTATATGTCATTTACATTAATATTTAAAAATGGCTAATTTGTAATTTTGTTTATATTATATTTGGAAAATTTTTATTTTTGTACCTTTCTTACATGAAAGAATTATTGTGTAAAATGATGAACAGACTCAGCACGTGTTGTTCTATATCATAAAGAATAAATAAAAATTTAAATCAATATCTTTAGTGGTTTCTGAGAAAATATATCTTTTAATTGAAAAAATTTTATTTACGAAAAAATCTACCTAACTAAAACATAACGCAGTTATGGTGGAAAGAGGCATGATTTAATACAAATGTTGAGATTAGCTCCAGTTCACCTTGCTCTTAAGTGCATCATCTGAAAAGTGAGGCTGTTGCAGACTTGACTCTTGCATCTGGAGTTATGTTTGCCTGAAGTTATCCAAATATTGGTGACAAAGAACCTCAAATCAAACCTCTCGCATATAATGGACATCAGATATATGGGAAGAAGACTCGGTTGCTCCAGGGGGGGGGGTCATGTCAGTCAACATGGTTGTGCACCTGATGGGTCAATGAGAAAAACTCTTCAACTAGATTACACTAATTTTTGTAGTCTGGATGATTCAGATGTCGAAAAAATGAAGGGGGTCCGATCTTTGTCGGTATATTGAGATTCCTTTAGACGAACATGAATTTCGGAAGTCAAGTCTAAAGCAGCGTCAGATTTCAGATGCTTCACGTAAGAACAAGGTGAAATGGAGCTAAACTCAACATTTCAAACATTCGAAAACTAATATTATTTTATTTACTCACTTAAATTACAACAATTGCATCATTACTTACATTCCTGCCTTATAACAGTCAACATTGCTACTCATTCGTGTTCTGAAATAGTATTTTCTTTTTTACGATTACGTATTGATCAAACAATTTTATATTTTCCACAGTCCTAAGTCCTGGTTACAATCATATCAACACTAATAATTCGCACTTGATGCTATTTTCATCACTTAATTAGCTTAATGCTTCCAATATTACAAGTTTTGGATTTCTGATTATTATAAAATTGCTGTTTATAACCCTATTTCATGTATCATTATTGAAAATTCGTTGAATTTTGCGTTTTACTATAACTTTTAAAATACATTTATCTCAGACAATGCTTCGAATATTATTTGATGTGATCTATAATTGCTTCAGGAAAATATCCTTGTTTCGCCTTTTTTCAGCTATTACTTGAATTAATCAGAACTTTTACCATGATGTCTTACCTTTAGGGCTATTCTCATGTTGGGGTTATCATTAGTAAATTGGTATTAAAACATTGCCCAAAAGTTTATTTCTTTTCTCATATTTCCTCATCATGCTGATTGTCTTTTATAACTTTATAATTAATTTGGGAGTCAATCGGGTTTTCCTGACAAAGGTTGCTGATCCGCTTTTAATAATATTATTTTATACACATAATTTACAGATTAAATTCTTTTTATTTTAGTAATTTTCATAAAGATTATTTTTTGTAAGTATTTTTTTAACGCTAAACAATTCAAATTCATATTGAAGCTACACCCATATGCCCAGCTGTACGAATGTGAAACGCATTAAACCTACAACTATTTTCCTCAAAGTTGTGTCAAACAGTTTTTGTAAAAGTAAGTTCATATCTATTAGTGCAGTTGTTTTTTTACATTCTTACAAATATCTTACCTAGAAAGATAATTATATTTCCAAATGAACTGGAAGGCTTCATACTTTTACTGAAAGTTGGCCTGGATTCTGGAGTTGAATAACCATGTTTTGAAAGATTTACGTTAGTTTCTTTACTCTTTCTTTCTCCAGTACCTTTTCTGCTCTTGGTAATTTTATTATAAAACTAGGAATTTATACTTATGTTTTACCTAACACTGAAACGTATTTATAAAGAAGTTGTAATTAAGAAAGGAATAATTTACTATCACTGGTAAATGAATACAAATATTCCAATATTAATTTTATTATTGCAAGGCCTTTCTAAATCATTTATTCCATCACCAGGTACTTTACAGTAAAAGATTACAATAATAAAATAAATATTAGAAAATTTTTATTAATTTACTAGTGACAGTATATTAAACCTTTTTCCAATGCTCCAAGTTTCTTCATTCAAGAAATAAATAGGTTAAAGTCATATGAAAATATCAATAAAAACAACATAAGACTTTTCAGATAACTTAAATTGCACTACCGGCACAAAAAAGTTAAAACAACTATTAATCACTGTTTGTATGTATATCAGGTAGCACTAATGAAGCATTCTGAAATCTCGATAAATCAACTAATAACTTTTAAAAATCAGTATCAGCATGAAATAGAGACTAAACCTAATGTATTATATTCACATATCCACAAAGTTCTCAATATAAAACACCAAAGCATTCGTAGAAACTCTTTTTTGCCTTCCGACTTCTCACATATAAAAAATATTATCAACACATTCTAGAAAGCTTACTAAAATATAATATTGTTACAACTGGCGGTTGGGTTTAACTTTACAATGGTGTAAGTTTAAGTGGTAAATATAACATTAACTGATACGTTTGCAAGCGTAGGACAGACGTCACTTCCACGAATTGTGTTTCATCCTATGAAAAAAGTATATCACTAACGGTAAACTGTTTTTTGTTTAAGTAATTTTCCCAAACATAAGTAAGACCAGTAGAATATAGTTCTGCCACATGTAGCAATTATGATTGAATAAGTTTTGATATAAAATAAAGGGGGAAATGCTTTTGTGCACTTGATGTTCACAAAACTTATCTACGTTTGGTAATCGGTGATAACAGAAAAATATTGCAAACAATATCTACACTTAAGGGGATTTCCGTAATGCATCGGCATACATTTGGTACTTAAGGTACCCAAAATGAGTTCCAAAAGTTCATAGTTGAAGTTAATATAGATTCGGAAGGGACAGACATTTTTGATGACATAATAATCCAATGATGAACATTACAAGAGTGCAAAAACAGACTCATAAAGTGTATGCAGCGAATTAAGGATTCAAATCTTCATTTGTATCTCGAAAAATTAAAATTTTGGAACAAAATATGTTACTTTGGTCATACATATAGTGCTGATGGTCTAAAGAAATCTCCAGTTAAGGCGAAAGCTATAACAGTGGCTTCTCACCAAAGAAATTTTAAGGAGCTTAGGAACTTTCTTGTGTCTTACAGCGCAATACGCGTAAAAGTTTATTCGTCGTGCATCTCCACTCATATAGTCTTAAAACCAAACTTTAAAATAGAACTCCAAATTTTAATGGATTTCAAACTGTGAAGTTGCATTCAACAGTGTAAAAAAATAGCCAGTGATAAGCCTAATCGTCCAATTCCACAATTGAAATGCTCAGTGGAATATTCACGCAATGATCTGCCGAATACCCGTCCGTGATACTGCCATACTTTTGACTTTGTTTGAAATCAAGGTTTTTTTGTTATGGAATAGATTTGGACCGAGATTTATTGCTCCTAGTCTTCCTATTACTAATGGACAAACGGAACGTCATGTTAAAATATAAAAACAGAAACTATTACCAATGGAAAGTGAGAAAGAATCTCTCCAAGTTTATTAACTCGACTTATTACTCTTAGGTATTGAGCAACTCTTCTGGCCTGTGGGAAAATTCCATTACAATATTTTTCGGCGAAATATTCAAACAATACTGGACTTATTAAGACCACAAAAGACTTATATAAACAAACCAGTTCAATGTTATGAAAGCAGTTAGAGCTTACATAACAAATTATGCTTCAGATTTTGGGCTGTACGGCATAGTCGTAGAAAAATTGGGCAGACTCAATTATATTGCCGAGCATGACAGAGTTTACACTATAAAAGGACACATAGACCAGTCGAGAAAATGTGAAAACAAACTTAAACACAGCCTTTAATCCCACGAGGAGCTATCCAAATTTTCAAGACCTCCAGCAGTCTATTCCTAAAAACACATAAATTAAGGAAATTTATCGCCATGTTCCAATGAAAAAACTTGCACTACTTCAGAAGCTACTGAGTTATTAGGCCTGAATCTAGATTAAAAATACCCACTAAATTTGAGTACAAACACAAACCAAGCATCATCACAGTTGTGAGGCCAACTGAATAACAGCGCTCACAACGAGTAAAACGTCCAGTCATTAAAATAGACTTTAAAAGATATTATTAGCGTTTGGCAACAATGAAGTGCCTATCGTGGGATAATTGTTGTAAATAAGATATTAGTAATATTTTATACTACTAACTATTAATAACATCCTGGTATGTTTTATCACACGACTGTTAGAGGTGATATGTTTGAAAACATTCACCAATAAAGAGTTAACTTATGTATTCAATGCATTCATTAAATTTATTTAATACTAATTATTATAGTGAATAGACAAAACAAGGAGCTCATAATATTATGGCATGATCAACATGTAAATTGGCTTCATATGTATTTACGAATGAAAAACTTTATTAAGTTTGAACAATTTACCCAAAATAGAAAACTGAAGTACATCAATATTGTCACTTAGTCATGATGTATGTGAGATTTTATTTAAAGCCCTATCATGATTGTTTATAAGTATATTGTATTGTATATTGATTGACTAATTGTATGTACTATGAAATAAGAAAACTTCGTCTTACCGTAGACTAAATTCTCACAGCACAACCACTGCACTTATCAAACATCCAAATTTTAACTAATCACAACACACTATAACACTCAAAACACATCACATAATCATATAATGTATCACATAATTTTAGGTTATTATGCATTATCTACTCAGGACAGGTTGTGAACAGTTTGAGGTTGACGGTTCCAAAATAATTATCTTATCTATCAGCTGCTGATTTCTCAGTATGGTCAGGGAAAGATGGGGAGGGAACAAATCTTATTGAAGTTACGTAGAAGAACTATAATTTATGTTCACACAAAGCTTTTATTTTGTACTTTCGAAATTAAACATTGTTCCTTTTCTATTCCTGTTTATTATTCTCTACAAATAGATCTTTAATTCTGTAACCAATTTAGCCTATAACAAGATGTAATTTTAAGCTTGTGGTGTACCAACTGTATCTGAGTTTAGATTATTTAATAAATTTTGTTTCTTTGATTATTTTGTAATAACTTTCTGCTACCGCTTTTACAATGTAAATTGAATGTGTAATTCTCCAATCAGGCTAAGCCTTGGAGATTTCTCTTTCTCTTTCATACAAAACTATTGGTTAATGTACATAGTGTATCTATTTTATTTGTTATTTGTCTAATTTTAAACTATAGTCTTAAGTTTGTAATCAAGGACAGACTGGTATTATGAATGAATTGTGTATACATATATATGTAAAATGTAAAAGAAAGAAAGAGAAATAAAGAAATTATTATTATTATTATTATTATTATTATTATAACCACGCCTCGGGAAACTTGGAGAGCAAAGTATTGACATCAGCTTTCTGGAACACAAGACAGACCAAACTCAAATATTGACTAAAACAGACGTACAAGGCAAACATCAAGTTTCTGATCGAGATACAATTTTCGAGAAACATTTTCTAGTGTTCATACTACTGCTGCTGACATTGTGGTCGTTATAAGTTTTCCCATAAAACAAGTTGTGTACGCAGTTCCGGACTTTGAAGTGCTCAGGCAGGGAAAGTAAATTTGTCGGTTGCTTCTAGGCAATCGTCTCTCTTACACTTCTGAAGTTTCGCACTTGACCAGAATCTATTGTGCTCACCACATTTTGTGCTATTTTACCGAGTAACGGTGAGAAAACAGGTTTTTGTTTAGTGCAGTTGCCCTAACATTTTGCACAACGTCTATTGCACCAATTATTTCAATGTTCTTTACCCGTAATGCACTAATATTGGATTAAATCTTCTGGAACATATAAACTTATTTATACTTTATAAATACAAGAACATAACCTTCCAAAATGGTTTACCTAAAGTTTTTATATATTAAATTGAATGAATAAATTGTTTTAGGAGTTTTAATACCTACTAAATTTTTTAATTTAATACAATTTTAGAAAAATCTTCGTCAATAGCATTGGAAGTTTATCTATTAACCTAATAGTTAGTGAAGCTTACGCTTCCTAGATTTTTTGTTATAGAACTGATCACTTGTAATTCATTCCAACTGGAGGGTAATTTTAAATTTGGTTAATTTAAATCGTATGTTATGGAGGGATATTAGTGTCTCTAATGTTGTTTCTACTTTAAGTCCTAGTCGGTGACTCTCCGAGAATAAACTCATAACTATTTATATAATTTTCTATACCTGTTAAACTATAAGGAAGGTTTTGTAATTATATAAATAAAATAGTTAAAAACTTACGTAAAATTACGTTAAGTTAAAATTCATTAATATTATTGATTATAATAGCAAGGGTTAATCCGTTTTTTTGCTATATACCACTAATTAAGATTTATCAATAGCTATGAAAATATTCCATACCAAATAAGTAGTACCACCATTATCCATAAAACCCATCTTAAAAGACAACATTAGAGGTGCTATATATAAATTTTAATATTTTTAGGTATTTAGAATCTAAAATGGTATTAACTGTTTGAAGATACTTTTAACTTGTATTGTACCAAAAATGTACCTCGGCAAGTAGCCCAGTACTTTTAAAGCGTTTTTGCAAGGATCTATTTTCAATATTTCAGCTAGATCATTATGAGACTTAAATTCAAAGTTATAAATATGTTCTGGATTAGGTATTCTACAGCAACCATATTCTTCGTTCTAAATGTTTACTATTTATTTACATAGGTGATTTGTTTACATACAAGTACAAATACAACTATATATTGTTGCTATTAAAATCAGTTTATCTTAAAAAACTTGAAGCAATTTATGGTTATTCGTTTTGAAAGCGATACACTCTATTGAAATAGCATTACTGGAACACTCGTCGTAATTCTTTCCATAAAACAGTTTTACTTAATCTTAAATGAAAACTAAATATTATTCAAACATAACTAGATAAATATTGCATATAGAACATTAAAAAATAATTTAAAACTAAGAAATTAAAATATTACAAAGAATACAATTATATCACCTCATCAAGAAACTAATTAATTCAAAATTCAAATTATTAAAAATAAATTATTAGACTTATTTTATGTGTTTAGTAAAACTAACAAAGAAAATACAATAAATCTTCTAAATATTCAGAATATTTAAACATAAAATATATTAGAGACCCTATAATAAAACATTTAGATTTAATAATTCAGGAATACATTTTAAATTTTACGACAACTGATGATCTATCTGAGTCTGAGAGGAATGTAAGAAGGCCCGAATTAAAAGAAAGTAACACTGAACCTTATGTTAATAAATCAGAGGTCAGATTTTATAAAAATACAAATATCTTAGTATTTTATTAGTTTTAACTTAATCATTTTTTTAATATTCGGTTTGACATAAAATTATGAATAAATATTCCTGTGAAATTATGCTTCTATGCACTACTAAATATATACAATAAATAGTTTCATCAATTAGATGTGCAGTTAAAGTAGCCCTATTAGATGTTTTTCTAAAAGAATATACATTCAAATATTTTAAAGGATACAATTTTGTTGGTTAATCTCGTTAAAATATTATATGAAACAATTTAATAACTCCAAATTATATTCAACATATAGAATATCTCTCCACTTTTATGACGTAAGATGGAATGTTGTTCTATTGCAAATTCAGACATTACATGCAACAATGTAACTGCACAAATCAATTTATGTATTTTAATTAAGAATATAACATTTACAATGTTCATTATAAAAATGGCTGCACTTTAGTAGTTGGCTATTTTGTGGTTTATCAGTAAAATACAATGTAGTCTGTTCTGGAATTGCGGTTTGCCAGACAATTCCAAGAGTCTCTTTATACAATTGATGTAGAAAATGCTTTCTACATGTGATAATACGGATTTATGACTTCAATTACTTCTAGAAATGGTTTTAAAATAACTGGTCATAAAACGGAAATAATCATTTTTCAACAACCCTTTACTAAAGGCCAAGTGCTGCGAGAAACGAATTGGTACCTGTGATACATTTGTCCAAATCACTAACACCAAAACTCTAATATATTGTTCAGTTATACGTATTTGAATGCTAAAGATTTATGAACTTGATGAGTGAAGCGGGAGGGTTTGTAATGATGTGGAAATGTAAGTCAGTGACCTCAGGGATGATGTCAGGTCCAGACTAGGCTCAGCGTCGATAGCGTGTTTAGTAAGGCCAACAAAGGTCACTCAGTACTGAATCAATAGTTAAATATATAATTCACAATCATACCTCTTCAATAATGAATTAAATGTCTAATTGAGGGGACCACATCATGAATCTTGGTGTGGGGTATTATGAGTGAAACCTTAGATTTAAATTAGATTTGATGTTTAGCATTGTAATTTACAGCATGATAATTGAAAATTAAATTATATTTACCATATAAATGCAGTGTAAAGTCATAAAGTAATCTCAAGCTACAACGTGACATAAATTCAGTGAATAGTGTACATAGTGATTCCTAGATCAATAATCCTCAATGAGATTATTAATAATAATCTTATTAGTAGTAATGCGATTACAATGTATACTGCACTTCAATTATCTTGGTAGCAACCAATTACGTATAGATGGTCCGTGATTTAGAATCTGGTAATATTTATGAAAAATATTTCTTATTAAAATAGTTCCTCTACATCGATCTGAAATAGTTCAAGAGATATTGAAATCTTAGTAGCTATTTAAACAAATAAATCCCAAATAAACAAATTAATAGTTAGACTTATAACCTATCTATTCTGATGTGTTTGTGTAAAGATATTTCTACGCACGTATCATCAGAAGTAAATCCCACAATCCTAACAGAGCTTTACGAAGAACAAACATAGTGGTTCTTCCAGTAAATGACAAGCTGAATTCCGTTGTTAACTTGGGACGATGGTAACTCAATTATACAAATGGAACGAGTTCCCGGAACGAAACAACGTTAACAGAGTTTATAAGCTACTGTATATGTGCTGTGCTTGCGTGGATCATAACAGGTATTGAATAACGTCAATGAAATAAAGACTGGTCGAAAATGATCAGTTTTGTAGCATTAATGAAAAAAGTCATTTACAGAATAATTTTTAATGTTGAGATATTTAACCAACACAGGAATGGACACTCTATGTAGTAAAGAAACAGAGTTGTTTTAAAATTCCCTCTGAGTCAAGATGGTGGATCTACAGTGCCAAAGATAGGTTTCACACATCGACCATATAAGATTTATGAATAAATTATCTAGTGTGTGGTGGTGGCCTATATCTACTAAGGAGAATAAATGTTGCGTCTATCTTAAATTTTGAAACGAGCTAAGGTTTACAAAAGTTATTTTTTAATTCTATAGCCGTTATTTATTATCAGTTTCATTTCAAATAATATAATTGTATACTTAGTACATGTCCATAGTACATAAATCTGCTTCAGTGCTGTACGGGCCACATTTATTTATTCATACATACGGCAATCACCATTTTATAAAAATGTTTACAACATGGTGTTCGAAATATTGATAGTACACTTTTCATGCATAGCCACTTACTTGCGATATTAGTAGTACTGGACTAGCCATGGTTACAGAACAATTGAATATGGTATACATTTAAAGTAAATAAAATAGAACATCAAAGACAAGATACAAAAAGTGATAACAATGGTCAACAAGATGAGTATATAATAATGTACATGCTAAGTGTATGCAACTTGTGCATCAAAGACAAATTTAAAACAAGGTAACAAGATAATAACTACATGCTTCATGCTAAGCGTGTGCTAACTCTAGTGCATGGGTCAATATACAACAAGACAAAAATCAACAAGACAACCACATGCTAATACTAAATACTATAAGTGCTATAAGTACATGCTATAATTGTGTGCTGACGGTATACGAGAAATAAACCACATGTGTCACATTGAGCTCTCTTTTGTATTCTATATAAAGTGATTATCCCTAGAATTGGTTAGGAATGATCATTTTCACCATACGCAGGCCTAAATAAAGTAGGAGGGATCCAAATTACGTGGTACGTAACCAAGGGGTTGCATGCAAAATTGAAAGTCTGCAGCTCATTTTATTGTTGAAGTCTTACAAACAGGAAATCATACAGAAAGTAAATATTCAGGTTGACTTTAGATACAGTTTACTTTGACACTGTTACCGAGTTGACTCCTGGAATCTGGAGTCATGTTTGCCTGAAGAAATAAAAAAGTCGGTGACGACGAAGCTCAAAACTAACTCTACATCGCTTTGACATCAGACACATCTACAGCACAAATTAAAAAAATATAGTTTAATCAAGATGAAAAGATTCCCACGATAGCTACTTTAAAAGTATAAAACTCGGTTATTTCACCGTGCTTAGAGATACTGTCAAAAACGTCGAAGTGCACTCAGCAGTGAGACATGAAGAGACATGAGCAAACCTTTTTATCCAGATTGCATTACATTTTTATATTTTGTTGGGTAACAATAATTCCTTCCTACAATACCAGCATATTCGATACAAAGACATTTGTGCCAGTCTACTGAGATATAGGCTTTGATCACATAGATAGACATGTAATGTCATAAACACATTCTTATCTATGTATAAATCAAGTTCTGTGTAAAAGTTTGGAGCCAATAAATAGTTTATTCCTCGAGATAAATTACTGATGGTTAAGTTACTGTTTTAGACGACGAAATGTCATGTGATTTTAATTAGCTTTTTATAAATGTATTAATTCTGCGATTTTCTCGTTGAGATAGTAAGGTTATATCTTGCTTGTTTACCATTTGTTTGTCTGTTTTATTTATTTATTTTAATGAAAATGTTTTAGCTTTTAACATAATTGTGAAGGAAGCTCTCTTTAAATGTAAAACGTATCATTAAAAACTAATATTATTGAAGTGATCATATGTTTTGTTTTATTTTGTGATGTCTTGTTTCAACAAAATGTTTTAAGCCACTATATGTTTTTAATATGTATATTTAAACAAAATTGGCATGAAATCAGGGTTTTTATAGTTATTACAAAGCATTAATAACCACTGTCAATCCTCTATTACGGTACCTTTAAAATACTTTTAAATAATCCTGAAGATTGACAGGGCGCGACGTGAAATTTTGCTACTACTTGTAAACTAGATTGGAACAGAATCATGTTACCATTCCGCTAAACAGAGACGGCTAGATGTTCCGCTATACAGACCCGGCAAAGCTTTCCGATAAACAGAGCAGCCTAGTCGTTTCACTAAACAGAATCATGTTATCGTTCCGCTTAACAGAAACGGCTAGATGTTCCGCTATACAGACCCGGCAAATCTTTCCGATAAACAGAGACGGCTAGACGTTCTGCTATACAGACCCGGCAAAGCGTTCCGATAAACAGAGCAGCCTAGTCGTTTCACTAAACAGAATCATGTTATCGTTCTGTTAAACAGAGACGGCTAGACGTTCCGCTATACAGACTCGGCAAAGCGTTCCGCTAAACAGGCTTGCAACGTATAAGTCCAATCGAACTCTTTGCATCTATGTTTATTTGCAAAATGTTAATCTGAAATAACGTATATTACAATACTCTTATATAATCTCTCCTTTTTAATTCATTAAATTTGGAGTTACTGTATAGCCGTATTTCAAAACTTGATAGGACACTTCTCTGAATCTTGTTTAAAATAGTTCTTACGTGTTGTATGTTGAAATTTTCTCCTTTATTTAATTTAAAGATATAGCCTGTTCGTAAAGACTATAGTTTATGTATGAATTCTTTCCTATGATGATCTGACTAATCAAATGCTTAAATTTAATAAGCTCACTTAGGGACACCGTGTAGAAATTATGCTTTATGCAAGTATATGGACCAACTCGTCGAGGTACAGGCCGATAATGAAAACGGTTTTATCGGGCAGTTTTACTGTGGCCCGGCCTTCAGGGGGCCTGGGGCGTGTCCGGCAACACACCTATTGAACGGAACGTGGCGGAATGGCTCGCTAAAGCTAGGTACGGCCCTGTCTAGATATCGAGCAGACAGTCAGCCAGTAAAAAAAGTCCTGCCCCTCAAGTGATAGGTTACGCTACTACTCAGCATATAAACTCTTTTATTGTTCTCAATAAAGAATTATAGTAATTCTATCTTAGAATTCTCTTTGTCTTTGATAGATATAAAATTTAAATGCCTTAGAAGTAAAGTGATTATTAGAAGTTCCTATATAAATAAACCAAATTAAATAACTAAAAGAAGTAAAAAAAATTTTTACCAACCATTTCGACAGCTAAGACTCTAAAATGTTCGGGTTCACTTTAAATCAAAGTGAAACCCATTTTTACTGTAAAATCTTATTATGATTATGTCCAACAAGTTAAATGATTACTTTAAATATTTAAGGGTAGTAAAGAGAATCGATTATGATAATTTTGTGCAAGGAAACTTATGTGTAACAGTGAAAGATGTGTTTAATTTATTTCAATTATTAATGTAAAATACTTAGACACAATGCACATCGTAGGATTGAAAGTATTGGAAATAATTAATGGTTTATCAACTGTTATGATGGAAAGTGTTGTCAATAGCCTACTGACATTTTCAATATCTCGTCTGATTAATGTGTTTGTAACAACTGACGTTTTCACGCTATCTGGAAACCTATCGTCTGGTAAATCCAGTAAAATAAAAAAACAAGTTACCATTTTTATTACTTTGGCATCTTGCTCTAAAACTTTCAAGATAATCTTAGTGGAATAGTTATTATTATTCCTGACAGAGTCAAATGTTTAAGTTGCAGTCATGTAGAATAGACGTAGAGGACTCAATACTGTCATTCTCTCTCTATATATAGATGAAGTATTGCAAGCCATAGGCAAATTTAAAAAGAATGATTACGTGATGATAGCACTTAATTACTTACGCGTGAATGTTTTAGCAATGGTATTTTTATATTTCAGTTTTAAAAGATATATCTTTTAGTTTTCATTGAAAGGCTTCTGGGTGTACCAGGAAGGCTCCATTGTAAATTAGGTATCACTGATATCGAAAGGATGCACACTTCAGTCCAGACAGTTCCACAATGTACATGCTTTGTACTAATAATGTTTTTTTGACCCTGAAATGGAAATTGATTTCCTTTTAATCTTATATAATAAATGTATTGTTGGTTATTTTTGTTGAATAAAATTTCTGATTTAAAGAAAGCAAATTGAGCAATATAAATCTAGTGTTTGGTTAGTCATGGCGTCAAATGTAATAATAAATATTTCTTAATCATTCCCCTTGAATGACTTTATAATGTATTTAGAGATAACATCGATTTTAACTTGGCATTTTATTCCAAAAAATTTACATTCGTTAATAAGTTTAAATAGCTCGAGAGAAGTACTCAGATTGATGTTCCCTCAGACTGAAAGTACAAAGTTTGATGAGTAAATAAAATCTATATCATTTAACAATATGTGATGATTTCTTATGAAAATCTTATGACAGTCAAATACTTCTGATAAGGTTTAAAAGGGAACAATAAGTTTTATGTATGATTACAGAATTATACCAGATAACTAATCATCAAGCTTCTTAAAACGTTTCTACTCTTCCTGATTTTCATTGAAACTGCACTTTTGTGCCACGTACCATATTCCAGAATCTGAGACCCAATGTTTTGGACGCGTACATGATCCCCAAATCAACGTCAACAAAATCAAAACAAAAGTTGAAAATACCAACTTTTAGTATCTTTATTTCATTCGCTATCAATTTTGCATCTATTACTTACTTGTCTGAGGATTGTTTTTAAATACCGACAAAAAAAAAAAAATATTATATGAGGAAAAACTACAGTTTTATGTTTAAGTTAATCTCATACCTTTCCATTTAACCCACATCTAATATAAGAAGGCTTACAATCGGATAATTTCCAAAGGGAAATTAATAAAAAGCTTTTTAATTTAATGTCCGTACTAGGCTAACTGAATATTAGCATTGGAAAATATTTGAGGTTGAATTCTGTTTATATATTTAAGGGTGTCCATAAAACTAGTAAGAGGCTCAAAAATGCTTTAGCATATTAATAACCAATTAATTACTCAGTATTTATAAAATTATTAAAACTACAGTAGAAATTATAGTGAGGGAAGTTTGCGTTCTGCAACAAATACCTCTCTTTTGCTTCCAAATATAATATATTTATTTCCTTTTGTCGGTAAAGTAAGACAAATTGTGTCGAATTTATTACCATTCTATTAAAAAACTATGAAAAGCACTGAAATACGAGTAGGCTCAAAACCCATCCGGATTAGACTGTTTTATTTTCTCGATGGGAATTTGTTCCAAATCCAGCTGATGTCGATATTCAGAAGCTTTAATAAACTGGTGATCTGGAATTATGGATATAGCACATCCAACTACCAATATCAAACTAAACAAGTTCAGTAATTCAGCACAGTTTTAGGGTCAGTGTAGAATTACAAGCCGTTACGGTTCACCGACTGTACATTCTAAAATATATCAATTGATCGTGATTAGGCTACTACAATACTTATGTCCCGAATAAATTAACTGTGTGTTTTGGCAAAAAAATATAAAAATTTACAAGAACTAATAGTATCTATAGATAGTAAAAAAAAATACCAAAAAATACCAACAATTGCCAATTAAAATTACTTTATAAACAAAATCACGTATAAAAGCTTCGTAATAAAAAATAGTATTTTATTTTATATAGAACATGTAAAGAAAGTAGAGTAATATACAACAAACTTAACTAACCGGCTGTGTGTTTCAGTTCAAAGTTCTTCTTCAGGTTATGAGGCATTATCAAAGAGAAATTCGGCACTGGAATAAATTTATGTGCCGACATCAATTATTATAAATATATAGTGTACAGAGTTAATAACACATAATATTTATATAGTGAGTCTAATATAGCAAGAAATAAAAACATTGAGATGTACATTTTTAGAATAAACAGAATATCCTTAATATGATTTCAATCCACTGATATTTGCTCACGTTCAGTTTTACACGTATGTAATTGACAATTAGTGTTTGGTCTTACACAGTTTGTATCAAATCGACAATTATTGCGTTATTAATACTCTAGTACTGAGAGAAATGTCTGGTAAGTTTACTCGTATTGAAAGGGGCTAATACTGATTAGTTATTCTGATTTTGTAATTATATTGTTGTACCAAATTATATCTAAACTTTACGTCTACAATTCTATAAAATTATATAGAATCTAAATCTAAGAGCACGTAGTTTTGAATAAATGGGATATCTATATATTTATAAGGACCAGCGCTTTCCAAAGCAGGCGTTTGAATTTACGTATTGATGGAAAAAGCTCACTGTATTGGTGTTTAGAGCTGTTTTGACAACACCGGGCTTGGTATTGATGAATCTTTTCGTGATCGGAGCTGAGATGGTGGCTCGAGTAACAGAAATACGGTCAGAATTGTGAGCTCCAGCCTTTCGAATGAATAAAATTCTTGAATATGTATTAAACTGCACTCTTAAAATGCTTCACGGCTCACTGAAATCGCGAGGTTATGTTTACAAAGTAGAATTGAATCTCCTTTTGCCGGGAGATCTTTGATACCAGAAGCACTCCTTTTAGTTCATCCTTGCAAATCAACATTTCACTTGGTTTCATTTTATCGTGTGGCAAAAAAAATGTTACTACATGGTTTAGTGTTCATGAAGTATGCATAAATCTATGTTAAGATTTACACATTATTATTTTGAGTTTTACCATTATTTTATGTTATTTCATTAGATTTCGATGCGTTGAATGCAATATAAATTGTATTCTGAAATTATATACATTCATACACACGTACGTACACATTCGGCCATGTTCTTATTGTCATTTTTTAAAACGAATCATCTATAATAAATTCATTGAGTACTCTTTTGACGAAATACGTATATGAGGGGTCCGGTTAAGATTCAAACACTTACATATTGTACCGTTTTACTGGCACATGAGGGGTTAGCTTTGAAATTTTAAATAAACTTTTGTGAAGGTTTAAAAATAAAAGTAAATCTTCTGAAATAAATAAAGTTCAAACTAAAATAAAACTTCTTCTTAAAAATAATAACTGGAATTAAAATTAAAATAAAAACTTCTTGATGACTTTTAAATTCAAACTTGTAATATATTCTTCACTTCCAAAATGTACAAAGTTCTTACAGCTTGTCCTTTATTCAATTTTCAAAATTCAAACATTCACACTCTAATCTGATCTGGCAATTCTTCACTTTAATGTATCTTCAAAATTCAATTTTTATTTTGTTACTAATTCTCTTTACTTTACTTTAAAAATTATTCTTCAGTGTTAGAGATTTAAAATAAAAAAATTCTTCAATGTTAGAGATTTAATAAATCAAAAAATGTTTCAGTGTTAGAGATTTAATAAATAAAAAAAACATCCTACTTTTCTTGTCTAGTAAATTCTTTAAGGTCTTATTTCATTCTTTCTAATAATTAATACCAATTATTTTAAAACTCAAAAACCTATTTCAAGAGGGTTTTTAACAAACTCATTTTGTTCTCCTCTGACATTTATAATGCTGGCATACATTTAATTTCGCTTTTCGATCAAGCATGAATGACATAATATTTGTCAAATATGTTATATAAATTTCATATCACCTTATTTTACAGTGTATATAACATAATACATTAACATAACACTACGATAAGAAGTTCTGTGAATTTCATCCATCGTTTAAAAATGAAGTAGCAACACATAATATAACAGAGAGACCTTGAATAGATCTTCAGAGTCGGTTTTCATTGGTGTCAAGTTCATCTAGGTAGTGTCTTTGTAGCTGAGTTAAGCATTTGCCTAACATACATCACTTATACCGTAAGTACATGTTTAACTCAGTCACATATGAAAAAATTGGAAGATTTCAGTTATGATTATCGTAACAATCTATACAGATGATTTATTTTCATCGGCATAATATGTGGTATTCTAACACTAGGTATATGTCTTTATATTAGAGGTTATGAGTTGATTTCATAATTTAAATTGATTTACTGAGTAATTATAGTGTGAATATTTGATAATGGAGAGTTCCGCACCAAAAAGTACGAAAAAAACAATTTAGTATAGCTTAAAAAAAGAATGTTTCATTAAAATGCTTCCCTTTTAGTTATCAAATGAAATGTAAATTCCACCAATTTTGTAGTCTTCAAAAGCGGAGTTCTTGATTGAATGTGTGTCATCTACAGGTCATCGCTGAATTGGAATCATGTTGTAGTTGTACCATGTCAGTAGAAACATGAACTAATCCAACATTGTTCCATGGAGACATGTACCTCGTCCGTGTATTCATTGCTTGGGAATTAGTCGAGTTTTAGAGTCCCTATTCGCTAACAAAGCACTTCCCAATTTATTACTTTTTTATTCTCATTCTATCATATATATTTAACGTTCTTATCTCATATTGAAATCATTTTATCATTTATAACAATAAATCACAATTATAAAAAGATGATTTAAATAAATAAGATCCTGCGTGATGTAACTGTTAAACCAAACATTCTTATTAATAATTAGTACCTAATAATTTATACAGATTGTCCATAAAGTCATGACACTCTTCTTAATAATTGTATTTACTTAAGTATATAGAGTATGAGTATGAGATGAACATGGGATTAAACCGTGTTAGTTTTAGCTGCAGATTAGTGTCTAACAGACAAACTGAAAGTTATGTTTATATTTGAGTAACGTGTAATATATATATATATATATATATATATAGATTTGGAAAGTATATTTTAAGGCTACCCAGTCATAGTTTTAGAGATAGTTTATAATTGCTTCTTGTTTGCATAGGAACATAAGCGAAAATATATAAAAGCAATCTCAATATTGTTTTTGTTTCTGTGTTAAAGTTGTTTTAGATAGTTTTCTATCTTAGAACTGAGGGGAGTTAGTTATGAGGCTTCAAGATTTATTAATTTCTGAGGCGATTGACAACAACTTACCATTATATGTTTCTAAATTTCATAAAGTAAAGCAAACAATTAGCGAAAATATCTAAAATATTCAGTGGAAACATGAACTAATCCAACATTGTTCCATGGAGACACATATACATAATCTTGGTCAAATATGTTATATAAATTTCATATCACCTCATTTTATAGTTTATATAAGATAATATATTTACATAACACTACGATAAGAAGTTTTGTGAATTTCATCCATCGTTTAAAAATGAAGTAGCAACACATAATATAACAAATAGTCCTTGAATAGATCTTCAGAGTTGGTTTTCATTGGTGTCAAGTTCATCTAGGTAGTGTCTTCGTAGCTGAGTTAAACCACACTTATACCGTAAGTACATGTTTAACCCAGCCACATATGAAAAAATTGGAAGGTTTCAGTTATGACTATCGTAACAATCTACAGATGATTTATTTGAATTGGTATATTATCTACAGCGGTATTTTAACACTAGGTCTATATCATTATGTTAGAGGTTATTAGTTGATTTCATAATTTAAATTAATTTACTGAGTAATTATTATGTGAATATTTGATAATGGAGAGTTCCGCACCAAAAAGTACGAAAAAAACAATTTTGTATAGCTTAAAAAAAGAATGTTTCATTAAAACGCTTCCCTTTTAGTTATCAAATGAAATGTATTTTCCACAGATTGGGTAGTCTTCAAAAGCGGAGTTCTTGATTGGATGTGTGTCATCTACAGGACATCGCTGAATTGGAATCATGTTGTAGTTGTACCATGTCAGTGGAAACATGAACTAATCCAACATTGTTCCATTGAGACATGTACCTCGTCCGTGTATTCATTGCTTGGGAATTATTCGAGTTTTAGAGTCCCTATTCGCTAACAAAGCACTTCCCAATTTATTACTTTTTTATTCTCATTCTATCATATATATTAATCGTTCTTATCTAATATTGAAATCATTTTATCATTTATAACAATAAATCACAATTATAAAAAGATGATTTAAATAAATAAGATCCTGCGTGATGTAACTGTTAAACCAAACATTCTTATTAATAATTAGTACCTAATAATTTATACAGATTGTCCATAAAGTCATGACACTCTTCTTAATAATTGTATTTACTTAAGTATATAGAGTATGAGTATGAGATGAACATGGGATTAAACCGTGCTAGTTTTAGCTGCAGATTAGTGTCTAACAGACAAACTGAAAGTTATGTTTATATTTGAGGAACGTGTAAATATATATATATATATATATATATATTATATATATATATATATAGATTTGGAAAGTATATTTTAAGGCTACCCAGTCATAGTTTTAGAGATAGTTTATAATTGCTTCTTGTTTGCATAGGAACATAAGCGAAAATATATAAAAGCAATCTCAATATTGTTTTTGTTTCTGTGTTAAAGTTGTTTTAGATAGTTTTCTATCTTAGAACTGAGGGGAGTTAGTTATGAGGCTTCAAGATTTATTAATTTCTGAGGCGATTGAAAACAACTTACCATTATATGTTTCTAAATTTCATAAAGTAAAGCACACAATTAGCGAAAATATCTAAAATATTCAACAAATGAAGAGCCTACAATGTATTACGAGGAAAAAAATTATTTAACAAACGTTGAAATATTGAAAACGGCTTTTACAGTGATAACGGTAGATCCTTATTATTTTTCGTTAGAAGTTGAATATACGCCTACAAACTATTAAAAAATACACAATTTTTAAGGTAAACATGTATAATTAAAAAGTAGCAACTGTTTAATTTTGATAAATAATAGAGATAGCTGTTGTTATATCAGCAAAACATTATACAGTAGCGAATATATCGATAATAACTGTTATTAGAGGGTAAATATCACACAATTCTTAAAGTCCTGACTCAATGCTCTTTTATACAGAATACACAATTTTTAAAATGCAGGAAATTGCTTGAGAAATAATGTGATATAAACTGTATAAAATTACAGTAAAGAGGAGAGAAAGTGTTGTTTATTTTCCCCTATTGGGATCTTTTCGTCTAAGAAGTCCGTTATGCAAAATATTAATAATATGAGAGTATATCGAACAATACACGCAAAAAATCATAAAATGTAACGGGGATAAACATTTTAATTTTCTTATTATTATATAATTTATTTTTGATAATAGCAAACCCACAATAGTGCCTGTGAGTTTTTGGATATTAAAATTAAGGGAAAGCGGTGTCTGTTATGAGGTTGCATATTAATATATAAACTGTAATAATATTTGGATCGAATAATAAAGAATTTTAAGGCATCCAAGGCTGAATACAACAAGTCAACTAACGTCTCTGAACTAAGTGTGTTTGTGTGTGTTTGAAGTTATGAATGTATAATTCAAATTGACAGGAAACGTCGCAACAAGTTTATTAGTAACAAATTATTAAAGTTTATATCACTATTATCACTAATAATAATGTTTTTGTTTTAAGCTGCTCAGCTCCCTTAACTTCCGAGGGTGGGATAGGGAAAAGAATATCTTTCTCAAGATGGAATATCATGTATTAATTTTGGGCAATGTTTCTGCGTACACTGCACACTTTGTTATATTTTAATCAATTTCACAACACGTTATAATGTGGGTGGTATTTAAAATACAGTACAATATGTTTGAATCTATTAAAACCACAATATGCAGCGGTGTATATAATTCATACCATTATATTAATATTTAACTACCTTATAAACACGTATAAACTGTTTGTATATTGGAGTAAAGATTGAAAAATATTAAGTTCCCTAAATGTAATATAACACCGTGGTACTTTTAGGTTAGCCTTCTTTAAACCCAAATAATCATAAATTAGAAGTTTGTAATTGAAAAGTATACAAAAAAACTACCTTACTACACAAATATACAGAATACACAATGTTTAAGGAACATGATAAAAGCCAAGTCAACTGTTAATTCAGTAAATAATAGAGATAGCTGTTGTTATATCAGCAAACCCACAATGTGATTCATGCGAATATATCGAAGTCCGTTATTACCATGTATATTAATATTTAACTACCTTACTCCAACACTTCTATACAGAATACACAATGTTTAAGGAACATGATAAAAGCCAAGTCAACTGTTAATTCAGTAAATAATAGAGATAGCTGTTGTTATATCAGCAAACCCACAATGTGATTCATGCGAATATATCGAAGTCCGTTATTACCATGTATATTAATATTTAACTACCTTACTCCAACACTTATACACAGAATACACACAATGTGTAAGGAACATGATAAAAGCCAAGTCAACTGTTAATTCAGTAAATAATAGAGATAGCTGTTGTTATATCAGCAAACCCACAATGTGATTCATGCGAATATATCGAAGTCCGTTATTACCATGTATATCAATATTTAACTACCTTACTCCAACACTTATATACCATTATCATGTTTATTACAATTATATATTACTAATAATTATCCTAATGTTTTTAATATCTCTTGTTAAGATTATACTTATAAAACATTGACATGTGACGGCCCATTACGAAAGCCCCTGACCATTTGACACTGTGAGGTCAATATTATTATTGACCAGTGAAGTACTACAGTATTTATATTGTAGTATTACCAACCAACGATTCTTCATTGTTCCTAACAGTAAAATGGAAGTACTATTACTTACAAAATATCTACCGTCATCTAAATTATTAAAAGGAAATAAGGAACAGTGATTATTATATATTTAATTAGTATGATATAAGTCCAAGTAATAGTTACTCGGAATATTCTAGTTGATCTCAACTGAGTTGTTAAGCGGAAGTATCCCGATACCCGTGGCAGCTTTAGCTGCAGCTGGCTGAGGAATTTGCTGATTCTGCTGACTCCAGCCTGTGTCTGGCCAAGCTGTGTCGTTTCTAGACTCTGTTACGCCCAAGTAAATCGTTTGGGAGCAGCACCGTACGGAGTCTAGTCCGCCATTTTAACAAAAATTTGTAGCGAAAAAGTATGTGCGTGGAGTGAGTTGATCGCCGGTACTCGAACGTAACGCGTCGCTCCGTGTTTGCCCTTCCCTCTAAAATCTTAAATTTTTAACCTACTGTTTCGCTGATGAGTGATTAATATATTTTAAAATTACGGTTTAGGGAATGTGAATAGTATTGTAATAATTATTAATGTGAAAGATTAAATTAAAATCAGATTCTGCGGCCAACTAGTTTTCTGATTATCTAATTCCCAAGTCCCGTCTCGTCCGTTACAGAAATATAAATTACAAAAAACATTTTAGATTGTTTGAAAAATAGAATTGTATCAGGGTAATAGTTCCGCCCAATTTAATGTATTAATAATTTTGTTTTATTAAGATCCTCAAAAATTATACTTTATAGTAATATGTTGATACACGGTAGAAGAAAACATAGTTTAAAGTAGGAAGAAAAACTTATTAGACAAAGTATTCTTGGCCAGTTAGTAATTTTATGGAGATTGCAAGTTAACGTACGGCAATACAATAGGTGCAATTCTGAATAAAAGATTTAAGCAAGAAATTTAACTAGATAATGAATAATAAACAATTTTTCAACGATGAAAGATTTTGATTTAGTGTAACTATGTAATCAGGCACTGTGTGTCTGGTCTGTTTAATATTTTAAAATGTCAGACAATAAATTGTCACCTTTAAAAATTTGTATGAATTAATATTAAAGACATGTTTATAGTTCTTATTTTGTATTCAAGACAAAAACACCCAATCTATATCTCTGTCTATCCGAATCCCGGTAAGAAAATGATCTTGTTAAATTTAATTTTAATTTTAACTTAAATTAATTCTATTTACTGTATATAAGATTTGCATTTGCGCATTCACATGAGTCTAGTTAAATTTACGATGCCAAAAGTCTTTGCTATTCAATTTGAATCATGGTAATAAATTTTGTTTCTGTGAAAAATTTAGAACATTAATAACCATATTCTATCCTTAGTCTCTATCTTTGTGTAATGAAACATGTAACACCAAACATTTCGAATTAGAGGCTTAAAGTCATGAACCATGTTTTCCTTTAACTTCATTTGATTAATATATTGTGTACCCTTTCATTTTTAATCCAATAGATTCGTGTGCCTGCTCGAATTTAGTATAAATCATATTGCACATTAATACGGAATTATTTTGAAAATTATCTTTTCAAATTTTATTATAAAATTTAATTTTGTTTTGTTTTTTTTTATAAAAAACATCTTGTCAAAACTTGACCTAACCCAAACTTTTGTTTAATTTTACTACTCGTGTTAAATCTTAAATTACAATTTCACACTTCGAGCCTTATAAAGTGTACTAAAAACTCAATCTGAAATTACAACAACAGTATTATCTCGACTACAAGTCTAAATAAACACTCAGGAATGAGTATAAATAAAGAAACAAGACAGGTTCTCCAATAAAGTTGCCGTTATCTTATTTATTGCAAGAATGCTACAATAAAACGGCAAGCCCAGCTATATCATAGCTATAACGAACCATGTCGTTGTGACAGACTTTTATTATAAATTCTTTTGACCATAGGGACTGAATGTTAAGTATACGGGTTTCATTGTCCTAGTTAAACTGGATTCCATGCTGTATTTTATTCATGAAAATTTACTTTTTTGTAATTTTAATTTGTATCATAATTATTTACAATCTACGAGGATCTCATTCCTACTGAGATACTTGAAATCATAAAATTAAATTATATGCTATTTGTTTACCTGTTAGTACAGTCAAACATCTCATGCTTAAACAGAGGTATTCGTTTCTTATAAAAGGCTGAGTTCTGTTTACATTATTGTCGCGAGTTTTTAATTTCGAATCAGTCAGTAATACGAGTATGAGTACAGTCTGACGAGCCAATTAAAAGTTATGGTATTATGAGTACTTGTGTAAACAACAATTATTTTCAGTCTTTTCTCTGGAATAAATCGTTACCGATGTTCATCTATATTGGATTACTATTCTGTTTCAAAAATATTGACAACCACATTGACCCCACAAAATAAATATTAGTCTTTACAACTCCTTTCTTGTTGGAACAAAACTCATTTCCGGTCAGCCGCTTTTTAAATATTGGGAACACATTGTAAACCAAGAGAAAA
The DNA here is from genome assembly GCF_021130785.1 of Homalodisca vitripennis. Classification (NCBI taxonomy): domain Eukaryota; kingdom Metazoa; phylum Arthropoda; class Insecta; order Hemiptera; family Cicadellidae; genus Homalodisca; species Homalodisca vitripennis. The sequence continues at coordinate 134,841,723 of NC_060211.1, read as the reverse complement.
CGAAATATTGTAATTATTGTGATACAATTACTTCCCATGTTGCTGCTAAGTTTGGTAGATAAATTTAAAATATTTTTAAATAAGACTGGGATATTTGTGAATAACATTGTTCAGATTAATTGAAACAGTTTGTTTAGGACGATGCTACTGACCATGGTATGGAATTTACGATTAATCAGAAGTTACCGTCAGGTCAGTTAAAATACAACACAAAAAATACATGATACAGACAATAAATATAGGGCATAAAACATATATTGCAATCGTGTACGCTATCGACACGTACATGATAGTACATGGAACTGGCAGGGAGCAAATCGTAAATTTTGTTTCGTGCTTATTATAGATTATGTTGTGTGATGTAAGTTTTATTCTTTACATTGCTTGATCTTAATTATTCTGGCACCTTTGGTAAATCAAACAAATCATATGACAAAGCCGCTTATAATATGTAGTGACATCGAAAACTAAAGAACCATTGACATTGAAGTAAACCACTTTAAAGGTAAATATTTCAATTTTAATTATTTTCGACAGCTCAGGGGTTATAATCATAAATATTAATAATTACAAATCATCTACTACTTGAGTTTTGTGTGTGCAAATAAATGTGCAATTTTTATTTAAAGATAATATATCCGACTGCATCAAGGTGATTGTCAAGAGTTGTCGCAGCCGCCGACATATTGTCAATAGCAGTTACGCAACTCCTATAAATTAAAGTTTGAAACACTTTTGAATAAAATAATAAGCAATATTTCCTAGCACTAGCTTTGTGCAACCCTGATTTTTCTTGGGCTATATTTTAAAACTAAAAACAATTAAAAAATGTTAAAAAAAACGTTAGCTATCAAGGTATATGTAGATTAGACAGCTTTAGTATAGTGAAATTGTGGTATAAGAGCAATTGTGTTATTAATATACAGATCGCAAACTTTGACCTTTAGTTAAAACAGAGCTGCATCCAAAGCATATAATCTAAGTCCTCAACAAGAAACTGTGGGATTAATCTCTGATCAAATTTAAAAAAATCCTCCACAGCAATAAAATACTGAAGGAATCTATTGATACTTGAAAGGATGCTTTCATTAGGAGTATATTCGACGTTGCGATGTAAATTGAAATAAACCACAGAGTCAGTTTGCTTTAAGGCTTTACTCAACAGTAATGCAGTTCTCAGATGGAGTTACGTGGAACTCAAATAAATTCCGAACTCAATGTAAACGTGTGGGACAAGCAAGATGAAGAAACGAAGATTTCACTGAGTAATGTTATGAAGGAAAACCCTATTATATACGCAACCACTTCGTAGCAGTTCTCCTTCATTTTTACTAGTTTTTTTTAGTGGTTGGAAATCTATTATTGGTCCAGTTTGTTCAGTTGATGATCATGACGGTAATATAATGTATGTGTATTAATGTATGTATTTAATACTAATATAATGTATGTGTATTAATGTATGTATTTAATACCAAAGAATCTGTTATTTAATGAACTGATAAATTAAAAGTTGTTCAACTGACTCTCTACTTTTCCTTCAGGACGATATTAATCGATGCTAAAGTATTTTGGGTTTATCAACCTAATGATATTATTATCCAAGCTGTAGTATTCAGCGAAAAACATGTTGCTACAATAATTAGTTATAACTAAATATAAGAAATCAAATGAAAATCGATAGTGGGTAAAAGAGATGCTAAGCTGCTAAGTATCATCCGTCGAGCTGAATACTTGGTTTTAATAAACTGTTGTATGAATTAACAAGTATAATTTAATACGTAATTTAACTCCATGTGCAATCTTGACTTGGTTTTAGAACAAACGAGAGGATCTTTGCAGAACTAAAACGTTTGTCTATACACATAAAACTTTCGACTACAAATAAAAATGTAAAGATCTCTAAGAAAAGGGCACAAAAAGAAGCACTTTCATTTTAGTACAATGTGTGTTTAATTTAATCATATTTGTATTGTCATGTTTGTTTTTGTTGTACGTTGAGAAATGTTACTCGTAGGCATAGATTATACTTTATTTAAACCTGCCGTTCCATTTAAATAGACAATATTATTAACATTTATTATTAACATATTGTTAACATCGACTATTATTAACATATTTAGTCGATATTTCAATTAACAATATACATATACTGTAAAATATAACATAGCCAATTTCGTTATTGAATATCAAGTACGCTCATAAGTTGATATGTTTAACGAATGAAATTCAATGCTATACATACACACATATATGTTAGTAATAGAACAGATAATTAAAAATAATTTATACTATGTTTTTTATAAAATTACAACATATTATTAAGATATTTACATAAATAAGACATATATAAAACATTTTCAACAACAGTGAACTAAAACAGCAGGTTAAAATACTTTTACTTTAAATTAGACTTATTGAGTGAATAAATGATTATCTGTGCTATTAACAACAATTTGGTCACAAATAAATTCATTTGTAGATTCTTAAATCGCAAAGTTTGGCTATAGCTCTGATATCTGTTAGAAAAATATGAAAAATTTCACCCTGTTACTATTATTGTTATTGATATTTGGAGCTTAATTTTGTTCTGTCATAAATTAAAGTACATTTACTAGCAAATATATCTTCTATTGCCTTTTTACTGTATTATAAGATTTGTTATCCTCATATCATAGATGAAATGACAAAGGAATGTTTTCAGCGTCTCATTCCATGCAGTAAATAAGAGATCTTATTTTTATCTTCAGCCTTACAGTCCACATATGAGGAAGGTCTGTACCTGTCAAATCGTTTTGACGGCTTATCCAAACGTTTTGGATGTTTAAAAACAACATTTTCCTGTGGCTGAAACAAATTGCTGAGGTTGGTTTTTATTGCAACCTGGTGAGTAGTTCATGTTGAGCGTTTGAGTGGTACTGGGGATTTTTTTACCATCTCTTCTAAATAAATAATCAGCACTACCACTAGGCTTAACATTAAAAATAAATACTTTGAAATAATTCTTTTAAGGCATTAAAATACAATAGAGTGAGTATATTTACATAATCAGATTTTATATTACATGTTACTAACAATAGTAAATACAAAAGAGTTGGTTTTAATTAGAACGATTGTCTATAAAGTATTATATGACACATTTTACTACAAACATCATACAAAAAATTTAGTATATTATGTGTTAACAGTATATCAGATTGTTGTAACTGCATTAACGTGATTTACGGATTAAGATTAAATATTAAATTTAAAGTTTTGTAGGAACATCATCTCTTAAATTACCGTAATTCCTATCGTATATTTGTATCTTATAATAACTTGTACTTCACTGATATGTCAAGCGTGAAATAAATCAGCTAATAATAAACTGTTTAGAAGTTATACTGCAATGAAAAATCAAAGATAATATACTGGATTTATTTTATAGGTAATATCATACCAGTTATATATCACAAATATAACATAATTATACCCACATGTTCGTGTTGTATAACACGTAGTAGTGCGTAAAAATATATATTGTTGTAAAGATCAAAATTAATCAAATAAATAAATAAGTTAAATTGTACTAAATTTTAATAAAAAGATAATTTTAAACAGGTTTATTTTTAGACAAGTAATTTCTTTTGTGGTGTAGCTTGATGATGAAACCCTTGGCTTCGGAAGGCCTAGTCCAACAAGTAAACCATCTTCAAAAGTATTGTTTATTAACATGTAGTACTATTTAAAAAATGTCTAATTGCTCAAGATTCTTCACTATTGAGAGTTAATGAAACCTATTGGAGATTTTATTTGATCACAGCAACAATACAAGTACTTTGAAGGTGTTTTTGACCTTTAAGTAAATTATGGCAATACATGTCTTATCTTCGTCTCTTTAACATTAACTTGAAAAACTGTTGAAATATAATATCTTTATAAACAATTGTGGTTAAACATTTTGATTGAATGTTCTACAAGAACTTTAGGATACTAGGGTGGCAAAAGTTTAAAATAACTCCTCTCCTCAACTCTCAACCACTATCGATAAATGCAAAGCTGTCTCTTAAATATTCCAAAGACTTCCCAATTATATCTTACAGCTTTAGTGACAAAATGGTTCAGCAAAATTCAGCAATGAAAGAAACGGCCTATCTGTGGTTGTTTAGATAAACATATTTTATTTTATTTTAATGCTCTATCGTTAAATCTTATATTAGATGCGGTTACAGAAATTAATGACGCATATTACACTTTAATTTACTTAAATGAGATATAAGGGAGTTTTTTTACTTTACACCCGCAATATGTTGAACAGTAACAAAAAGTTAAATTATAATGTAAATAAAAGAAATAATAGAATATAAATTGCGTATATATTTACAGCTACAGTAGTATTTAATTTATGGAAGTGTTATTCTAATTTTACAAATACTAATGTAAGATACCAACTTCAAAGGAACATGGTTTAACCCATTAAAGCAAAAGAGCGTATACTTAATGTTATAATGGTATAACAGGTTTTATTGTTGTTACAAGTCGGTTAATATAACAGAATACTTCCCTTTTACATCTAATAATAAATAAATAATGACTAGGTGTGTTTATTTTTAGATATATTTTACTTTATAGATAAGTTTTCATAAACTTTTAAATCTGCATTAACCGATGACCTATGCTGTTAATTAGAAGAACTTACAAATTCCTAATAATATTTTCAACTATAATACCTAAAAATTACATCTCCAATTATTGCCTTATGCTAATGAATATATATAATTGTAAAATGTAAAACCAAAACTGAATGTTGGAAATTCAATCAGGAAATACAACTATTATTAAAATACGAGCACTAAACCGAAAAATATTTCTACAGAACATGTGCAGAGAGTTACCAAAAACTCTACAATTATTTAACATATTTTTTTTTTACATTTGGATTACTATAAGTTTGTATACATTTAAATCGTAAATTTAAGTAAAAAAAAATTATAGTCCCCTCATATAAACGGGTTGTACAGGATTTACAAATTCTATCCGAAGCAGAACTTGAAAACTTTGAACCTGAGATCTAGACATGACTCCTTACAACAGCTCCCTCGTGAACCTCGTGTGTAATAAGAATTTACTTTTTCTTTGTTTTTCAGCAATATATCTGTATTTTATTTAATCAAGCATCATTATCTTTATCAAACAATAAATGGGTATTTGCTATAAGTCTAGATATAAACGTTCTAGAGGCTTTAAAGATAGGACATACGTTCCTCTTGATTCAAAGATTGATTTTTTGAGTATAGGAATAAAGGGCAGTCCGTCCTTGCGGTTGTCACTACGTTTGTGCGATGACATTTTATAAATTAATCTAGATACTTCAAACGTTGTACATAGTTGTACAAACATTTTACATTGTTCCGCTTAGTTCAAGGAAAAGCTCAATTGATTTTAGGGTTAAAATATAAAATGGCAGTTCGTACATACATCATTCTGTGCTCTCTTTTACTGTTGGGTCCTTCCATACTCCGTCATCGGTATATTAGATATATCCTTCGATATCGTTTTATTCAATCATAATTGGTATTGTGCTCTGCGTCAACAAAAATATCTAATAATAGTAAATAATAGACCACTATAAATATTAACATTGTTATTCAATATACACTTTTTATATGTAGTCTCGAATTAAATCAAATAGTTGTTATTGCTAAGACAATATTTTACAGTTGCATAGTATATGTCGTTTCAATATATTCTACAATTTTACACACTCAAACATAATTCTCAATGTAACATAGTTTTACAAACACACTTCTTTCATATCTTCCCATACACTTTATAAAAATTGTAGTCAGCCATTCCTATTTGGTAGTTCCAAGTCGAATTAAAAACTTATCAGTATTATAAAATCTTTGTTGCACCACAATGCATTTAAGGCAAGCTTTTAACGCTTTGGATGTTGGGAAATTTTTGATTGAGTTGGGAAGTATGAAACTTAACAGGTGCTTACGAGGGTACATGTTCATAAACTACCGTTCTGTGTTATCCCGTACGGTGGTTATCTCTGCCTCGTGTTTCATGCAAGTTTGTGTCTTGGCCTGTGGACAATGGGCCTTTGACATAAAAAACAAAGTAGTTTTCAAAATGTAGAATCAAGGTAGCTGCAATTCGTTTAAAGCTGGTCTGCAAGACTCACTAAAAGCGAGGGAGAGTCATCAGCTGCAATTTCTAGCAAGGCTCTCTAAAATTGATTTTTGGGATGATTCGAATCGCTTTTTTGAGTTTGAAAGCACACTGAAACTATTTTTTTTCGCAAGCCCTTCAGAGTACCAAACCGTAGAACAGATGGGAACAAATCAAGTAAACGCCGTTATCTGAACCTGACTCGGCAATACTTTGCTAAAGACCCAGAACAAGATGCCTTATATAATTGTGGGGCAAACGAGATCAAAGTGCTCATTCCAAGTCAACCCTTAATTAAGGTGCATTAAAAAAAAAAGTTGAAGAGCGTACTTCTTCTAGTGTAGGGTCCGCTGAAATACAGCACTCCCAACCTTCCACAGCACGCAAAGAAACATTTAAAACACTGGACCTTATATTGATTTACTGTAATATTCCTGTTGAAGTATTGGACACAGTTGTTGATGTCGACAAAAGCCTTGAATTTCCGGTGAAACAGAAAGTCTTATCATCAACAATTCTCTACTAGACCAACGTACTAGACCAGAATGTACTATACCATGTGTGGTCAATGTACTAGACCAAACCAACTCCTTAACACAGCGGCTACGGTACATTCTAAATTATTTTGGACTACATTTATCAGTGAACTCGCCGACTAGGGTAACCGATTTGTCAAGAAAAGCCATCGACAACGCAATTACAATATCTCGAATGTCTCTGTTTCTGTTTTGAATGCGACCATCTCTGACCATTTCGCGCAGGAGGTCCTTATCGAGGATTGTCCGCAGGATGGAGATGCGGCATTGGAGTAGCAGTACAAACGCGTTTTGCGACAAAAAATATTGAGGAATTGAACGTGCATCTAGGTCTGGTATCCTGGGATTTCATAGACGATTATTATTTCCTGAATGATATGTTTGATGGATTTCACAGTAGATTCATCTTTTATCTGAATTTGTCATGTCCTTTAAATGCAATAGAGAAAACAATGGCCAAACAGAATATGTGGATTACTTACGGTACCTATTTTAACTTCCCGGAAAAAGTTAAAATTTAATCATTCATTTTTTATGAGAACAAAAAATGAGGAATTTAAAATATTTTTAGTAATTATAAAAGAATTTACTAAAAAATTATAAGAGCGGGTAAAGCCTACGAAATTTATGAAAAACTAAGGAACTGTGACAATTTTCCAAAAACGGCCTGGATAATTACTAACCAAATCACCAAATTAAAGTCAACAATAGTTTAAATTGTTTGGAAATTGTTATTGCATGTAACATTTTTACACAGCCAGAACACACAGCGAATAAGTTCACTACCTATTTCTCTTCGGTGTCTCCTGCTTCGTTTTGTGGGAGGTCCGGCTGCGGTACGGGTCGAAATCCGGAACCATTGACATCCATGGCTGTAGTCCCTGTTGACGAGGATGAGGTAGTCCGCATTATACAGAGATTGAAATAAAAGACCGACATAAATGGTGTCTCAGTGTGGTTTGCTTAAGTTATGCTTATTGACACCAATAACCAAATTAATAAACTTTTCTTTTATTCAAGATCAAGTTTGTCAGTAATTTTTCGAATTTTCAGAATAAACTGTCCTTTTTCCATTGGAAGACCTGTAAACTCCGATAAGTACTAATTTGGATTTTATGCTAGAAGATTGATTCCGACTGCATCAAAATTTGACTTTACAGTTATGTCAATAATACGCGCAGCCAAATTAAAATTTTGAATTTTGCACCGTGCGATATTTTCCATGTTGAACCAGTTTTCAGTTACAAACAAAGAGATCGGTTTTTTATCCTCACAGGTGTTGTATTTCTTCCAGTTTGTTAATTGAGCATTTTGGTCCAGTCTTAATACCGTTTGTGCATACATATTCGCGTTGGTCTGTTTTGGTTGGGTATTGTTTTTCAATTTTGTCCGCTGAAACAAAGTGGGTTTCCTAAAATACAGATTAATTTTTAGATGATGATGAACTGGGCTGTATTTCTTAGATCAAGACAGGGGAAGTTGATTTTATATCATCTGCGTAACTGTCGATCTGCAGATTGGTGGTCTAGGGCTGAGAGCTGCTGCCCTAAAAGGGATGTAGAGGGCGCTTCAGGCTGCAGCATGCTCAGGGAGTCTTACCAAATGTCTGAGAACAAGGTCGGCCAGCAGATGCTTTCCTGCAGGCCGGCTTTGCATTCTATTACCAGTGAACCAACGCCTGCTGATGGTGTTAAAATTAAGAATGTGAAGACCCTCATGTCTGGTGCATAACTCCTGACTAAGCGAGTTTGTTGGTTCACTGGTTGATGCGGAGGCAGATCGTGCATGTGGAGGACTGTTGCGCCCCGAATGGGCGGTGGTACAGATGTTACTGCAAGAAACTTGGCACCAATCACTGTTGTTTTCGTCTATTCCACCCATTGATTTATTTTGTTTCGTTTACAGGGTTTACTTCAAGAATTCTGACCCTTGTTTGTATTTTCTTTTATGTTTGTTTTCTTGTTTTACTGATTTACTTTTGGTATTCTGTGGTTGTGATGAAGTAAAATTTTAGTATTCAGAAAGAACACTGTCTTCTTTTCGGCAGTCGCAGTTTTCTGTTCGGTCCTAAGTGCAGCTACTTCCGCTTCCAGCAAACGAAATTCTGAGATTCGCCACCAGCTCACGATTTTCAACGCATCGTTGGTTCAGGCAGCAGACCGATGGCACATTGAACCACCCGCTGTTAAGCGGTGATGTTTATCACTGCCTGATAAGCTGCAGTGCTCCAAAACTCCTCAAAAGTGGATATTCTGCTGGACACAAGTTTAGCCTTGGTAGTATGACGGTTATCTGTACACTCAGCGATGACTGTTCACAGGCGTATAAAGGAGTCTGAAACCTTTACAGTCACTATCGAGGTCAAAAATCTAGTCCGTATTAGTTTCATAAGTTATTTTATATAACCATTTTAAAATTAAATCATTGTCGACCTTGTTGTCAATGTTTTCTAGGTAAGACTAGCCCCACCACTCTCCCTAGTTAAATAAATATATATAACAACAATATGAATTATAATTGCTCTGTGAAGTTTACTTTATTTTGATAGTCGGGTGGAATAAAATATCTTTAATTTAATGACAATTTCTACGGATATCTAATAAAACAGACTAATAATTTTAAAAATCTTGTTATCCCATATTCATAAACCAATATAGTTTTAAATGTCAGGCCTTAACCCTTCTTTTGTTTTTTGATAACTACGTATATCTTAGAAAATACCGAAATAAAATAATAATAAATAATGTATTCCACATACATTCATACTATCTCAGGTGTGTACATAGAAACGGATCGTTCACCTAGAAAACGAACCAATCATTCAGAATTAATTATAAGAGATGGATACGTGACTTGCCTTCTTAAGAAATGTTAACAAAATGGAATGTTTACAACACGGAAAATTCCACAAAGCCGCAAGTAACAACTTGTAGTTTATATGTATGGAAATCCCCTCCAAACCATACCCATACTTCTGCACTGCGGATAGAATTTATGATTTATGCAATAGTTTACGTAGCAGTTTGTGTAACGTTAAGTCGTTACAGAAATTTATTGAGAAGTTTATGGTTGTGTAAACTTATTTTAAAACAATCTAATAGTTTCCATAGAAACGTAGCTATTGCCAAACTCAATCGTAGCAAATTTAAATAAATAAAAATCTAGTTATAGTTGAGCTAAAGTAAATAAGAATTTATATCCAAGTATGTAATAAGTAACACCTGGATTCCTTATCTTTTTCAACAATAAAATTGAAATTGAAAGATTTTGATTTAGTGCTATAATTTTTATAGAAATTATTGTTATTTAGTAAAACAAATTCCCTTCTTTAATGAAATAAATAATGCGAATATTTCCATTTTTTTTTTTTAATATATGAGTACGCCAGACCGAATTTGGCGTAACAGGCTTTACTAAAGTATCACTATATCTCAAAGTCATATCCTGAAGGAAGAAGGAGAGGACAGCTCTGAACCAGCCTCTCGAGTCAAAGCACACAGAGGGTGGGAAACCCTTGTTGAGGCTAGCAAGAACCTCTAATACTTAGGGAACGAAACCCGCTAACTTCAACGATCATATTCTACAGTAAACTAGACCTACTGCATTAAATTAAACTTGCACTCCAGAATCTCAACAATTGCGGGTAATGATGTGCCGTTCCTGGACATCTATAAGGTTGCCCAGGTTTAAGTGATACATCGGTTTTTGCTGTGCCCAGTGATATGTTCGACCAGCCAGAAGTGATCCCTGCTGGGTTATGGAGCATATCTTAGATAAGTATGATGGGCAGAAAATGTTCATCTCCACGATTAACAATTATGGAGCACGAGTCACTGCACAAGGTCAAATGGCTTTAACATTGAAAATTTCCGCAAATAGAAGTAATACAAAATCAATATATGAAATATCTTAATTCCTTTTTCACTAATAACTTTCTAAATTTATTTATGTTATTCATAATGTATTATGAAGCTTGTAGAACTAAATTGATATATTAATCATGTAGCAAATTAGTAGTAGACTATTACGGATTAGTACATTTTAAGTAAGTAATGTTTTCCATAAAAACCTAATATACAGAATGTTCTTGAATTGTACTGACACAATTTATGAGTGAGTAAATAACATGAAATATGGAAAAAGGCATCAAACACCAAACGTTTTTCAATCATCAACCTATGGAAACACTGTGGTTAGAGACATGTCGCCCATAATTAATAATAATAAATGCTCAGATTGAGAATTTTGGTCTCTTCTACATAATAGATAGTTTGTACACACTAAAAAACAGACGTAGGATTGCTTCTTACATTTCCTTTCTTATTTTTATGTATTCACATTTTATGTGTTTTAACTATGTAGCACATGAAATCTATGAAAATATTTCTGCTATGTTAACAGCAAACAGTCTAGACTGTGTAATCTATTAAAAAGTCATACAAAATATATTTATTAAATTATTTTAGTCCTTAACAATCATTTTAAGGACATTTGATATCCTCATATTTAAGTCGAAACGATTGTCTACAAAAATACAAAGGAAATCCCCATTCTATGATCCTTGCAATCGAGGTGGTGCAATAAGATTTTTCGAAAACAAATATTATTTTACAGTCATCGCTATTTAAGGTATGGCAGAACTGGAAAATGATTCTTCACTATACCAGGAATAACGACCAGGAAATTTTCTAAAAAAACATCAAAGCTTAAGATTTTTTGGCGTGCCTTCTCCATTAATAAAACAGTTTTTGAATTAGGTCGTATCTGTCCTATCTTTCGTATTTCATAAATCCCTATCTTTAAGATGAATAGTCGTCATGATTTAAATTGATAAAGGCCAATTTCTATTATTCCTATATAATAATAATAATATAATAATAATATTTATTTTATTTCCCCATATTTACAATAGTAATTCAAAACATTTGTGGAAAATTACAGTCACCTTTATCCAGTACATGGTGACTAAATTAAAACTAATATTAAAGTAATAACAAAATAAAGATGTCTTAACTGTCTAGAGCTTGGAAAAGATATTTTCCAAAATCTTTGAATCTATCATTCATCACAAACTTCTTAAATTTTTTACCCCTGAAAACATTCTGTATGAATCTCAATTTGGGTTCCGGCCAAACCTCAACACATTGTCTGCTGTATATTCTTTTCTCGATCAAACTCGCATCTCTTGAAAGTATAGTAATTATTTTTCATTGCGACTCATGTGCAATCTCAGCTGGGCCTTTGATGTCATTTCCAATCAAATTCTTCTTGATAAACTCCACCACTATGATGTCAGACGCAAATTTTCTAATTGGTTTTCATCCTACCTGGCAAACAGAATTCAATTTGTTGAAATCTCCTAACCAAAAAATGCATGTTGGCTGATTTTGGTACAACTAAAACTGATAATTGTTCCTCAGTACTCCATATTGGGACCGTTTGTATTGATAATATACATTAATGACCTCTCATCTTGTATAAACAAACCTGCCTCTCCTAACAATCCAAAACTATTTTCCCCCCGACGATACTTGTCTTCTCTTTAAGAGCAATAAATGAAGTGTCATACAAACTCAGTATGACGAATATTCTTCACGATTAAATCCCTGGTATATATCTTATAAACACCGTATTTTTAAAACTATAAAGCTCCATTTTAATAATAAAGTACTCGGCGCTTCATCTGCTGTAAAACTTTGGGTATTAATATTGAAAGTAATCTTAAGTGGTTGTCCACATACGAGTAGATTATATATGTAAACAATATTCTCACCTACTGTACTTATGCCTTGAGGTGTCTAGCTTCGTTTGGTTCACATGATGCCCTTTTACTCTCTTAACACGGAGTCCTGGAACTCCTTCTTACCTACGGGTTAATATTCTGCTAGTTTAGACACTCAAAAACATTTCCAAAGGATTATTGCTCTCCAAAGGAGGACATTGAGAATTTTTTGGAAGATAAAGGTCGCGTGAAAGAAGTTGATAGCATTTTCGGACGGATGCGGACCTTCACTATTAATTATTTTAGAACTCTGGCTCTTAAATTTAACACAAAACTGAAACAAAAACTCGTGACAATTTTAAACTTTCTCTCTCTATTAACTAATTCTAATTTTTTAACAAGGGCTTGGGTCGTACAAGGTTATTCTGCCTGGAATAAAATATTACCCTATTATATGCATTTTTAAGAAAGAATTAAAGTTCTATCTGTTCTATAGAGTTTCCTACAGGTTAAGAGAGCGTGTTGCAACAAATATAATAAAATGATCACTTCTGGTCTAAATTTTACCAGGTATGCTAACGACTCACTGTATATTCACATGCAGTTGTACAAGCTCTATCTGGTGACCCACACGTGGTGTACCATCATATACGAATAACTGCACGGAAGTAATATATACAGCGGATAGTATTGATTTGTGCCCGTATTAATATTGGTTCAGTGCGAACGTTGAGTGTATTATGTTCACCTTCATCTAGGTGCGATATGACGCTTTCCGAGACTTTTGACTCCTCTTTATGATTAAATAATAGTGAAGAATAAAAGTTATTAAATAATTTTTTTATTGCAATACTAATACAGTAGATACGTCTAGCCGGACTTAAATTAAATTCATAGTAAAATTGTATATAAATAATTATAAATTCCTAAATTAACTTAATAAATTATGAAATTTCAGTAAATAAAGAAATGCTTGTGTAATGGTAACCTTATATAAACCGTATTTGAGTCTGCAATGTATGAACAGTGCAGAATAAAATATGATAAAACGAAAAAATTATAAAAATATATTTCTAAATGTATGTAGTATTTCTCATTGTGAGTGGTTTCGTATTTAAATCTTTCTTAGTAACATCTTTCTTTGATGTAAATGTTAATTCGAATTCTCAAATTAAAAATAAATATTTCGTGAATACTTTTGATTTTTTCAAATTTGTATAGCTCTTAAAAATCTACATAAATTTTTAATATCTCTGATTTATAAAATCAAACTAAGATAAAAATGTAAGCATAACTTTCTACTTAAACGTAAGTTTTTATAGTTTCAAATTTTATAGTAAAATTAGAAATGATTCTGTAGAAAAAGTATATCTGTATTATTCGTTATTGTATTTTTATAAATAATTAATATAGCCCAATATGTACATAACCCAAAACTAGCACATTCATATCATTACATGTGTATGAATACTTATAAATGGGTACTAAGGAATTGCTGTCATAACCTTTACTGGCCTTATATCTTTCCAAATTACTACTGAGATCCTAGGAAATACTCTATAAAATGTCTTAAGTTGTCATTAAAACTTTAAACTGTTTCATAGGTGTTCTTTACCAGATGCTATTCTCCAAATATAGACAACCGACTTACTAGCCGTTCCAATTTCAAGATATCTTCCAACAACTGTAACCTATCTTTCACAAATTCTATCGCTCCAAAAACTGGAGTAAATGTATTCCTGTGTGTTTGTTTATATATGTGCCTTTGCTTTTCAAAGCAAAACTCAATTACGTCAAAAAATATTATGTAATATAATAAGCAAGTGTATTGGACTGAGCAAGTATTGATAACCTCACGCACTGAACAAGAGAGATGTAGAGCACATCCACACCCACCACAGACTATAAACTGACTTTCGGTTTGACTTCTATTCGTTTTGTAACAGAAACAATAGCAAACGGGGAAAACCTGTCATTGTTTCAAATTATCTATCGTGAATAATAGATTGACACAAAATAATAATACAAAATTTGAATAAAAATTTTATTCATTTTTAATTAACCTTATGCTCACGTGTAGTCATTATATTTTAAAGATGTAGTCTCCGTACGGATTTTATAGCCAAATCCTTATTGCAATAATTACATTTTTATTGTTACAAATTTTACTAAATAATTCAAAAAGTCAATTATATTACCACTGATGAGAAGCATTGTCAATTCATTTGACACTGCTATAGATTTATTGATGTATTTATGTTTATGTATTAGTATTACTTGAGTTTATGATAAAGAAAGAATCGAAGAAATACAATTGTGAATCATTTGCAACATTAAAAAGACACAAACTGTGTATGAAATATGATATGTGTTAGTAAATAATAACATATACGCATATTTTCCTACCAAATAACCGTACTCAAAATATGAATGAAATATCTCATACAAAAGGAATGAAAAGTTGTAATAACCCGTAGAATAACGCAAAATATTTATTTTGTAGATTTGTTTATATTATGTAAATAACTATTGCAGGATGATGGGCAACAAATAAACAATGGAACATTGACGGGCTTGCGAATTAAGTTTTTTACTGTTAATAATAACGAAAGCTATTTTCTAGATTGAAGTAATACAAACAGTTAGTGTAAATTACATTCTGCTGGTCATGCTGTTGTGACTAATGTAGTCAACTAAAATATTAAAAGGAAACATGACCCTTCCATTAATTACAATAAATATGTGGATAGCAAAAGATAAGAAAAGTAACTAATCGTAAGATATTATTACTGATGATGTTTTTTTTGTTAAATGTTATACCATTCCAACCCAACATAGGTTTTAATTTAGAATTTATTTCACCATGAATGGAATGGATTGTTACGATTTGTACGTAGATTTTTAATCCATTAATTGGAGTGTATAAATTTTTACTCTTTACGGTTTGATGAATTCAATAAAAATTTGCAAGAACGTTATACATAATATATCTTAAATAAGGACGGTTTCTTAGCACCCTTAACACTAGAAGAGCGAAATTAGCACGGACGTTTTTTATGATAAATTTCAACTAAGGATAGGTTTTCAGCGCCTTCTGAAACAGATTAATGAAACAGTAAGATTATTTTTATTATAATTACAATAGTTCTGATTGTTTTGAGACCTAGAGACTTTGACTTCACAAAGACTAGGAATCCAACAGAAGCCAAAACCTTCAAGAGGCCAGGGGTATCTAAAGAGGAGTCTGCAAAAGGGAAAGAGGTATTAGCATCCAAAGTCTGTGTTGTTTGTGGTCAGTACCTGCACGTAGTTGTGTGTACGTGGGGTCGCAACCTACCAGAGTCTGAGAAATCGTATAAGCTATAATAAGAGTTTTCCTTGAATTTTTGAACCCTTGGAACCTTTAAAATTAGTGAGCTGTCTTTCACGGGGACCGGGAGCTGGAATAAGGGGCCAAGTTCTACCATAAACTTGGAACTCCCAATGGCCATAAGGTAATGTAGATCGCATAGTTTAAAAACTGCCACAAGCCGTTAGTTGTAAAAGACCCGGATCGCCTGGTGTCAAAAAGCCACGAAAGCCTTAAAATTATCCCTTCCCCCCATATCTCAATATTTGTGGTTTGTGATTTATCGATTTAGGAAATCAGTTAGTTTTGACAAAAGATATTAAGTGACATCTGTATATTCTGTAGCCACTGATGCATATTCTTCCACTGGCATGCATAAACCAGCCAAAGGAGAACTCTCTTAGCGGATAACTGTGAATTAAGCTTTAATTATGAGTCTTTATTATTGGTCGGGACAAACAACAATATTGAATATTGTGTAAATGTGTAAAGGTAAATGTGTTAAATAAGAAATAATACTAAACATATTTAGAAAGAAACAAGATACAGCCGCATTGATGAACTCCAATAGCACTATTATGGGGAGTGATTTTGGTAACAGCTTTTTACAATACTTGAAGTTATGTTGAGTTAGGTCTGAACCCAGAGATGAAATTAACCTTTAAAATATTGATTTTTAGAGTATTAATTAATCAATATATCTATCAAACCACGTTTTGGTATTTGCAAAATTATGGATAAGACCGATAA
This sequence comes from Homalodisca vitripennis, assembly GCF_021130785.1. Lineage (NCBI taxonomy): Eukaryota > Metazoa > Arthropoda > Insecta > Hemiptera > Cicadellidae > Homalodisca > Homalodisca vitripennis. The sequence goes on along the minus strand of NC_060211.1, from coordinate 134,825,213 downwards.
ATTCCAAAGTAGCGTCACTAAGAAAACTTATCCAATAGCTGGTAAATTGGACTGTACCTCCAACTTATTTCCAATTTACCAGCTAACTTGTAGGTTTCGTCCCAAGGACTACATTGGGCAAACCGCAATTTCTTTGCGGGTAAGAATGACCGGTCACCGTATTTCTATTAATCACAAAGACGAAAAAAACAGTAGCCTTAACACCACCACCAAAAGCTTTGAGGATTGCTATAAACTCAAAGGTATAAGCAAAATTACACCTTCTGAAAATAGCTCTCGAAATGATTTGAATTTAAGGAATAATGAATTGGCATACCAATATATTAAAATCGAAACAACCAAATGGACTAACATTCGCAAAATTATTGTTTTCCAGGTTCCTTACATTTTGTTCTAAAGATTTACCTAAATTCAAATTTATATTATATTTCGTTATTATTATTTTTTTTTACTAACAACTAATCAAAACTTTTTTAAATGTCAAAATTGTTATTTACATCTACAAAGTGTATTATCAGGTTTTTCTTCTTTTGTTTGTTTTTATTCACTGTATTTTAATAAAGTGTACTTGATAAAGTTATAATTACAACTAAATGTTGTACAGAAAATAATTGTAGTTTCTTTTAAAACTGCTCTAAGAGTATATATGTATCTATATACAAGGATGGATATGAGAGTGATTGAAAAGAAAGACATTTGACTTCCTAATACTTTGTGTATGACGTGTGATGATCAACGTGCACGTATAATAAATACTTCATAAACCTTTTTTATGTTAAAACAGTTTCATATAATTTTTGTTCAAACTGAAAATGACTCATAGAAATGCCAGTTTGAGAGGAAATAATAAAAAAAAATGCTCATATGTCCCTAATGAGAAGGAGAACAATCGCTATTTATGCACTAGGGAGAGAAAGTGCAGGTTTGTCGTCATGAAATGCAAGCTTAGCGCTTCATGCAAAGCCGACTGACCCAATCGCCTTTCGGGTGACAAAAAGCTTTATTTCAGTGTTCCAACAAAATATGTAACTGCTTTGTTTAATTAAACATGGCCACAAAAAAAAACGTTTATTCAATTATAGTTGTTTACTTTCACCTTCTTTTAATGTATATATGCCACTGTTGAAGAATTTTCATGATAACTATGAGTTTTTTTCAAATGTAGCTTTCAATTAATGTTCTACAAACAAATTTATCGATCTACAAACCATATGGTAGTTAAAAATAATATCGTTTTTATGGAACAAATTCTGTGAAATTTTCACAGCACCGAATATTATGACAATTTTAAATTTAAGAATTTAATATGATTAATACTTGTTCTTAAGGGAGTTGAAAAATCTATATTCCTGCAAAATCAAGATAAAATGTAATGATTGCGAACTCTCAAAAAGTTGAAGAACTCAAATGATCTATACACCTATATAGTTTTATGACATAACCTATGACTGAAAAAAAAATTACTGTTATAGAATCCTTTATTAATGCTTGTCATAAATATGTTTTGATGGAACTTAATGAATTAGTAATAATCAATCATTTTAAACAAAAAGCTATTATAATGAAATGCTGGTTTTACTCCAACAATTTGGAAAATAAAACCCCCACAGTTGAGGTATTTGTAATGTTTATTCTATTTACTAATATTTTAGTAATAATAATTCAAGTAATATAGCACTATAGAAAATCTAAAAGATTAAGGATATTACTAAAAACTATAATGAATAAGTTATATCCCCATTAGTTAGCTGTGAACGTTTTCAGGTTATAACACTCAAGTAGCTTAATTCTAAAAGAAGAGAAAGGAGGAGACGAAGAGTAAGAAGTTAAATGAAAGGACGACTACAATCTAGTCATTAGTGAGATGAACTGTTTCTGCTCGAGGATGGTGACTCTATGCATGGGCGCCAAAGTTTGTATCTTGCAGGACAACAGCTGCTAATGATAATGACAAGAACTTTAATAAGTCCATAATATCTTCTCACAATAAGAAATTGTAATCATTTCAAATAATGCAATCTTTTACTATCACTCTATATTAAAGCATATTTGATAATATTGTTTCAAAATCATTACATTAGTAAGTGAAAGACTTTGAAGACACTAAAATCTACTAAGCATATGAAATCAACTATGTAAGCGTCTGTGGCTGAACTGTTTAAGGCTTCGTTTCGTCGGTTTGAACAGCCAAGAGATAAGTTTCAGATATAAAATAATTGTTTACACAAGAAGACTAGTCTTTTTAATAATTTACGAGTTTTACTAAAGTTGGAATTTAAATACGACGTAATAAATTTTAAGCCAGGATTATTTGGAAGCATTTCTATGAACAGTATTAGGAAGCTCCTGAATCAGTATCCATCCCACCCAGTTCCTTTCATGACTTAAGTTAAGTTTTTATATTCTTTTTGTTAAGCTTTCTTAATTCTGTTGTTTAATGCAAAGTTTTGTTATCTCTCTTATCTTTCTAAACAGGTTCAATAAGAGGTTTAACTTAACTTCATTTTGTTACAGGCCGTAATCCGCTGCCTCGATGTGGCTGATTCCGTCGGAAATTCTTAATCGCATCAGCACATTTCCCAAGAACAATCCAAATAGGAACCTAATATAGGATTCGAACATGTACGACTACAGCGATCATTTATTCACCCTTTGCAACTCTTACACGGCCCACACCGGTCTGGATCTTTTTTTTAATCCATCTCATCTGGATGAGTCTTTTGAGGATTAACACTATAATATATGATATATTTTAATATTTTATGCTGCTAAGTTATCAGATGTTTTGGTCACTATATACCGTCAAAAGCACAGGGTCATATATGGGAATATATAATGTTGAACTTTGAGGGGAATTAGTCGACGGAAGTGTACCTTATTCTTAATTAATTATGATACACAGCAAATAGAGTAATTTAGTTTAATATTACAGTATTTTTATGCAACGTAGTTTTATTATATTTCAAACTTCTGTCTAAAATATAAGTAGTTTCATATTTCAGGTATTCTAATATATTTCAGTTTTAACTCCCACCAAATATAGGAAGAATGACGATAGGAGTATTTCTTAAGGGAAATTAACACAAAGCTTTTTATTTCGATGTCCGTACTAGGCAAACTGAATCTAAGCATTGGAAAATATTTTTGGTGAAGTAATGTTTGTATATTTAAAGATCTCCACACAACTAGCATACGATTAGCAAACACACATTTAGCAAATTAATAACCAATAAATTACTTAGTATTCATAAAAGTATTAAAAGTACATTAGAAATTATAGGGGTGGATAAGTATTCCTGCTTGCTATAGTATTCCTGTTAAATATCGCTACTTTCATGAGGTCATACTTAATATTATCATAGTCGTAATAAGCAAAGTAAAAATTAGCTTGAATCAAAGTAATAGGATATATTTGTTCACAATTAACCTAAAAGAATATCCACTGCCACGACATCACTTGTCTATGCTACATAACTCAATTCTTTAACAGCATTCTCTACATTTCCTACAGTACAGACATACAGTATATAATCTTGCATTTTCATAATTTATTCATGATTATAATGCCATGAACGTTTTGCTAAAACTGAAAAATATTTCTTAGATTTAACAAGATATTAACTTTATAACAAGTACTTTGTACTTGTAAATAACTAGTATTTTACTACAAAATGCCAAATTGAAATTCTAATAGAAACCATATTTTATTTTACCGACATATCAGTCAAAACATCATGGAACTGAACTGAATACAATTTTGGTTTGAGAGTACATATATTTAAAATATTATTACCTAAACAAATAATCTTAAAAGGGTTTCTTAATTATTCTTTTCTTAAAGTATTAAACAACTGACATTAATAAACGATATGTATGACTCTATATTAAAGTTCCCTAAGGCATTAAAAAATTTATAAGCGTTGAATTTAAAGGCCTTCCTTAGCCCTTTTGGTCAATGTTCATTGTGTACGCTTTACGAACTAGTGTAATTAATTAACCATGGGGAACAACCATGGGGAACTACGCTTTTCACAGTTACGTGCCAAGTGCATTTTCAACATCTAGAACCCTAGAAACAAAAACCGACATTTCATTCATGCAGTCAGTTTAAATGAAAACTGACAACTACGACGGACCAATCAGAATTTTCGAATGGGTCATGTAATAACACCCAGCTGACATTTCTCTTCTGTACCACTTTATTTTACTTTAGTTAATTTCAAAAACAAGACAACTGAAATATAAACTGTTAAACATTTTCAATAAAAATTTGAAATGGATTTACAATTATGACCATACGTTTAGATATACAATTATAAATGGGATACAATTATAATACGTTAAGTAACATAATTGTATTATGTTTATATTGTACTTGTTGACAACAAGCAAAAGCTGACACATAAATAAGAGAGTTTACAAGAAAAGAGAGACGAACCTACATCAGTTAGTAGCAAAGACTGACAAAATTTGTCAGATAAGAAAAGCAGGAATAAATTAAAATTTACATTTAATGTAAATTTTAATTTATTCCTGTTTTTTTTATCTAGTAAATTCTGTAATATCTTCTTTTATTATTTCTAATAATTAGTACAAATTGTTTTAAAATTCACAAACCTATTTGAAGAGGTTTTTAACAAACTCTTTGTGTTCTCCTCTATTGATTTCCTGCTGGCATATATTTTATTTCGCTTTTAGACTAATCCAAAGTATAAACCTATTCGTGGGACACTCTGTATATAAACATTTACAAAAATTTACTTACTTAAAATGAATTATTTAATTTTCCGAATTAAAAATATTTACATAACCTACTATAAGTATAAGTTTTATGCTTATAAAATTAATAAATATGTATTTAAATATCAACCTGATATCTCTACCTGATTATCTCTACCTGATAATTTAATTAATCACTTTAAGTACAAGTTTCTTGGAAAATTAAACGAAATATTGAGACAACTAAAAACTCTGATATTATATAATGTTATGGTCTTAAAACTAAATTCTGAATTTCTCAACTTTCGTTTTATTTTCCCTTGTTACTAACACATGACACGATCTTCCCTAAAGCAGTTGTATACTGCACACGAAAACACTGTTACGAACATGCGATTTCTTCCAGTCGCCGTTGAATATACAGAAGACTTGCCGATCATCTCCGACAGCTCGCCTGAACACACCCTGCCAAATCTTAATTGGTGAGTAGCAATATTTTTATACCAGCATGTTTAATATACAACTGTTGAAAACTATGTATTTGTAGCCTATATTCGCATGAATCACATTGTGGGTTTGCTGATATAACAGCAGCTATCTGTATTATTTACTGAATTAACACTTGGCTTTTAACATGTTCCTCAAACATTTTGTATTCTGCATAATTATGTAGTTTTTCTGTTTCTTTCTCTGTTTATGCTTCAATTACAAACTCAACATTATGATTATTTAGTTTAAAGAAGGTCTAATCTAAAAGTACCACGGTGTTATGTCACATTTAGGAAATCTAATATTTATCCATTTTTACTCCAAATACAAACAGGTTTATACGTTTTATGCGTAATTTTGCAATATATATAGAATTATAGACCGCTGGGAATTGTGTTTAATAGAAACAAACATATTGTACTGTATTCTAAATAATACTACCCATACATATAACGTGTTTTTATGTTGAGTAAAGTATATCAAACTGTGCAGTGTGCGCAGATAAATTGCCCAAAATTAATAAATGATATTCCACCTTGAGAGAGATATTCTTTCCCTAACTCCCCCCCACCCTCGGAAGTTAAGGGAAGTGAGGAGTTCTAAAACAAAAACATTGTTATTAGTGATACTAGTTATATAAACTTAAATATTTTGTTACTAATAAACTTGTGATGTTTCCACAACATGGTAAAAGTCGAATAGAAACACATAACAATGCACACTGTCTTCATTCATAAATTCATACACAAATACAATTACTTGATTCAGAGAAATTTGTATATGTTGTATTCAGCCTTGGATGTATAAATTTTTAATATGATCGATCCAAATATTATTACAGTTTATATGAGTATCCAACCACATACCTTCAGACACCGCTTTCCCTTAATTTTAAAATCCCAAAACTCACAGGCACTTCCTCCAATGGCGTTAAGATGTCCAAGAGGACTTTAGACAATTCCCTGCAAGGTGAATCACGAGAACTAATGATGGGCCGGAGAGGGATGGTAGGTTTGTGGATTTTGAGAAGGCCATACATATGGGAATACATATGTTGTATTCAGCCTTGGATGCCTAAATTCTTTATTATAGTCGATCCAAATCTTATTACAGTTTATATGAGTATGCGACCTCATACCCTCAGACACCGCTTTCCCTTAATTTTAAGATCCAAAAACTCACAGGCACTGATATATTGTAGAGGTATTATCAAACATAAATTATATTGTAATAAGAAAATTAAAATGTTTATACCCGTTAAATTTTTCGATTTTTTTGTGTATTTTTTCGAAATACTCTTATTATTATTATTTATTTTGCATTAATTCTTAGACGAAAAGATCCCAATAGGTGAAAATAAACAACACTTTCTCTCCTACTTCTTGTAATTTAATACGTTTTATACTACAATATTTCGCAAGCAATTTCCTGCATTTAGGAGAAACATTAATTAAAAGAGAAACGATCAGACTTTATGAATTTTGTGTTATATTTACCCTCTCAATTGTTACAGTTATTATCTTTCTACTGTATAATGTTTTAAATAGTTTTCCCCACCTGAGTTATCAAAATATTAATCTGCTACTTTTTAATTATACTTAGTGTGTTTACAATGGAAAAAAGCTCTATTTTTTAATGGTTTGTAGGCGTATTTCAACTTCTAACGACAAAAGAAAAATAAGGAACTACCATTATCACTGAAAAAGCAGTTTTCATTATTTCAATGTTTGTTAAATAATTTTTTTCCTCGTAATACATTGTAGGCTCTTCATTTGTTGAATATTTTAGATATTTTCGCCTAACAAATAATTGTTTGTTTTACTCTATGAAATTTAGATACATATATTAGTAATTGGTTGTCAATCGACTCAGAAATTAATAAATCTTGAAGCCTCATAACTAACTCCCCTCACTTGTAAGATAGAAAACTATCTAAAACAAATTTAACACAGAAACAGAAACAATATTGAGATTGCTTTTATATATTTTCTCGTATGTTCCTAGGCAAACAAGAAGTAATTATAAACAATCTCTAAAACTATGACTAGGTAGCCTTAAAATATACTTTCCAAATCGATATATATATATATATATATATATATATATATATATATATAAAATAATTAAGTATATAGAGTATGAGTATGAGATGAACATGGGATTAAACAGTTTTAGTTTTAGCTGCAGAATAGTGTCTAACAGACAAACTGAAAGTTATGTTTATATTTTGAGGAACGTATAATATATATATATATATATATATATATATATATATATATATATATATATACTTAAGTAAATACAATTATTAAAAATAGTGTCATGAGTTTATGGACAATCTGTATAAATTAGTAGGTACTTAACGTACGGCAATACAATAGGTGCAATTGTTAATATAGGATTTAAGCAAGAAATTTAACTAGATCATGAATAATAAACAATTTTTCAACAATGGAAAATTTTGATCCAGTGTAACTATGTAATCAGGCACTGTGTGTCTGGTCTGTTTAATATTTTAAAATGTCAGACATTAAATTGTCACCTTTAAAAATTTGTATGAATTAATACTAAAAACATGTTTATAATTTTTATTTTTTTTCAGTACAAAAGACACACTCTTTATCTCTGTCTAATCGAATGCCAGTAAGAAAATGATCTTGTTAAAATTAAGTTAAACTTAAATTTCTATTTACTGTATAAGATATTTAGTTGCGCAATCACATGAGTCTAGTTTAATTTACTATTCCAAAAGTCTTTGCTATTCAATTTGAATAATAGTAATAATTTTTGTTTCTATGAAAAAAATTAGAACATTAATATCCATATTCTATCCTTAGTCTCAATCTTTGTTTAATGAAACATGTAACACCAAACATTTCGAATTACAGGCTTAAAGTTATAAACCATGTCTTCCTTTAACCTCATTTGATTAAATTCCTCTGTACCCTTTCATTTTTAATCCAATAGATTCGAGTGCCTGCTCGAATGCAGTATAAATCATATTGCAGATTAATATGGTATTATTTTGAAATATTATCTTTTAAAATTTTATTAATTTAAAATTTAATTGTGTATTGTATATTTTTTTATAAAAAAAAAACATTTTGTCAAAACTTCCCAAACTTTTGTTAAATTTTACTACTCGTGTTAAATCTTAAATTACAATTTCACACTTCGAGCATTATGAAGTGCACTACAAACCCAGTCTGAAATTAAAACAACAGTACTATCTCGACCACAAGTCTAAAGAAACACTCAGGCATGAGTATAAATAAAGAAACAAGACAGGTTCTCCAATAAAGTTGCGGTTATCTTATTTATTGCAAAAATGCTGCAATAAAACGACAAGCCCAGCTATATCATAGCTATAACGAACCATGTCGTTGTGACAGACTTTTATTATAAATTCTGTTGACCACAGGGACTGAATTTTAAGTAATTTTAAGGGTTTCATTGTCCTAGTTACACTCGATTCGATGCTGTATTTTTTTCATGAAAATTTACGTTTTTGTAATTTTAATTTGTATCATAATTATTTACAAGCTACGAGGATCTCATTGCTACTGAGATACTTGATATCATAAAATTAAATTCTATGCCTTTTGTTTACCTGTTGGTACTGTCAAACATATCATGCTTAAACAGAGGTATTCATTTCTTATAAAAGGCTGAGTTCTGTTTATATTACTGTCGCGAGTTTTTAATTTCGAATCAGTCAGTAATACGAGTATGAGTACAGTCTGACGAGCCAATTAAAAGTAATGGTATTATGAGTACTTGTGTACAAAACAATTATTTTCAGTCTTTTCTCTGGAATAAATCGACACCGATGTTCATCTATATTGGATTACTATTATGTTTCCAAAATATTGAGAACCACCCCACAAAATAAATATTAGTCTTTACAACTCCTTTCTTGTTGGAACAAAACTCATTTCCGGTCACCCCGCTTTTTAAATATTGGGAACACATTGTAAACCAAGAGAAAAACGAAAGATTTTAATAATTTTGAAACAATTACTTCCCATTTTACTGCTAACTTGGGTAGATAAATTTAAAATAGTTTTAAATAAGACTGGGCTATTTGTGAACAACATTGTTCAGATTAATTGGAACAGTTTGTTCAGGACGATGCTACTGACCATCATATGGAAATTTACGATTAACCAGAAGGTACCGTCATGTCAGTTAAAGTACACCGCAACAAATACATGATACAGGCAATAAATATAAGGCATAAAACATATATTGCAATCGTGTACCCTATCGACACGTATATGATAGCACATGGAACTGGCAGGGAGCAAATCTTAAATTTTGTTTCGTGCTTATTATAGATTATGTTGTGTGCTGTAAGTATTATTCTTTACATTGCTGTATCTTAATTCTTCTGGCACCTTTGGTAAATAAAACAAATCATATGACAAAGCCGCTTTTAATATGTAGTGACATCGAAAACTAAAGAACCATTGACATTGAAGTAAACCACTTTAAAGGTAAATATTTCAATCTTAATTATCTTTGACAGCTCAGGGGTTATAATCATAAATATTAATAACTACAAATAATCGACTACTTGAATTTTGTATGTGCAAATAAATGTGAAATTTTTATTTAAAGATAATATATCCGACTGCATCAAGTTGATTGTCAAGAGTTGTCGCAGCCGCCGACATATTGTCAATAGCAGTTACGCAACTCCTATAAATTAAAGTTTGAAACACTTTTGAATAAAATAAGCAATATTTCCTAGCACTATCTTTGTGCAACCCCGATTTTTCTTGGGCTATATTTTAGAACTAAAAACAATTTAAAATGTTAAAAAAAAAACGTTAGCTATCAAGGTATACGTAGATAAGACAGCTTTAGTATAGTGAAATTGTGGTATAAGAGCAATTGTGTTATTAAAATACAGATAGCAAACTTTGACCTTTGGTTAAAACAGAGCTGCATCCAAAGCATATAATCTAAGTCCTCAACAAGAAACTGTGGGATTAATCTCTGATCATTTTTTTTTTTTTTTTTAAGGAGGAAAAGTTAAATCCTCCACAGCAGTAAAATACTGAAGGAATCTATTAATACTTGAAAGGATGCTTTCATTAGGAGTATATTCGATGTTGTCATGTAAATTGAAGTAAACCACAGAGTCAGTTTGCTTTAAGGCTTTACTCAACAGTAATGAAGTTCTCAGATGGAGTTACGTGGAACTCAAATAAATTCCGAACTCAATGTAAACGTGTGGGATAAGCAAGATGAAGAAACAAAGATTTCACTGAGTAATGTTAAGAAGGAAAACCCTATTATATACGCAACCACTTCGTAGCAGTTCTCCTTCATTTTTACTAGTTTGTTTTAGTGGTTGGAAATCTATTATTGGTCCAGTTTGTTCAGTTGATGATCATGACGGTAATATAATGTATGTGTATTAATGTATGTATTTAATACCAAAGAATCTGTTATATAATGAACTAATATATTAAAAGTTGTTCAACTGACTCTCTACTTTGCCTTCAGGACGATATTAATCGATGCTACAGTATTATGGGTTTATCAACCTAATGATATTATTATCCAAGCTGTAGTATTCAGCGAAAAACATTTTGCTACAATAATTAGTTGTAACTAAATATAAGAAATCAAATGAAAATCGATAGTGGGTAAAAGAGATGCTAAGCTGCTAAGTATTATCCGTCGAGCTGAATACTTGGTTTTTAATACACTGTTGTATGAATTAACAAGTATAATTTAATACGTAATTTAACTCCATGTGCAATCTTGACTTGGTTTTAGAACAAACGAGGGGACCTTTGCAGTAAAATAAATTTGGACTACAAATAAAAATGTAAAGATCTCTAAGAAAAGGGGATAAAAAGAAGCACTTTTATTTTAGTACGATGTGTGTTTAATTTAGGTCATATTTGTATTGTCATGTTTGTTTTTGTTGTACGTTGAGAAATGTTATTTGTAGGCATAGATTATACTTTATTAAAACCTGCCGTTCCATTTAAATAGACAATATTATTAAAATTTTATATATTTAGTCGATATTTCAATTAACAATATACATATACTGAAAAATATAACATAGCCAATTTTGTTATTGAATATCAAGTATGCTCATAAGTTGATATGTTTAACGAATGAAATTCAATGCTATAAATACACACATATATGTTAGTAATAGAACAGATAATTAAAAATAATTTATACTATGTTGTTTATAAAATTACAATATATTATTAAGATATTTACATAAACAAGACATATATAAAACATTTTCAAAAACAGTGAACAACTGCTATACCAGTGAAAATACTTGTAATTTAAATTAGACTTATAATTGAGTGACTTATCTGTGCTATTAACAACAATTTGGTCACAAATAAATTCATTTGTAGATGCTTAAATCGCAAAGTTTGGCTATAGCTCTGTTAGAAAAATGTGAAAAATTTCACCCTGTTATTATTATTGTTATTGATATTTGGAGTTTTATTTTGTTCTGTCATAAATTAAAGTACATTTACTAGCAAATATATCTTATATTGCCTTTTTTACTGTATCATAAGATTTGTTATCCTCATATCGTAGATGAAATGACAAAGGAATGTTTTCATCGTCTCGTTCCATGCAGTAAATAAGAGATATTATTTTTATCTTCAGCCTTACAGTCCACATATGAGGAAGGTCTGTACCTGTCAAATCGTTTTGACGGCTTATCCAACAGTTTTGGATGTTTAAAAACAACATTTTCCTGTGGCTGAAACAAATTGCTGAGGTTGGTTTTTGTTGCAACCTGGTGAGAGTAGTTCATGTTGAGCGTTTGAGTGGTACTGGGGATTTTTTTACCATCTCTTCTAAATAAATAATAGCACTACCACTAGGCTTAACATTAAAAATAAATACTTTGAAATAATTCTTTTAAGGTATTAAAATACAATAGAGTGAGGATACTAACATAAGCAGATTTTATATTACATGTTACTAACAATAGTAAATACAAAAGTGTTGGTTTTAATTAGAACGATTGTCTATAAGCTATTATATATGACACATTTTAATATAAACATCATACAAAAAATGTAGTATATTATGTGTTAACAGTATATCAGATTGTTGTAACTGAATTAACGTGATTTACGGATTAAGATTAAATATTAAATTTAAAGTTTTGTAGGAACATCATCTCTTAAATTACCGTAATTCCTATCGTATATTTGTATCTTATAATAACTTGTACTTCACTGATATGTCAAGCGTGAAATAAATTAGCTAATAATAAACTGTTTAGAAGTTATACTGCAATGAAAAATCAAAGATAATATACTGGATTTATTTTATAGGTAATATCATACCAGTTGTATATCACAAATATAACATAATTATAACCACATGTTCGTGTTGTATAACACGTAGTAGTGCGTGAAAATATATATTGTTGTCAAGATCAAAATTAATCTCTCTCCGCTTTACATATCACTATGCTAAGAGTTGTTCTATTTAATTTTAGCTGTTACTCCTAAATTGGTGTTCGTTAATGAATGGTTTAAAGTATTAGGAGTATTAATGAAGCGTTAGTTATTAACTGTGCTTAACTGCTGATCTTTGTATAGTTATTTAAGCAAGTCTATAAAACAATATACTGAGATATGATAGAAACTACTAATTCAACAGTAGTCAAAGTTAAATTGTACTAAATGTTAATAAAAAGATAATTTTCAAAAGGTTTATTTTTAGACAAGTAATTTCTTCTGTGGTGTAGCTTGATGATGCAACTCTTGGCTTAGGAAGTCCTAGTCCAACAAGTAAACCATTTTCAAAAGTATTGTTTATTAACATGTAGTACTATTTAAAAAATTTCCAATTGCTCAAGAGTCTTCACTATTGAGAGTTAATGAAACCCATTGGAGATTTTATTTGATCACAGCAATAATACAAGTACTTTGAAGGTGTTTTTGACCTTTAAGCAAACTATGGCAATAAATGTCTTATCTTCGTCTCTTTAATATTAACTTAAAAAACTGTTGAAACATAATATCATTATCAAAAATTGTGGTTAAACATGTTGATGGAATGTTCTAAAAGAACTTTCAGATATTAGGGTGGCAAAAATTTAAAATAACTCCTCCCCTCAACTCTCAACCACTATCGATAAATGCAAAGCTCTCTCTTAAATATTCCAAGACTTCTCACTCATATCTTCTAGCTTTATTGACAAAATGGTTCAGCAAAGTTCAGCAATGTAAGAAACGGCCTACCTGTAGTTGTTTAGATAAACATATTTTATTTTATTTTAATGCTCTATCGTGAAATCTAATATTAGATGCGGTTACAGAAATTAATGACGCATATTACACTTTCATTTACTTAAATGCGATATAAGGGAGTTTTTTTACTTTACACCCGCAATATGTTGAACAGTAACAAAAAGTTAAATTATAATGTACATGAAAAGAAATAATACAATATAAGTTGTATATATTTACAGCTACAGTAGTATTTAATTTATGGAAGTGTTATTCTAATTTTACAAATACTAATGTAAGATACCAACTTTAAAGGAACATGGTTTAACCCATTAAAACAAAAGAGCGTATGCTTAATGTTATAATCATATAACAGGTTTTATTGTTGTTACAAGTCGGTTAATCTAACAGAATACTTCCCTTTTACATCTAATAATAAATAAATAATGACTAGGTATGTTTATTTTTAGATATATTTTTATTTCATAAATAGGTTTTTATAAAATTTTAAATCTGCATTAACCGGTGATCTATGCTGACAATTAGAACTTACAAACTCTTAATAATATTTTCAACCATAATACCTAAAAATTACATCTCCAATTATTGTCTTATGCTAATTAATGTATATAATTGTAAAATGTAAAACCAAAACTGAATGTTGGAATTTCAATCAGGAAATACAATTATTATTAAAATACGTGCACTAAACCGAAAAATATTTCTACAGAACATGTGCAGAGAGTTACCAAAAACTCTCTATAATTATTTAAAGTATTTTTTTTACATTTGCATTACTATTAGTTCTTACACATTGAAATCGTAAATTTAAGTAAAAAAAATTATAGTCCCGTCATATAAAAGGGTTGTACAGGATTTACAATTTCTATCCAAAGCAGAACTTGAAAACTTTGAACCAGAGAACTAGACATGAATCCTTACAACAGCTCCCTCGTGAACCTCGTGTGTAATAAGAATTTACTTTTTCTCTGTTTTTCAGCAATATATCTGTATTTTATTTAATAAGGCATCATTGATCTTTATCAAACAATAAATGGGTATTTGCTATAAGTCTAGATATAAACGTTCTAGAGGCTTTCAAGGTAGGACATACGTTCCTCTTGATTCAAAGATTGATTTTTTGAGTATAGGAATAAAGGGCAGTCCGTCCTTGCGGCTGTCACTACGTTTGTGCGATAACATTTTATAAATTAATATAGATACTTCAAACGTTGTACATAGTTGTACAAACATTTTACATTGTTCCTCTTAGTTCAAGGAAAACCTCTATTGATTTTAGGGTCAAAATGTAAAAGGGCAGTCCGTACGTACATCATTCTGTGCTTTCTTTTAATTTTGGGTCCTTCCATACTCCGTCATCGGTATATTAGATATATCCTTCGACATCGTTTTATTCAATTGGTATTGTGCTCTGCGTCAACAAAAATATTTAATAATAGTAAATAATAGACCACTATAAATATTAACATTGTTATTGAATATACACTTTTTATATGTAGTCTCGCATCAAATCAAATAGTTTTTATTGCTAAGACAATATTTTACAGTTGCATAGTATATGTCGTTTCAATATATTCTACAATTTTACACATTCAAACATAATTCTCAATCTAACATAGTTTTTACAAACACACTTCTTTCATATCTTCCCATACACTTTATAAAGGGAACAAATCGAGTAAACGCCGTTATCTGAACCTGGCTCGGCAATATTTTGCTAAAGACCCAGAACAAGATGCCTTATATATTTGTAGGGCAAACGAGATCAAAGTGCTCATTCCAAGTCAACCATTAATTTGGGTGCAATCAAAAAAATTTTGAAGAGCGTACTTCTTCTAGTGTAGGGTCCGCTAAAATACAGCACTCCCAACCTTCCACAGCACGCAAAGAAACATTTAAAACACTGGACCTTATATTGATTTGCTGTAATATTTCTGTTGAAGTATTGGACACAGTTGTTGATGTCGACAAAAGCCTTAGATTTCCGGTGAAACAGAAAGTCTTATCATTAACAATTCTCTACTAGACCAATGTACTAGACCAGAATGTACTATACCATGTGTGGTCAATGTACTAGACCAAACCAACTCCTTAACCCAGCGGCTACGGTACATTCTAAATTATTTTGGACTAAATTGATCAGTGAACTCGCCGACTAGGGTAACCGATTATTTGTCAAGAAACGCCATCGACAACGTAATTACTAATATCTCGAATGTCTCTGTTTCTGTATTGAATGCGACCATCTCTAACCATTTCGCGCAGGAGGTCCTTATCGAGGATTGTCCGCAGGATGGAGATGGGGCATTGGGAGTACCAGTACAAACGCGTTGTGCGACCAAAAATATTGAGGAATTGAACGTGCATCTAGCTCTGGAATCCTGGGATTTCATAGACGATTATTATTTCCTGAATGATATGTTTAATGGATTTCACAGTAGATTCATCTTTTATCTGAATTTGTCATATCCTTTAAAAGCAATAGTGAAAACAATGGCCAAACAGAATATGTGAATTACTTACGGTACCTATTTTAACTTCCAGGAAAAATTAAAATTTAATCATTCATTTTTTTATAAGAATAAAAAATGAGGAATTTAAAATATTTTTAGTAATTATAAAAAAAATTTACAAAAAAATTATATGAGCGGGTAAATCCTTCAAAATTTATGAAAAACTAAGGAACTGTGACAATTTTCCAAAAACGGCCTGGAAAATTACTAACCAAATCACCAAAATTAAAGTCAACAATAGTTTAAATTGTTTGGAAATTGTTATTGGAGATAAAATTTTTACACAGCCAGAAAACATAGTTAATAAGTTCAGTACCTATTTCTCTTCGGTGTCTCCTACTTTCGTTTTGTGGGAGGTCCGGTTGCTGTACGGGTCAAAATCCGGAACCATTGACATCCATGGCTGTAGTCCCTGTTGACGAGGATGAGGTAGTCCGCATCATGCAGAGGTTGAAATAAAAGACCGGCATAAATGGTGTCTCAGTGTGTTTGCTTAAGTTATGCTTATTGACACCAATAACCAAATTAATAAACTTTTCTTTTATTCAAGATCAAGTTTGTCAGTAATTTTTCGAATTTTTAGAATAAACTGTCCTTTTTCCATTGGAAGACCTGTAAACTCCGATAAGTACTAATTTGGATTTTATGCTAGAAGATTGATTCCGACTGAATCAAAATTTGACTTTACAGTTATGCCAATAATACGCGCAGCCAAATTGAAATTTTGAATTTTGCACCGTGCGATGTTTTCCATGTTGAACCCGTTTTCAGTTACAAGCAAAGAGATCGGTTTTTTTATCCTCACAGGTGTTGTATTTCTTCCAGTTTGTTAATTGAGCATTTTGGTCCAGTCTTAATACCGTTTGTGCATACATATTCGCGTTGGTCTGTTTTGGTTGGGTATTGTTTTTCAATTTTGTCCGCTGAAACAAAGTGGGTTTCCTAAAATACAGATTAATTTTTAGATGATGATGAACTGGGCTGTATTTCTTGATTCCGACTGAATCAAAATTTGACTTTACAGTTATGCCAATAATACGCGCAGCCAAATTGAAATTTTGAATTTTGCACCGTGCGATGTTTTCCATGTTGAACCCGTTTTCAGTTACAAGCAAAGAGATCGTCTATTCCACCCATTGATTTATTTTGTTTCGTTTAAAGGGTTTACTTCAAGAATTCTGACCCTTGTTTGTATTTTCTTTTATGTTTGTTTTCTTGTTTTACTGATTTACTTTTGGTATTCTGTGGTTGTGATGAAGTAAAATTTTGGTATTCAGAAAGAACACTGTCTTCTTTTCGGCAGTCGCAGTTTTCTGTTCGGTCCTAAGTGCAGCTACTTCCGCTTCCAGCAAACGAAATTCTGAGATTCGCCACCAGCTCACGATTTTCAACGCATCGTTGGTTCAGGCAGCAGACCGATGGCACATTGAACCACCCGCTGTTAAGCGGTGATGTTTATCACTGCCTGATAAGCTGCAGTGCTCCAAAACTCCTCAAAAGTGGATATTCTGCTGGACACAAGTTTAGCCTTGGTAGTATGACGGTTATCTGTACACTCAGCGATGACTGTTCACAGGCGTATAAAGGAGTCTGAAACCTTTACAATCACTATCGAGGTCAAAAATCTAGTCCGTCTTAGTTTCATAAGTTATTTTATATAACCAGTTTAAAATTAAATCATTGTCGACCTTGTTGTCAATGTTTTCTAGGTAAGACTAGCCCCACCACTCTCCCTAGTTAAATAAATATATGTAACAAAAATATGAATTATAATTGATCTGTGAAGTTTACTTTATTTTGATAGTCGGGTGGAATAAAATATCTTTAATTTAATGACAATTTCTACGGATATCTAATAAAACAGACTAATAATTTTAAAAAATCTTGTTATCCCATATTCATAAACCAATATAGTTTTAAATGTCAGGCCTTAACCCTTCTTTTGTTTCTTGATAACTACGTATATCTTAGAAAATACCTAAATAAAATAATAATAAATAATGTCTTCCACATACATTCATACTATCTCAGGTGTGTACATAGAAACGGATCGTTCACCTAGAAAACAAACCAGTCATTCAGAATTAATTATAAGAGATGGATACGTGACTTGCCTTCTTAAGAAATGTTAACAAAATGGAATGTTTACAACACGGAAAATTTCGCAAAGCCGCAAGTAACAACTTGTAGTTTAAATGTATGGAAATCCCCTCCAAACCATACCCATACTTTTGCACTGCGGATAGAATTTATGATTTATGCAATAGTTTACGTAGCAGTTTGTGTAACGTTAAGTCGTTACAGAAATCGAGAAGTTTATAGTTGTGTAATCTTATTTCAAAACAATCTAGTAGTTTCCATAGAAACGTAGCTATTGCCAAACTCGATCATACAAATTTAAATAAATAAAAATCTAGTTATAGTTGAGCTAAAGTAAATAAGATTTTATATCCAAGTATGTAATAAGTAACACCTGGATTCCTTATCTTTTTCAACAATAAAATTGAAATTGAAAGATTTTGATTTAGTGCTATAATTTTTATAGAAATTATTGTTATTTAGTAAAACAAATTCCCTTCTTTAATGAAATAAATAATGCGAATGTTTCCAATTTTTTTTTAATATATGAGTACGACAGACCGAATTTGGCGTAACAGGCTTTACTAAAGTATCACCATATCTCAAAGTCATATCCTGAAGGAAGAAGGAGAGGACAGCTCTGAACCAGCCTCTCGAGTCAAAGCACACAGAGGGTGGTAAACCCTTGTTGAGGCTAGCAAGAACCTCTAATACTTAGGGAACGAAACCCGCTAACTTCAACGATCATATTCTACAGTAAACTAGACCTACTGCATTAAATTAACCTTGCACTCCAGAATCTCAACATTTGCGGGTAATGATGTGCCGTTCCTGGACATCTATAAGGTTGCCCAGGTTTAAGTGATACATAGGTTTTTGCTGTGCCCAGTGATATGTTCGACCAGCCAGAAGTGATCCCTGCTGGGTTATGGAGCATATCTTAGATAAGTATGATGGGCCGAAAATGTTCATCTCCACGATTAACAATTATGGAGCACGAGTCACTGCAAAAGGTCAAATGGCTTTAACATTGAAAATTTCCGCAAGTAGAAGTAATACAAAATCAATATATGAAATATCTTAATTCATTTGTCACTAATAACTTTCTAAATTTATCTATGTTATTCATAATGTATTATGAAGCTTGTAGAACTAAATTGATATATTAATCATGTAGCAAATTAGTAGTAGACTATTACGGATTAGTACATTTTAAGTAAGTAATGTTTTCCATAAAAACCTAATATACAGAATGTTCTTGAATTGTACTGACACAATTTATGAGTGAGTAAATAACATGAAATATGGAAAAAGGCATCATACACCAAACGTTTTTCAATCATCAACCTATGGAAACACTGTGGTTAGAGACATGTCACCCATAATTAATAATAATAAATGCTCAGATTGAGAATTTTGTTCTCTTCTACATATGGATAGTTTGTACACACTAAAAAACTGACGTAGGATTGCTTCTTACATTTCCTTTCTTATTTTTATGTATTCACATTTTATGTGTTTTGGCTATGTAGCACATGACATCTATAAAAACATTTATGCTATGTTAACAGCAAACAGTATAGACGTGTTTAATCTATTAAAAAGTTATACAAAATATATTTATTAAATTATTTTAGTCCTTAACAATCATTTTAAGGACATTTGATATCCTCATATTTAAGTCAAAACAATTGTCTACAAAAATACAAAGGAAATCCCCATTCTATGATCCTTGCAATCGAGGTGGTGCAATAAGATTTTTCGGAAACAAATATTATTTTACAGTCATCGCTATTTAAGGAATGGCAGAACTGGAAAATGATTCTTCACTATACCAGGAATGACGACCAGGAAATTTTCTAAAAAAACATCAAAGTGCCTTCTCCATTAATAAAAGAGTTTTTGAATTAGGTCGTATCTGTCCTATCTTTCGTATTTCATAAATCCCTATATTTAAGATGAATAGTCGTCATGATTTAAATTGATAAAGGCCAACTTCTATTATTCCTATATTTTCCTAAATCTTTGAATCTATCATTCATCACAAACTTCTTAAATTTTTTACCCCTGAAAACATTCTGTATGAATCTCAATTTGGGTTCCGGCCAAAACTCAACACATTTGCTGCTGTATATTCTTTTCTCGATCAAACTCGCATCTCTTGAAAGTATAGTAATTGTTCATTGAGAATCATCTGTAATCTTAGCTGGACCTTTGATGTTATTTCCAATCAAATTCTTCTTGATAAACTCTACCACTATGGTTTCAGACGCAAATTTTCTAATTGGTTTTCATCCTACCTGGCAAACAGGATTCAATTTGTTGAAATCTCCTAACCAAAAAATGCGTGTTGGCTGATTTTGGTACAATTAAACTGATAATTGTTCCTCAGTACTCCATATTGGGACCGTTTTTATTGATAACATACATTAATTACCTCTCATCTTGTATAAACAAACCTGCCTCTCCTAACAACCCAAAACTATTTTTCCGCCGACGATACTTGTCTTCTCTTTAAGAGAAATAAATGAAGAGTCATACAAACTCAGTATGACGAATATTCTTCACGATTAAATCTCTGGTATATATCTTATAAACACCGTATTTTTAAAATTCCTATAAAGCTCCATTTTAATAATGAAGTACTCGGCGCTTCATCTGCTGTAAAACTTTGGGTATTCATATTGAAATTAATCTTAAGTGGGTTTCCACATTAGAGTAGATTATGTATGTAAACAATATTCTCACCTACTTTACTTATGCCTAGAGATGTCTAGCTTCGTTTGGTTCACAGGATGCCCTTATACTCTCTTAACACGGAGTCCTGGAACTCCTTCTTACCTACCGGTTAATATTCTGGTAGTTTAGACACTCAAACAAATTTCCAAAGGATTATTGCTCTCCAAAGGAGGACATTGAGAATTGTTTGGAGGATACAGGTCGCGTGAAAGCAGTAGATAGCATTTTCGGACGGATGCGGACCTTCACTATTAATTATTAACTCTGGCTCTTAAATTTAACACAAAACTGAAACAAAAACTCGTGACAATTTTAAACTTTCTCTCTCTATTAACTAATTCTAATTTTTTAACAAGGGCTTGGGTCGTACAAGGTTATTCTGCCTGGAATAAAATATGACCCTATTATATGCATTTTTAAGAAGTTCTATCTGTTCTATAGAGTTTCCTACAGGTTAAGAGAGCGTGTTGCAACAAATATAATAAAATGATCACTTCTGGTCTAAATTTTACCAGGTATGCTAACGACTCACTGTATATTCACATGCAATTGTACAAGCTCTATCTGGTGAACCACACGTGGTGTACCATCATATACGAATAACTGCACGGAAGTAATATATACAGCGGATAGTATTGATTTGTGCCCGTATTAATATTGGTTCAGTGCGAACGTTGAGTGTATTATGTTCACCTTCATCTAGGTGCGATATGACGCTTTCCGAGACTTTTGACTACTCTTTATGATTAAATAATAGTTAAGAATAAAAGTTATTAAATAATTTTTTTATTGCAATACTAATATAGATACGTCTAGCCGGACTTAAATTAAATTCATAGTAAAATTGTATATAAATAATTATAAATTCCTAAAATAACTTAATAAATTATGAAATTTCAGTAAATAAAGAAATGCTTGTGTAATGGTAACCTTATATAAACCGTATTTGAGTCTGCAATGTATGAACAGTGCAGAATAAAATATGATAAAACGAAAAAATTATAAAAATATATTTCTAAATGTATGTAGTATTTCTCATTGTGTGTGGTTTCGTATTTAAATCTTTCTTAGTAACATCTTTCTTTGATGTAAATGTTAATTCGAATTCTCAAATTAAAAATAAATATTTCGTGAATACTTTTGATTTTTTCAAATTTGTATAGCTCTTAAAAATCTACATAAATTTTTAATATCTCTGATTTATAAAATCAAACTAAGATAAAAATGTAAGCATAACTTTCTACTTAAACGTAAGTTTTTATAGTTTCAAATTTTATAGTAAAATTAGAAATGATTCTGTAGAAAAAGTATATCTGTATTATTCGTTATTGTATTTTAATAAATAATTAATATAGCCCAATATGTACATAACCCAAAACTAGCACATTCATATCATTACATGTGTATGAATACTTATAAATGGGTACTAAGGAATTGCTGTCATAACCTTTACTGGCCTTATATCTTTCCAAATTACTACTGAGCTCCTAGGAAATACTCTATAAAATGTCTTAAGTTGTCATTAAAACTTTAAACTGTTTCATAGGTGTTCTTTACCAGATGCTATTCTCCAAATATAGACAACCGACTTACTAGCCGTTCCAATTTCAAGATATCTTCCAACAACTGTAACCTATCTTTCACAAATTCTAGACTATCGCTCCAAAAACTGGAGTAAATTTATTCCTGTGTGTTCGTTCATATGTGTGCCTTTGCATTTCAAAGCAAAACTCAATTATGTCAAAAATATTATGTAATATAAGAAGCAAGTGTATTGGACTGAACAAGTAGTGATAACCTCACGCACTGAACAAGAGAGATGTACAGCACATCCACACCCACCACAGACAATAAATGACTTTCGCTTTGACTTCTATTTGTTTTCTAACAGAATCAATAGCAAAGTGGGAAAACCTGTTATTGTTTCAAATTATCTATCGTGAATAATAAATTGACACAAAATAAGAATACAAAATTTGAATAAAAATGTTAATTCATTTTTAGTTAACATTATGTTCACAAGTCGTCATTATATTTTACAGATGCAGTTTCCGTACGGATTGTATAGCCAAATCTTTATTGCGTTAAGTATATTTTGATTGTTGCAAATTTAACTAAATAATACGAAAAGTCAATTATATTACCACTGATGAGAAGCATTGTCAATTCATTTGAAAATGTTATTGATTTATTGATGTATTTATGTTTATGTATTAGTATTACTTGAGTTTGTGTTAAAGGGATACACTGAATCGAAGAAATACAATGGTGAATCATTTGCAACATTAAAAAGAAACAAAATGTGTATGAAATATGATATGTGTTAGTAAAAAATAACATATACGCATATTTTGTTACCAAATAACCGTACTCAAAATATGAATGAAATATCTCCTACAAAAGGAATGAAAAGTTGTAATAACCGTAGAATAAAGAAAAACATTTATTTTGTAGACTTTTTTATATTCTGTAAATAACTATTACAGAATGATGGGCAACAGATAAACAATGGAATATTGACGGGTTTGCGAATTACGTTTGTCCACTGTTAGTAATAACAAAAGCTTTTTGCTGGATTGAAGTAATACAAACAGTTAGTGTAAATTACATTCTCCTAGCCATGCTGTTGTGACGAATGTAGTCAACTACAATATTAAAAGGAAACATGGCCCTTCCATTAATTACAAGGAATGTGCGGAAAGCAAAAGATAAGAAAATTACCTAATCGTAAGATATTATTACTGATGAAGTTTTTTTATTAAATGTTATACCATTTCACCCCAAAATTTTAAATCAGAATGTATTTCACTATGAAAATTTATGTGCTTTGCAATATTTTTGTCGAACGGATAGATACGATTTTTATGTAGATTTTTTATCCATTAAGTAGAGTGTATAAATATTTACTCTTTACGGTTGGATGTATTTCAATAAAACATAGCAAGAACGTTATACATAATAAATCTTAAATAAGGACAATTTCTTAGCACCCTAAAACTATGATAATTATGATAAATTTCAACGAAGGATAGGTTTTCAGCGCCTTCTGAAACAGCTTAACGAAACAGTAAGATTATATTTATTATAATTACAATAGTTCTGATTGTTTTGAGACATAGAGACTTTGAGTTCCCAAAGACTAGGAATCCAACAGAAGCTAAAACCTTCAAGAGGCCAGGGGTATCTAAAGAGGAGACTTTGCAAAAGGGAAAGAGGTATTAGCATCCAAAGTATAAGTGTTGTTTGTGGTCAGTACCTGCACGTAGTTGTGTGTACGTGGGGTCGCAACCTACCAGAGTCTGAGAAATCGTATAAGCTATAATAAGAGTGTTCCTTGAAGTTGTGAACCCTTGGAACCTTTAAAATTAGTGAGCTGTCTTTCACGGGGACGGGAGCTGGAATAAGGGGGCAAGTTCTACCATAAACTTGGAACTCCGAATGGCCATAAGGTACTGTAGAATCTCATAGTTTGAAAACTGCCACAAGCCGTTAGTTGTAAAAGACCCGGATCGCCTGGTGTCAAAAAGCCACGAAAGGCCTTAAAATTAGGCTCCCTTGTATCTGCCATAGGCCAGGAGCTCCTAAAGACTAAGAGCTAACAAATTTTGAGAAGTTACAAAAACAGTAACTTAACCGAATCTTATAAAGGGTGGGAACTTAAAGTGTTTAAGAACTAGTGTTAATGCTCGTTTTGTGGATTTTAAGTCTTCTCAATAAAGGAGACCTATCGTTAAAATTATCCCTTCTCCCTATATCTCAATATTTGTGGTTTGTGACTTATCGATTTAGGACGTCAGTTTTATGCTCATTTTGGTGTCTTTGAAGTATGCTCAATAAAGGAGACATATCGTTTAAGTTATACCTTCCCACAATATTTCAATATTTGTAGTTAGTGATTTACAGCTTTAGGACATCAGTTAGTTTTAACAAAAGATATTGAGTGACATCTGTACATTCTGTAGCCACTGATTTGGTTCCACTGGCATGCATAAACCAGCCAAAGGAGAACTCTATTAGCGGATAACTGTGAATTAATCTTTAATTATAAGTCTTTATTATTGGACGGGTCAAATGACCATATTGAATATTGTGTAAATGTGTAAAGGTAAATGTGTTAAGCAAGAACTAATACTAAACATTTTTAGAAAGAAACAAGATACAGCCGCATTGATGAAGTCCAATAGCACTATTATGGGGAGTGATTTTGGTAACAGCTTTTTACAAGACTTGAAGTTATGTTGAGTTAGTTCTGAACCCAGAGATGAAATTAACCTTTAAAATATTGATTTTTAGAGTATTAATTAATCAATATATCTATCAAACCACGTTTTGGTATTTGCAAAATTATGGATAAGACCGATAAATTCCAAAGTAGCGCCACTAAGAAAACTTATCCAATAGCTGGTAAATTAGACTGTACCTCCAACTTATTACCAATTTACCAGCGAACTTGTAGGTTTCGTCCCAAGGACTACATTGGGCAAACCGCAAATTCTTTGCGGGTAAGAATGACCGGTCACCGTTTTTTTATTAATCACAAAGACGAAAAAAACAGTAGCCTTACATGCTATTCACCATAACAAAAGGTTTGAGGATTGCTATAAACTCAAAGGTTTAAGCAAAATTACACCTTGTGAAAATAGCTCTCGAAATGATTTGAATTTAAGGAATAATGAATTGGCACACCAACTTATATTAAAATCGAAACAATCATCGATTTCGCTACAATACATTCGCTAAATTATCGTTTTCCACTTGATTCCTTTAATTTTGATCTAAAAATTTACATAAATTTAAAATGATATTATATAACATTATTATTATTGTTTTACTAACAACTACTCCAAACTTGGTTTAATGTCAAAATTGTTATTTACATTTAGAAAGTTTATTATCAGGTGTTTATTCTGTTGTTTGTTTATTCTATTCAGTGTATTTTAATAAAGTGTACTTGATGAAGTTATAATTACAAAGAAATATTGTACAGAAAATAATTGTCGTTTCTTTTAAAACTGTTCTAAGAGTATATATGTATCTGTATACAAGGATGGATATGAGAGTGATTGAAAAAAAAGACATTTGATTCCTAATACTTTGTGTATGACGTGTGATGATCAACGTGCACGTATAATAAATACTTCATAAACCTTTTTA
The DNA here is from genome assembly GCF_021130785.1 of Homalodisca vitripennis. Classification (NCBI taxonomy): domain Eukaryota; kingdom Metazoa; phylum Arthropoda; class Insecta; order Hemiptera; family Cicadellidae; genus Homalodisca; species Homalodisca vitripennis. The sequence continues at coordinate 134,799,256 of NC_060211.1, read as the reverse complement.
TATTAAAACAGTTTTATATAATTTTTGTTCAAACTGAAAATGACTAATGCAAATACCCGTTAGAGATAAAATAATTTTTTTTAATACCCATATGTCCCTAATGAGAAGGAGAACAATAGCTATTTATGCACTAGGGAGAGAAAGTGCAAGTTTGTCGTCATGGAAGGCAAGCTTAGCGCCTCATGCAAAGCCGACTGACCCAACCGCCTTTTGGGTGACAAATAGCTTCATTTCAGTGTTCCAACAAAATATCTCACTGCTTTTTTAAAATTAAACATGGCCACAAAAACGTTTATTCAATTACAGTTATATACTTTTATCTTCGTCTAATATTTATGTCACTGTTGAAAATTTTTCACGATAACTATAAGTTTTTTTTTTTTTAATTTAGCTTTTAATTAATTTTCTACAAACAAATTTAACGATCTACAAACCATACGGTGGTTGAAAATAATATCGTTTTTACGGAACAAATCCTGTGAAATTTTCACAGCACCTAATATCATGACAACTTTATGTTTAAAAATTTAATATGATTAATGTTTGTTTTTAAGAGAGTCGACAAATCTATTTTCTTTCATTAAATCAAGATAAAATGTAAAGACTGCGAACTGTCAAAAAGTTGAAAAACTCAAATGATCTATACTCCTATATAGTTTTATTACATTTTTTATATTACATGAAAAAATATTTACTGTTATAGAATCCTTTATTGATGCTTGTCAGAAAAATGTTTTGATGGAACTTAATGAATTAGTAATAATCATTCATTTTAAATAACAACTTATTATAATGAACCGCTGGTTTTACTCCAACAATTTGGAAAAATAAGACACCTACAATTCAGGTATTTGTAATGTATAGTTCATTACTCATATTTTAGGAATAATAATTCAAGTAATATATCACTATAGAAAATCGAAAAAAATTAGGGAGAATACCAAAAAGTATAATGAATAATTTATATCCCCATTAGTTAACTGTTAACGTTTTCAGGTTATAAAACTCAAGTAGCTCAATTCTAAAAGAAGAGAAAGGAGGAGACAAAGAGTAAGACGTTAAGTGAAAGGACGACGACAATCTAGGCATTAGTGAGATAAACTGTTTCTGCTCGAGGATGGTGACTCTATACGTGGGCGCCAAAGTTTGTTTCTTGCAGGACAACAGCTGCTAATGATAATGACAAGAACTTTAATAAGTCCATAATATCTTCTCACAATAAGAAATTGTAAACATTTCAAATAATGCAATCTTTTACTATCACTCTATATTAAAGCATATTTGATAATATTGTTTCAAAATCATTACATTAGTAAGTGAAAGACTTAAGCATCTACTAAGCATATGTAATCAACTATGTAAGCGTCTGTGGCTGGACTGTTTAAGGCTTCGTTTCGTCGGTCTGAACAGCCAAGAGATAAGTTTCAGATATAAAATAATTGTTTACACAAGAATCCTAGACTTTTTAATAATTTACGAGTTTTACTAAAGTTGGAATTGACATACGACGTAATACATTTTAAGCCAGGATTATTTGGAAGCATTTCTATGAACAGTATTAGGGAGCTCCTGAATCAGTATCCATCCCACCCAATTCCTTGCATGACTTAAGTTAGGTTTTTATATTCTTGTTTTTAAGCTTTCTTAATTCTGTTATTTAATGCAAAGTGTTGTTACCTCCCTTATCTATTTAAACAGGTTCAATAAGAGGTTTAACTTAACTTCCTTTTGTTACAGGCCGTAATCCGCTGCCTCGATGTGGCGGATTCCGTCGGAAATTCTTAATCGCATCAGCACATTTCCCAAGAACAATCTAAATAGGATCCTAATATAGGATTCGAACATGTACGACTACAGTGATCATTTATTCACCCTTTGCTACTCTTACACGGCCCACACCGGTCTGGATCTTTCTGTTAATCCATCTCATCTGGATGAGTCTTTTGAGGATTAACACTATAATATATGATATATTTTAATATTTTTGCTGCTAAGTTATCAGATGTTTTGGTCACTATATACCGTCAAAAGCACAGGGTCATATATGGGAATATATAATGTTGAACTTTGAGGGGAATTAGTCGACGGAAGTGTACCTTATTCTTAATTAATTATGATACACTGCAAATAGAGTAATTTAATTTAATATTACAGTATTTTTATGCAACGTAGTTTTATTATATTTCAAACTTCTGTCTAAAATATAACTAGTTTCATATTTCAGATATTCTAATATATTTCAGTTTTAACTCCCACCAAATATAGGAAGAATGACGATAGGAGTATTTCTTAAGGGAAATTAACACAAAGCTTTTTATTTCGATGTCCGTACTAGGCAAACTGAATCTAAGCATTGGAAAATATTTTTGGTTAAGTAATGTTTGTATATTTAAAGATCTCCACACAACTAGCATACGATTAGCAAACATACATTTAGCAAATTAATAACCAATAAATTACTTAGTATTCATAAAAGTATTAAAAGTACATTAGAAATTATAGGGGTGGAATAAGTTAGCGTTAAGCAATCAAGAACTCTTTTTGCTATAGTATTCCCGTTAAATATCGCTACTTTCATGAGGTCATACTTAATATTATCATAGTCGTAATAAGCAAAGTAAAAATTAGCTTGAATCAAAGTAATAGGATATATTTGTTCGCAATTAACCTATTAGAATATCCACTGCCACGACATCACTTGTCTATGCTACATAACTCAATCCTTTAACAGCATTCTCTACATTTCCTACAGTACAGACATACAGTATATAATCTTGCATTTTCATAATTTATTCATGATTATAATGCCATGAACGTTTTGCTAAAACTGACAAATATTTCTTAGATTTAACAAGATCTTAACTTTATAAACTACCAATAAATAACTAGTATTTTACTACAAAATTCCAAATTGAAATTCTAATAGAAACCATATTTTATTTTACCGACATATCAGTCAAAACATCATGGAACTGAACTGAATACAATTTTGGTTTGAAAGTACATATATTTAAAATATTATTACCTAAACAAATAATCTTAAAATGGTTTCTTAATTATTCTTTTCTTAAAGTATTAAACAACTGACATTAATAACCGATATGTATGACTCTATATTAAAGTTCCCTAAGGCATTAATAAATTTATAAGCATTGAATTTAAAGGCCTTCCTTAGCCCTTTTGGTCAATGTTCATTGTGTACGCTTTACGAATTAGTGTAATTAATTAACCATGGGGAACAACCATGGGGAAACTACGCTTTTCATAGTTACGTGCCAAGTGCATTTTCAACATCTTAATATTATTCGCCTAGCACAGGGATGGTCCCAGACGTAAAGTATATAGATAATTGCAATACAAATTCAAATAAAATTAGCTGATAGCAAAGTACAATACGTAAGGAAAATAAAAACTTGTTTCCTTGTTTCATTTTAAATAGCTCATGTTTAAACTCAACCTCGCTCAAACGCTTAGACTTTGTTATTCATTTTAAGAGGATTAAAAGAAATTTATAATAAAAAAGTACTATAAATCTAAAAAAAGTTTGATTGTTTTATCATCAAAAATATAATATATTTATTTTCTTTTGTCAGTAAAGTAAGACAACTTGTGTCGAACTTATGACCCATTCTATTAAAAAACACTGCAAAGTACTGAAATACGAGTAGGCTCAAAAACCCATGCGGATTAGGATGTTTTATTTTCTCGATGGGAATTTGTTACAAATCTAGCTGATGTCGATATTCACAAGCTTTTATTAACTGGTGATCGGGGAATTATGGATATAGCACATCCAACTACCAAACTCAAATTAAAGAAGTTCAGTTATTCAGCACAGTTTTAGCGTCAGTGTAGAATTACAAGCCGTTACGGTTCACTGACTGTACGTTCTAAAAATATATTAATTGGTCCGTGAATACTACCATAGATATGTCCCGAATAAATTAACTGAGCGTTTTGCCAAAAAAAAGTAATAAAACATTGACAAGAACAATAAAACCTATAGATAGTAAAAAGTAATACCAATAATTGCCAATTAAAATTACTTGATAAACGAAAGCGCTTAAAAAGCTTCGTATTAAAAATATTATTGTATGTTATGGAACATTAAACATAGCAATTAAAGTAATATACAAAAAAGTTAACTAACCGATTCTGTGTTACAGTTCACAGTTCTTCTTCAGTTCCAGAGGCATTATCAAAGGGAAAATCGGCACTGGAATAAATGTATATACCATCATCAATTAAATATTTAGACACTGAGTTGATTATATAGTAAAAAACAGACATTGACATTTTAGAATAAACAGAATATCCGTAATATGGTTTCAATCCACTGATATTTGTCAGACTTTTGCTCACGTTCAGTTTTACCTATATGTAATTGACAATTAGTGTTTGGTTATATATGGTTTGTATCAAATGGACAATTATTGCGTTATTAATACTCTAGTAGTGAGAGAAATGTCTGGTGAGTTGCTACTGTAAAAATACTTCACGACTCTGAAATCGGGAGTTTATGTTTACAAAGTAGAATTGAATCTCCTTTTGCCGAGAAATCTTTGATACCAGAAAGCGCTCCTGGTTCATCCATGGCAAGTCGATATTCACTTGAATTTTCTCGTGTGGCAAACAAAGAATATCACTTCTAGGTTTAGTGTTCATAAAAGTATGCATAACTCTATATCAAGATTTAAACATTAATATTTTGAGTTTTACCATTACTGTATGTTATTTAATTAGATTTTGCTGTATTTAATGTAATATAAATTTTATTCTGAAACTATATACATGCATTTACACGTACGTACACATTCGGCAATGTTCTTATTGCAATTTTAATACAAAGATTATCTATAATAACTTAGTGCATTGAGTACACTTTTATCGAAATGTGTATATGAGGGGTCCGGTTTCAGATTAAAACAATTACATATCATTGAAAATGTGTAATGAGTTATTCGTATAATTTAATTACATATTAAACACACAAACCAATACTTAAAACTTTCATTTTTGTGAGGACTTTCAAAAGCATTGCTATCAAAAAACCCTCACAAAAATAAAAACTTTTTTAAGCATTGGTTGGTGTGTTTTAATGTAATTAAGTTAATAGTAAGCCAATACAAGCTCCATCTTCAACATATTCATATAATATTTGGCTGTTAAATCAGCTGCATAACATACAGCATGATGTTATGCAGCTCTGACGAAAGAATCAAACACGAGTGTTACCAGGGATGTTAAAAGGTAACCCTAGAAACAAAAACCGACATTTGATTCATGCAGTCAGTTTAAATGAAAACTGACAACTACGACGGACGAATCAGAATTTTCGAATGGGTCATGTAATAACACCCAGCTGACATTTCTCTTCTGTACCACTTTATTTTACTTTAGTTAATTTCAAAAACAAGACAACTGAAATATAAACTGTTAAACATTTTCAATAATAATTTGAAATGGATTTACAATTATGACCATACGTTTGGAAATACAATTATGAATGGGATACAATTATAATACGTTTAGTAACATAATTGTATTATGTTTATATTGTACTTGTTGACAACAAGCAAAAGCTGACACATAAATAAGAGAGTTTACAAGAAAAGAGAGACGAACCTACATCAGTTAGTAGCAAAGACTGACAAAATTTGTCAGATAAGAAAAGCAGGAATAAATTAAAATTTACATTTAATGTAAATTTTAATTTATTCCTGTTTTTTTTATCTAGTAAATTCTTTAATATCTTCTTTCATTATTTCTAATAATTAGTACAAATTGTTTTAAAATTCACAAACCTATTTGAAGAGGTTTTTAACAAACTCTTTGTGTTCTTCTCTATTGATTTCCTGCTGGCATATATTTTATTTCGCTTTTAGACTGCTCACGTACGACATTATTTAGTTTTCAAATATGTTATATAAATCTCATTTTATTTTAGAGTGTATATAACATAATATATTAACATAACACTACGATAAGAAGTTCTATGAATTTCATCTATCGTTTAAAAATGAAGTAGCAACACATAATATAACAGAGAGTCCTTGAATAGATCTTCAGAGTCGGTTTTCATTGGTGTCAAGTTCATCTAGGTAGTGTATTCGTAGCTGAGTTAAGCATTTATCTAACATACATCACCACACTTATACTTGTACGTAAGTACAAGTTTAACTCAGCCACGCATGAAAAAATTTGGAAGGTTTCAGTTATAATTATCGTAACAATCTATATAGATGGTTTATTTTAATCGGTATATTATCTCCAGCAGTATTCTAACACTAGGTCTATTTCTTTATATTAGAGGTTATTAGTTGATTTCATAATTTAAATTGATTTACTGAGTAATTATTATGTGAATATTTGATAATGGAGAGTTCCGCACCAAATAGAACGAAAACACAATTTAGTATAGCTTAAAAAAGTAATGTGTCATTAAAACGCTTCCCTTTAGTTATGAAATATATATTCCACAGGTTGGGTAGTCTTCAAAAGCGGAGTTCTTGATTGGGTGTATGTCATCTACAGGTCATCGCTGAATTGGAATCATGTTGTAGTTGTACTATGTCAAGGGAAACATGAACTAATCCAACATTGTTTCATGGAGACATGTACCTCGTCCGTGTATTCATTGCTTGGGAATTAGTCGCGTTTTAGTCCCTATTGGCTAACAATGCACTTCCCAATTTATTACTTTTTTATTCTCATTCTATCATATATTTGTTAACGTTCCTATCTCATATTGAAATCATTTTATTATTTATAACAATACATCACAATTAATTATAAAAAGATGATTTAAATAAATAAGACCCTGTGTGATGTAACTGTTACTCCAAATATTCTTATGAATAATTAGTATCTACTAATTTATACAGATTATCCATAAATTCATTACACTCTTCTTATAATTGTATTTACTTAAGTATATAGAGTATGAGTATAAGATGAACATGGGATTAAACAGCTTAGTTTTAGCTGCAGATTATGTCTAACAGACAAACTGAAAGTTATGTTTATATTTGAGGAACGTATAATATATATATATATATATATATATATATATATATATATATCGATTTGGAAAGTATATTTTAAGGCTACCCAGTCATAGTTTTAGATATGGTTTATAATTGCTTCTTGTTTGTCTAGGAACATAGACGAAAATATATTAAAGCAATCTAAATATTGTTTCTGTTTCTGTGTTAAAGTTGTTTTGGACAGTTTTCTATCTTACAACTGAGGGGAGTTAGTTATGAGACTTCAAGATTTATTAATTTCTGAGGCGATTGACAACCACTTACTATTATATGTTTCTAAACTTCATAAAGTAAAGCAAACAATTAGCGAAAATATCTAAAATATTTAACAAATGAAGGGCCTACAATGTATTACGAGGAAAAAAATGATACGCCTACAAACCATTAAGAAACAGAGCTTTTTTCCATTGTAAACACACAAAGTATAATTAAAAAGTAGCAGATTAATATTTTGATAACTTAGGTGGGGAAAACTATTCAAAACATTATACAGTAGCCTATAAAGATAATAACTGTAACAATTGAGAGGGTAAATATCAAACAATTCTTAAAGTCTGATCATTGCTCTTTTAATTAATTTTTCTCCTAAATGCAGGAAATTGCTTGCGAAATAATGTGTTATAAAACGTATTAATTTACAAGAAGAAAGTGTTGTTTATTTTCCCCTATTGGGATCTTTTCGTCTAAGAAGTAATGCAAAATAAATAATAATAAGAGTATTTCGAACAAATACGCAAAAAATAAAAAAATGTAACGGGGATAACATTTTAATTTTCTTATTGTTATATAATTTATGTTTGATAATACCTCTACAATATATCAGTGACTGTGAGTTTTGGGATCTTAAAATTAAGGGAAAGCGGTGTCTGAAGGTATGAGGTTGCATACTCATATAAACTGTAATAATATTTGGATCGATTATAATAAAGAATTCAGGCATCCAAGGCTGAATACAACATATACTAACGTCTCTGAATTAAGTGTGTTTGTGTGTGTTTGAAGTTATGAATGAATGATTCGACTTGACAGGAAACGTCGCAACAAGTTTATTAGTAACAAAATATTAAAGTTTATATCACTATTATCACTAATAATAATGTTTTTGTTTTAAAGCTGCTCAGCTCCCTTAACTTCCGAGGGTGGGAGAGGAGGTAGGAAAAGAATATTTTTCTCAAGATGGAATATCATGAATTAATTTTGGGCAATGTATCTGCGTACACTGCACACTTTGTTATATTTTACTCAATTTCAAAACACGTTATTAGTTGTGACGTGTCTTTTCTCAACACAACCATTTACTGTTAAGAATGACACGTATCGCATACAGTAGATGAGCCCAATCAAGCGGGGATTCGATCCAGGGGTCTAAATTTTATTCTTTTGGATTATGTATGGCAGTTGGGTTCAGATATATTGCTATCACCTAAGGTGGTGGTAACGTTCAAGCATTTAGTAAATCATCATTACCCAACTGGCCTTGAAAAAATTAAGAATTTGAAATAAAATGATGTCGATAAATAAGATATTTACTATAATCAATTAAAGAAAACACAAAAGTGTAACTACCTAGATCTCTATCTAAATCAAAGCTACCTCAAATCGCAACACACTGTATGCTATGTAAAATAGTATGAGCAAAAGTAATATCAACACTAAGAACAATATATAATGTTTGGTCAGTATTGTATTTACAAATATTAAGTAAGAAAAGTGTAAGAGAAATAATAATAGACCCAGAGCAATAATCTATTCGTTAGGTCCGTATTGCACGAACATAGATTAAGTAAGATAGTAAGTAAAGTAAAGAACCAATAATACCGATAAACAATTTAAAGGTTAGGTCCGTATTGCACGAACATAGGTTAAGTAAGATAGTAAGTAAAGAACCAATAACCAATTTAAAGGTTAGGTCCGTATTGCACGAACATAGAGTAAGTAAGATAGTAAGAGTAAAGTAAAAGAACTAATAGTACACAATTTAAAGGTTAGGTCCGTATCGCACGAACATAGATTAAGTAAGATAGTAAGTAAAGTAAAGAACCACTAATCCTAAATTTAAAGGTTAGGTCCGTATCGCACGAACATAGATTAAGTAAGATAGTAAGTAGAGTAAAGAGCCAATAATACCAATAACCAATAACCAATTTAAAGGTTAGGTCCGTATTGCACGAACATAGATTAAGTAAGATAGTAAGTAAAGTAAAGAGCCAATAATACCAATAACCAATTTAAAGGTTAGGTCCGTATTGCACGAACATATATTAAGTAAGATAGTAAGTGAAGTAAAGAACCAATCATACCAATAAACAATTTAAAGGTTAGGTCCGTATGGCACGAACATAGATTAAGTAAGATAGTAAGTAAAGAGCCAATAATACCAATAACCAATTTAAAGGTTAGGTCCGTATTGCACGAACATAGATTAAGTAAGATAGTAAGTAAAGTAAAGAACATATAATACCAATAAACAATTTAAAGGTTAGGTCCGTATCGCACGAACATAGATTAAGTAAGATAGTAAGTAAAGAGCCAATAATACCAATAACCAATTTAAAGGTTAGGTCCGTATTGCACGAACATAGATTAAGTAAGATAGTAAGTGAAGTAAAGAATCAATAATACCAATAAACAATTTAAAGGTTAGGTCCGTATCGCACGAACATAGATTAAGTAAGATAGTAAGTAAAGTAAAGAACCACTAATCCTAAATTTAAAGGTTAGGTCCGTATTTCACGAACATAGATTAAGTAAGAAAGTAAGTAAAGGAAAAGAATACCAAGAATAATACGTTATAAGTAAATTTCGTGTGGCACAACATATAAAAACGATACAGAATATTAATGAAAGGTTAATTATGTATAGTATAGTAATTGAAGTAATATATTACCAATAGCAAGAAGAAATCGATACGTCCGTGTCTCACGAACAAGTCGGCAGGAGTGAGGTTAAGATCGCAGCGCAGTGTACGTCTTATCGTCGTGATAGGATGGTGTAGAAGGACCTCTTGCTCCTCTGCTGGCCGGTCCGTCTGACGAGTTTGCGTTGGAGCGCATGCGCGACTTATCGTTCATGCCGCAACCCGTCAAGCGGCGAACATGTCGTGGCACGATAGCTGAGGCGAACTTGTTTTATCTCGATCCCGTTAATCTTTGTTGACGGGAAAACTAATCCCACAATAAATCTTGAATGGACGACCCAAGATAATAAAAAAATGCACTGTACTTTTTAGTACCTCACACCCCCCTCTTTCTTTCGGGAAGAGAACAAAGCGAACAAAATTAAACATCTTAGTTAAATTCTACAAATTTCTATTTTAAAGTGTAAAACTATATTAGTAAGATGTAGAAACTAAATTTAACAAAGGAATTATTTACTTAAAAATACAGTATAAACAAATTAACATTCTTTTCTTCTGAACACAACAAAATTGTGTACTAAATTATAATAAACATGGTATAAAACAATAAAAAGAACACTCAAAAAGAACACCATATGTTGATAAATGTATATAAATGTAGTAATAAATTTGAAATGAAAACATGAAAACGAAACTTAAAATGGCTAACCTTTTATAATAATCTTGTTAAAACTAGAAAAAAATAAACTGTTTTCAAATTGATAAAGAGACACACTTCACTGCAGAAAGTTTAGTTGCCTAGAACGAAATAAAACAAAATATTAATCTTCGGTTATAAAAAATAAAAACATTTCCTTCTTGGTGGCTAAAATATCCTAATGGAATAACCAATTCAGCGTAATTCAGGTGGCATCTTTCGCACATCTATTCGGACAAAAGTGCCGTCCGGATTGAATACCCGGATCCTTTTTGGACGATATCTTTTTTGTTTGTTTGAAGCAGCCTGCACGTTTCTGACGTTCAACGAGCAATCCAGGACGTGCTTTATTTCTTCTGGGGCTTCAGTTTTCTCAGGTTGTGGTGGTTGGGTTAGTTGTGGAGTGTCTCGAATTGTGGTAATGCAATTGGTGCTGGAATTGAAGTTTTTCTTAGGTGACGTTTCTTGGAAATCCATTCCTAGTTCGTTGTCTACCCATTCTGAATCTTCCATGATCGAAAGGCATGGAGAAGATGCTCTCGACAACGTCACATCGCATTCATTAACCATCTCAAAGTCATCCTCGGCGGCGGCTTCTTTTTGGATGTTAACATCTTGATGCGATGTGTCTGGTGTTGGACCACTTTCCTTCCTCAGTTCATCCATTTCATGGCCTGAAAGACACTCGGTTCTATTGCAGGTAGATATTGCGTTTTTAACTTCCCTATCAGGCGGATTTGAAAAGGTAATCGAGGATTCGTTTCCCTCATAATTATTGTCGATGGCTTCCGTGAGGGCTTTCAGCATCGGGTCCCATGCCGTCACTACAGTCTGACGACCTTCGGGGAAAAATACTGTGAGTTCTGACGTTTCAGGCTGAGCAGAGGGAAGTCTACAATCTCTTGGGTTTGTAATTACAGCAGAGAAATCCTTGTCTGATTCCTTATGTATAACTAAATCTAACCGTTTATGTTCATCTGCCCTCAAATTTGTGATTAAGTTTATATTGCTATCATTGACGTCATTTTGCGTTTCACGTTTTGAAGACGGTGTGTTTATATAAACTAAATTTAACTCCGTTATTATATCCATCCCCAATACTAAGGACGAAGTAAGGTTTGGTACATACAAGAGTTTTGCCTCAATATGGGCTTCGTTAATTTCAAAGTTAACCAAATACGAGTGTTTTACATATGTTTTAAAACCATTGGCCATTTGCAAAGGTATGTTTGTATTTTGGGGTTTTATAGAATTATATTTTAAATGATCTACTAAATCTTCGCCTACTATGCTAACCATAGCACCAGTATCAATCAGAGCCTCAAATGTTTTTCCAAGAATGTTAACAGTTATATATGGTCGACAATCACGTAGATTCCCAAGTCCGAAACTACCCGAGTAATGTGTTAATTCTTCGGCACAGGAGATTTTCCCCGTTGGAGGTCGTGTTGGGCAATGATATCGGGATCTCAGCTGACGCCCTTGGTCTGGGATCCACAAGGCGTTTCCCGAATTACATCGGCAATCCGTTGTTTTGATCCCTTCCGTTTTGCAGTTATAGCATCGGAGCCTCTTACGTTTAGTACACTCACTGAATCTGTGTCCAGTTTCTTCGCAGTTCCAGCAAATTGAAACAGCCTCTCTACGGATATTCCTGGTAGGAGAGTTCACTGTAGGTCCTGGACCTGAATTTGACTTTACCTCGCCGAGCCTGTACTGTTTCTGATCGTTTTGTAAAGTAGCCGCTTGTGAATATTGCACCGTTTGAACCAAATTGGGTCTAACCGACTGCCTTAATTGTTGGTGTCCCCGATTTCCATTATCTGTCCATATCCTGGGAGTGGGGTTGTACTGGCGATGTTTCATTCCTTCCATGCTTACCTGCTTATTTTTTGAATAGTATGCAGTTTCTGGGACCAGTGTTTGTGCCGGGTTAGGTGGAGGTTTGTAAAGAAGACGCTCTCTTTCATAGCTTTCGTAATATTCGGCTTCTTTAATCATATCCTGTATAGACTTTACATTCCCTCTTCTCATAATTAGTTTATATTCTGGTCTCATATTGCAATAAATACGATCGAGTTTTTCTTCTAGTTTATATCCTCCTCTTCGTCGAATTAGTGTGGTTATGGCCACAATAAAGCTACGGAATGGTTCAGCCTCTCCTTGTGTACGCTGGCGGATTTCATCCTCAAGATTGCGTCGGTAACCTGGGGGTAAGTATTGCATCTCAAACGAAGTCTGAAAATCCTCAAAACTATCAAAAAATTCTCTATGGTTTCTAAACCACAACAGGGCTTTCCCTCGTAATAGTTCCGGAAGAGCTCTTAAGATTTCTTCCTTGGATATATCGTAACATTCCATTAACTCGTTAAGTCGCTCTAAGAAAGATATTGGATCTCCATTTCCTTCATAATGCAGATTCCATTTCCTGGCAATACTGCTTATATGGGCCGAATTTTTAGCGCTAAAGGGGGCAGTATCCCGCAACTCGTTACTTTGAACTCCGTTATCTATTGGTACCGTAGTGGTAAATATAGGAGTTAAATAAGTAACGGCCTTATTTGGATTTAAAGGTGTATATGGACTTTGGCTTGCCGGTTGTAAAGGTTCTTGCTGAATATGATTGGTTTCGGATGAAGGCATATTCTTTAAATTAACTAAAACTCTTTTTACTGTTTCTGCACTAGCGCTCGGAGAAAGACCCAAGATTTCTCGAAAACTGGCAAGTTCAAGTTGGGAGGAATCTTCCATTCTGGTATTAAGAGTAGAGGTAGCAGGAATAGTTGAAGTACCCTGAACCTCAGTATTTTCAGCACTTAAGAGTGTATTATCTAAACTCTTTGTATATGTAGAGGGAGTTCGAACTAATCCTTGGCTCCTTAAGAAAGTCACAAAACGAGAGCGTAGATCTTCACTATTTCCTTCGATTGGTAACCCATATTTTGACATTTCTTCAATCAACTCAGGCTTCTTCAGATTATAAATCCATCCAACTTTTTCGGAACTTCCCCTCATCGTGGTTTGTTTCCCTGAGGCTATTGATTCAGTAGTAACGGGCAATACTTTTGGTATTGTACCGGAATGGACTTGACTTGATGGAGCAGTAGACGTTTTAGTCGTTGTGGTGCCAACATTTGCGTCTTTAAGAGGGCTAGTAATAGCAACATCTGTAAAAGTTCCAGTCTGTGAGTGTGACTTATTATCCTCACTCTTAGGGTCAGTAGTTTTCGAACGACCAGTAGGCAGTATATTTGAATGAAACAGAAGGCATAAGAGCCTCCAGATTCTGAGAAAGCTCAATGGAAACATGATGTGTAAATGAAGATACGGTAGGACTAAAATAGAATATGAGTCTAGATATTTAATTTTTATCGGTTGTTTTTACGTGACGATCACTGTAATGTAAACAATCAGTCAAGTCTGTTCAAATATCCGTCCCTGTTCGGGCGCCAAAATGTGACGTGTCTTTTCTCAACACAACCATTTACTGTTAAGAATGACACGTATCGCATACCCTAGATGAGCCCAATCAAGCGGGAATTCGATCCAGGGGTCTAAATTTTATTCTTTTGGATTATGTATGGCAGTTGGGTTCAGATATATTGCTATCACCTAAGGTGGTGGTAACGTTCAAGCATTTAGTAAATCATCATTACCCAACTGGCCTTGAAAAAATTAAGAATTTGAAATAAAATGATGTCGATAAATAAGATATTTACTATAATCAATTAAAGAAAACACAAAAGTGTAACTACCTAGATCTCTATCTAAATCAAAGCTACCTCAAATCGCAACACACTGTATGCTATGTAAAATAGTATGAGCAAAAGTAATATCAACACTAAGAACAATATATAATGTTTGGTCAGTATTGTATTTACAAATATTAAGTAAGAAAAGTGTAAGAGAAATAATAATAGACCCAGAGCAATAATCTATTCGTTAGGTCCGTATTGCACGAACATAGATTAAGTAAGATAGTAAGTAAAGTAAAGAACCAATAATACCGATAAACAATTTAAAGGTTAGGTCCGTATTGCACGAACATAGGTTAAGTAAGATAGTAAGTAAAGAACCAATAACCAATTTAAAGGTTAGGTCCGTATTGCACGAACATAGAGTAAGTAAGATAGTAAGAGTAAAGTAAAAGAACTAATAGTACACAATTTAAAGGTTAGGTCCGTATCGCACGAACATAGATTAAGTAAGATAGTAAGTAAAGTAAAGAACCACTAATCCTAAATTTAAAGGTTAGGTCCGTATCGCACGAACATAGATTAAGTAAGATAGTAAGTAGAGTAAAGAGCCAATAATACCAATAACCAATAACCAATTAAAAGGTTAGGTCCGTATTGCACGAACATAGATTAAGTAAGATAGTAAGTAAAGTAAAGAGCCAATAATACCAATAACCAATTTAAAGGTTAGGTCCGTATTGCACGAACATATATTAAGTAAGATAGTAAGTGAAGTAAAGAACCAATCATACCAATAAACAATTTAAAGGTTAGGTCCGTATGGCACGAACATAGATTAAGTAAGATAGTAAGTAAAGAGCCAATAATACCAATAACCAATTTAAAGGTTAGGTCCGTATTGCACGAACATAGATTAAGTAAGATAGTAAGTAAAGTAAAGAACATATAATACCAATAAACAATTTAAAGGTTAGGTCCGTATCGCACGAACATAGATTAAGTAAGATAGTAAGTAAAGAGCCAATAATACCAATAACCAATTTAAAGGTTAGGTCCATATTGCACGAACATAGATTAAGTAAGATAGTAAGTGAAGTAAAGAATCAATAATACCAATAAACAATTTAAAGGTTAGGTCCGTATCGCACGAACATAGATTAAGTAAGATAGTAAGTAAAGTAAAGAACCACTAATCCTAAATTTAAAGGTTAGGTCCGTATTTCACGAACATAGATTAAGTAAGAAAGTAAGTAAAGGAAAAGAATACCAAGAATAATACGTTATAAGTAAATTTCGTGTGGCACAACATATAAAAACGATACAGAATATTAATGAAAGGTTAATTATGTATAGTATAGTAATTGAAGTAATATATTACCAATAGCAAGAAGAAATCGATACGTCCGTGTCTCACGAACAAGTCGGCAGGAGTGAGGTTAAGATCGCAGCGCAGTGTACGTCTTATCGTCGTGATAGGATGGTGTAGAAGGAGCTCTTGCTCCTCTGTTGGCCGGTCCGTCTGACGAGTTTGCGTTGGAGCGCATGCGTATCGCACGAACATAGATTAAGTAAGATAGTAAGGAGAGTAAAGAGCCAATAATACCAATAACCAATAACCAATTTAAAGGTTAGGTCCGTATTGCACGAACATAGATTAAGTAAGATAGTAAGTAAAGAGCCAATAATACCAATAACCAATTTAAAGGTTAGGTCCGTATTGCACGAACATAGATTAAGTAAGATAGTAAGTGAAGTAAAGAATCAATAATACCAATAAACAATTTAAAGGTTAGGTCCGTATCGCACGAACATAGATTAAGTAAGATAGTAAGTAAAGTAAAGAACCACTAATCCTAAATTTAAAGGTTAGGTCCGTATTTCACGAACATAGATAAAGTAAGAAAGTAAGTAAAGGAAAAGAATACCAAGAATAATACGTTATAAGTAAATTTCGTGTGGCACAACATATAAAAACGATACAGAATATTAATGAAAGGTTAATTATGTATAGTATAGTAATTGAAGTAATATATTACCAATAGCAAGAAGAAATCGATACGTCCGTGTCTCACGAACAAGTCGGCAGGAGTGAGGTTAAGATCGCAGCGCAGTGTACGTCTTATCGTCGTGATAGGATGGTGTAGAAGGACCTCTTGCTCCTCTGCTGGCCGGTCCGTCTGACGAGTTTGCGTTGTAGCGCATGCGCGACTTATCGTTCATGCCGCAACCCGTCAAGGGCGAACATGTCGTGGCACGATAGCTGAGGCGAACTTGTTTTATCTCGATCCCGTTAATCTTTGTTGACGGGAAAACTAATCCCACAATAAATCTTGAATGGACGACCCAAGATAATAAAAAAATGCACTGTACTTTTTAGTACCTCACAAAGTAAGGGTGTTATTATTTAAAATACAGTCCGTTATTACCATGTATATTAATATTTAACTACCTTACTCCAACACTTCTATACAGAATACACAATGTTTAAGGAACATGTTAAAAGCCAAGTCAACTGTTAATTCAGTAAATAATAGAGATAGCTGCTGTTATATCAGGAAAACCGCAATGTGATACATGCTAATATATCGAAGTCCGTTATTACCATGTATCTTAATATTTAACTACCTTACTCCAACACTTATATACAGAATACACAATGTTTAAGGAACATGTTAAAAGCCAAGTCAACTGTTAATTCAGTAAATAATAGAGATAGCTGTTGTTATATCAGCAAACCCACAATGTGATTCATGCGAATATATCGAAGTCCGTTATTACCATGTATCTTAATATTTAACTACCTTACTCCAACACTTATATACAGAATACACAATGTTTAAGGAACATGATAACAGCCAAGTCAACTGTTAATTCAGTAAATACTAGAGATAGCTGTTGTTATATCAGCAAACCCACAATGTGATTCATGCGAATATATCGAAGTCCGTTATTACCATGTATCTTAATATTTAACTACCTTACTCCAACACTTATATACAGAATACACAATGTTTAAGGAACATGTTAAAAGCCAAGTCAACTGTTAATTCAGTAAATAATAGAGATAGCTGCTGTTATATCAGCAAACCCACACTGTGATTCATGCGAATATATCGAAGTCCGTTATTACCATGTATCTTAATATTTAACTACCTTACTCCAACACTTCTATACAGAATACACAATGTTTAAGGAACATGTTAAAAGCCAAGTCAACTGTTAATTCAGTAAATAATAGAGATAGCTGTTGTTATATCAGCAAACCCACAATGTGATTCATGCGAATATATCGAAGTCCGTTATTACCATGTATCTTAATATTTAACTACCTTACTCCAACACTTCTATACAGAATACACAATGTTTAAGGAACATGTTAAAAGCCAAGTCAACTGTTAATTCAGTAAATAATAGAGATAGCTGCTGTTATATCAGCAAACCCACACTGTGATTCATGCGAATATATCGAAGTCCGTTATTACCATGTATCTTAATATTTAACTACCTTACTCCAACACTTCTATACAGAATACACAATGTTTAAGGAACATGTTAAAAGCCAAGTCAACTGTTAATTCAGTAAATAATAGAGATAGCTGCTGTTATATCAGGAAAACCGCAATGTGATTCATGCGAATATATCGAAGTCCGTTATTACCATGTATCTTAATATTTAACTACCTTACTCCAACACTTCTATACAGAATACACAATGTTTAAGGAACATGTTAAAAGCCAAGTCAACTGTTAATTCAGTAAATAATAGAGATAGCTGCTGTTATATCAGGAAAACCGCAATGTGATACATGCTAATATATCGAAGTCCGTTATTACCATGTATCTTAATATTTAACTACCTTACTCCAACACTTATATACAGAATACACAATGTTTAAGGAACATGTTAAAAGCCAAGTCAACTGTTAATTCAGTAAATAATAGAGATAGCTGCTGTTATATCAGGAAAAACCGCAATGTGATTCATGCGAATATATCGAAGTCCGTTATTACCATGTATCTTAATATTTAACTACCTTACTCCAACACTTCTATACAGAATACACAATGTTTAAGGAACATGTTAAAAGCCAAGTCAACTGTTAATTCAGTAAATAATAGAGATAGCTGCTGTTATATCAGGAAAACCGCAATGTGATTCATGTGAATATATCGAAGTCCGTTATTACCATGTATCTTAATATTTAACTACCTTACTCCAACACTTCTATACAGAATACACAATGTTTAAGGAACATGTTAAAAGCCAAGTCAACTGTTAATTCAGTAAATAATAGAGATAGCTGCTGTTATATCAGGAAAACCGCAATGTGATACATGCTAATATATCGAAGTCCGTTATTACCACGTATCTTAATATTTAACTACCTTACTCCAACACTTATATACCATTATCATGTTTATTACAATTATATATTACTAATAATTATCCTAAAGTTTGTAATATCTCTTGTTAAGATTATACTTATAAAACATTGACATGTGACGGCCCATTACGAAAGCCCCTGATCATTTGACACTGTGAGGTAAAAATTATTATTGACCAGTGAAGTACTACAGTATTTATATTGTAGTATTACCAACCAACGATTCTTCATTGTTCCTAACAGTAAAATGGAAGTACTATTACTTACAAAATATCTACCGTCATCTAAATTATTAAAAGGAAATAAGGAACAGTGATTATTATATATTTAATTAGTATGATATAAGTCCAAGTAATAGTTGCTCGGAATATTCTAGTTGATCTCAACTGAGTTGTTAAGCGGAAGTAGCCCGATACCCGTGGCAGCTTTAGCTGCAGCTGGCTGAGGAATTTGCTGATTCTGCTGACTCCAGCCTGTGTCTGGCCAAGCTGTGTCGTTTCTAGACTCTGTTACGCCCAAGTAAATCGTTTGGGAGCAGCACCGTACGGAGTCTAGTCCGCCATTTTAACAAAAATTTGTAGCGAAAAGGTGCGTGGAGTGAGTTGATCGCCGGTACTCGAACGTAACGCGTCGCTCCGTGTTTGCCCTTCCCTCTAAAATCTTAAATTTTTAACCTACTGTTTCGCTGATGAGTGATTAATATATTTTAAAATTACGGTTTAGGGAATGTGAATAGTATTGTAATAATTATTAATGTGAAAGATTAAATTAAAATCAGATTCTGCGGCCAACTAGTTTTGTGATTATCTAATTCCCAAGTCCCGTCTCGTCCGTTACAGAAATATAAATTACAAAAACATTCTGGATTGTTTGAAAAATATATAATTGTATCAGGGTAATAGTTCTGCCCAATTTAATGTATTAATAATTTTGTTTTATTTAGAACCCCCAAAAATTATACTTTATTGTAATATGTTGATACACGGTAGAAGAAAACAAAGTTAAAAGTAGGAAGAAAAACTTATTAGACAAAGCATTCTTGGCCAGTTAGTAATTTTATGGAGATTGCATGTTAACGTACGGCAATACAACAGATGCAATTGTTAATATAGTATTTAAGCAAGAAATTTAACTAGATCAGGAATAATAAACAATTTTTCATCGATGCAAGATTTTGATCCAGGGTAACTATGTAATCAGGCACTGTGTGACTGACTGGTCTGTTATAATATTTTAAAATGTCAGAAATTAAATTGTCTTCTTTAAAAATGTGTATGAATTAATATTAAAGACATGTTTATAATTCTTATTTTGTATTCAAGACAAAAAAACACACAATCTATATCTCTGTCTATCCGAATCCCGGTAAGAAAATGATCTTGTTAAAATTAATTTTAACTTAAATTAATTCTATTTACGGTATATAAGATATTTAGTTGCGCATCCACATGAGTCTAGTTAAATTTACTATTCCAAAAGTCTTTGCTATTTAATTTGAATCATGGTAATAAATTTTGTTTCTGTGAAAAATAATTAGAACATTAATAACCATATTCTATCCTTAGTCTCAATCTTTGTTAAATGAAACATGTAAAACCAAACATTTCGAATTAGAGGCTTAAAATTATGAACCATGTCTTCCTTTAACCTCATTTGATTAAATTATTCTGTACCCTTTCATTTTTAGTGCAATAGATTCGTGTGCCTGCTCGAATTTAGTATAAATCATATTGCACATTAATACGGAATTATTTTGAAATATTATCTTTTAAAGTTTTATTATTTGAAAATTTAATTTTGTATTGTATATTTTTTATAAAAAACCATCTTGTCTTAACTTGATCCAACCCAAACTTATGTTTAAATTTTACTACTTGTGTTAAATCTTAAATTACGATTTCACTCTTCGAACCTTATAAGGTGTACTACAAACTCAGTCTGAAATTAAAACAACATTATTATCTCGACCACAAGTCTAAAGAAACACTCCGGCATGAGTATAAATAAAGAAACAAGAAAAGGTTCTCCAATAAAGTTGCGACTATCGTCATTATTGCAAGAATTCTACAATAAAACGACAAGCCCACCTACATCATAGCTCTAACGGGCTCTATTAAACACACTGCTAGCCATGTCGTTGTGACAGACTTTTATTATAAATTCTCTTTACCACAGGCACTGAATGTTTAAGTATCTGAGTTTCATTGTCCTAGTTAAACTGGATTCCATGCTGTGTTTTATTCACGAAAATTTACGTTTTTTGTAATTGTAATTTGTATCATAATTATTTACAAGTTACGAGGGTCTCATTCCTACTGAGGTCCTTGATATGATAAAATTAAATTCTATGCTACTTGGTTACCTGTTAGTACAGTCAAACATCTCATGTTTAAACAGAGGTATTCGTTTCCTAGAAAAGGCTGAGTTCTGTTTATATTATTGTCGCGAGTTTTTAATTTAGAATCAGTCACTAATAAGAGTATGAGTACAGTCTGACGAGCCAATTAAAAGTTATGGTATTATGAGTACTTGTGTACACAACAATTATTTTCAGTCTTTTCTCTGGAATAAATCGATACCGATGTTCATCTTATTGGATTACTATTCTGTTTCAAAAATATTGACAACCACATTGACCCCACAAAATAAATATTAGTCTTTAAAACTCCTTTCTTGTGGGAACAAAACTCATTTCCGGTCAGCCGCTTTTTAAATGTTGGGAACACATTGTAAACCAAGAGAAAACGAAAGATTTAAATAATTGTGATACAATTACTTCCCATGTTGCTGCTAAGTTTGATAGATAAATTTAAAATAGTTTTAAATAAGACTGGGCTATTTGTGAATAACATTGTTCAGATTAATTGAAACAGTTTGTTCAGGACGATGCTACTGACCATCGTATGGAAATTTACGATTAATCAGAAGGTACCGTCAGGTCAGTTAAAATACAACACAAAAAATACATGATACAGACAATAAATATAGGGCATAAAACATATATTGCAATCGTGTACGCTATCGACACGTACATGATAGCACATAGAACTGGCAGGGAACAAATCGTAAATTTTGTTTAGTGCTTATTATAGATTATGTTGTGTGATGTAAGTTTTATTCTTTACATTGCTGTATCTTAATTCTTCTGGCACCTTTGGTAAATAAAAAAAAATCATATGACAAAGCCGCTTATAATATGTAGTGACATCGAAAACTAAAGAACCATTGACATTGAAGTAAACCACTTTAAAGGTAAATATTTCAATCTTAATTATATTCGACAGCTCAGGGTTTATAATCATAAATATTAATAATTGCAAATCATCGACTACTTGAATTTTGTGTGTGCAAATAAATGTGCAATTTTTATTTAAAGATAATATATCCGACTGCATCAAGGTGATTGTCAAGAGTTGTCGCAGCCGCCGACATATTGTCAATAGCAGTTACGCAACTCCTATAAATTAAAGTTTGAAACACTTTTGAATAAAATAATAAGCAATATTTCCTAGCACTAGCTTTATGCAACCCTGATTTTTCTTGGGCAATATTTTAGAACTAAAAACAATTAAAAATGTTTAAAAAAAGTTAGTTATCAAGGTATAAATAGATTAGACAGCTTTGGTATAGTGAAATTGTGGTATAAGAGCAATTGTGTTATTAATATACAGATAGCAAACTTTGACCCTCAGTTAAAACAGAGCTGCATCCAAAGCAATATAATCTAAGTCCTCAACAAGAAACTGTGGAATTAATCTCTGATCAAATTTTAAAAAAATCCTCCACAGCAATAAAATACTGAAGGAATCTATTGATACTCGAAAGGATGCTTTCATTAGGAGTATATTCGACGTTGCCATTTAAATTGAAATAAACCACAGAGTCAGTTTGCTTTAAGGCTTTACTCAACAGTAATGCAGTTCTCAGATGGAGTTACGTGGAACTCAAATAAATTCCGAACTCAATGTAAACGTGTGGGACAAGCAAGATGAAGAAACGAAGATTTCACTGAGTAATGTTATGAAGGAAAACCCTATTATATACGCAACCACTTCGTAGCAGTTCTCCTTCATTTTTACTGGTTTTTTTAGTGGTTGGAAATCTATTATTGGTCCAGTTTGTTCAGTTGATGATCATGACGGTAATATAATGTATGTGTATTAATGTATGTATTTAATACCAAAGAATCTGTTATATAATGAACTGATAAATTAAAAGTTGTTCAACTGACTCTCTACTTTGCCTTCAGGACGATATTAATCGATGCTAAAGTATTTTGGGTTTATCAACCTAATGATATTATTATCCAAGCTGTAGTATTCAGCGAAAAACATTTTGCTATAATAATTAGTTATAACTAAATATAAGAAATCAAATGAAAATCGATAGTGGGTAAAAGAGATGCTAAGCTGCTAAGTATCATCCGTCGAGCTGAATACTTGGTTTTTAATAAACTGTTGTATGAATTAACAAGTATAATTTAATACGTAATTTAACTCCATGTGCAATCTTGACTTGGTTTTAGAACAAACGAGAGGATCTTTGCAGAACTAAAACGTTTGTCTATACACATAAAAATTTGGATTACAAATAAAAATGTAAAGATCTCTAAGAAAAGGGCACAAAAAGAAGCACTTTCATTTTAGTACGATGTGTGTTTATTTTAGGTCATATTTGTATTGTCATGTTTGTTTTTGTTGTACGTTGAGAAATGTTATTTGTAGGCATAGATTATACTTTATTAAAACCTGCCGTTCCATTTAATTAGACAATATTATTAACATTTTTATATATTTAGTCGATATTTCAATTAACAATATACATATACTAAAAAATATAACATAACCAATTTTGTTATTAAATATCAAGTACGCTCATAAGTTGATATTTTTAACGAATTAAATTCAATGCTATACATACACACATATCTGTTAGTAATAGAACAGATAATTAAAAATAATTTATATTATGTTGTTTTATAACTTACAATATATTATTAAGATGTTTACATAAACAAGAAATATATAAAACATTTTCAACAACAGTGAACTAAAACAGCAGGTTAAAATACTTGTACTTTAAATTAGACTTATAATTGAGTGAATAAATGATTATCTGTGCTATTAACCACAATTTGGTTACAAATAAATTCATTTGTAGATTCCTAAATCGCAAAGTTTGGCTATAGCTCTGATATCTGTTAGAAAAATATGAAAAATTTCACCCTGTTATTATTATTGTTATTGATATTTGGAGTTTAATTTTGTTCTGTCATAAATTAAATTACATTTACTAGCAAATATATCTTCTATTGCCTTTTTTACTGTATCATACAATTTTTTAACCTCATATCATAGATGAAATAACAAAGGAATGTTTTAAGCGTCTCATTCCATAGTAAATAAGAGATATTATTTTTATCTTCAGCCTTACAGTCCACATATGAGGAAGTTCTGTACCTGTCAAATCGTTTTGACGGCTTATCCAACAGTTTTGGATGTTTAAAAACAACATTTTCCTGTGGCTGAAACAAATTGCTGAGGTTGGTTTTTATTGCAACCTGGTGAGAGTAGTTCATGTTGAGCGTTTGAGTGGTACTGGGGATTTTTTTACCATCTCTTTTAAATAAATAATTAGCACTACCACTAGGCTTAACATTAAAAATAAATACTTTGAAATAATTCTTTTAAGGTATTAAAATACAATAGAGTGAAGATATTAACATAAGCAGATTTTCTATTACATGTTACTAACAATAGTAAATACAAAAGAGTTGGTTTTAATTAGAACGATGTGTCTATAAAGTATTATATGACACATTTTACTACAAACATCATACAAAAAATTTAGTATATTATGTGTTAACAGTATATCAGATTGTTGTAACTGCATTAACGTGATTTACGGATTAAGATTAAATATTAAATTTAAAGTTTTGTAGGAACATCATCTCTTAAATTACCGTAATTCCTATCGTATATTTGTATCTTATAATAACTTGTACTTCACTGATATGTCAAGCGTGAAATAAATCAGCTAATAATAAACTGTTTAGAAGTTATACTGCAATGAAAAATCAAAGATAATATACTGGATTTATTTTATAGGTAATATCATACCAGTTATATATCACAAATATAACATAATTATACCCACATGTTCGTGTTGTATAACACGTAGTAGTGCGTAAAAATATATATTGTTGTAAAGATCAAAATTAATCTCTCTCCGCTTTACATATCACTATGCTAAGAGTTGTTTTATTTAATTGTAGCTGTTACTCCTAAATTTGTCTTCGTTAATGAATGGTTTAAAGTATTAGGAGTATTAATGAAGCGTTAGTTATTAACTGTGCTTAACTGCTAATCTTTGTATAGTTATTTAAGCAAGTCTATAAAACAACATACTGAGATATGATAGAAACTACTAAATCAACAGTAGTCAAAGTTAAATTGTACTAAATTTTAATAAAAAGATAATTTTAAACAGGTTTATTTTTAGACAAGTAATTTCTTTTGTGGTGTAGCTTGATGATGAAACCCTTGGCTTCGGAAGGCCTAGTCCAACAAGTAAACCATCTTCAAAAGTATTGTTTATTAACATGTAGTACTATTTAAAAAATGTCTAATTGCTCAAGATTCTTCACTATTGAGAGTTAATGAAACCTATTGGAGATTTTATTTGATCACAGCAACAATACAAGTACTTTGAAGGTGTTTTTGACCTTTAAGTAAATTATGGCAATACATGTCTTATCTTCGTCTCTTTAACATTAACTTGAAAAACTGTTGAAATATAATATCTTTATAAACAATTGTGGTTAAACATTTTGATTGAATGTTCTACAAGAACTTTAGGATACTAGGGTGGCAAAAGTTTAAAATAACTCCTCTCCTCAACTCTCAACCACTATCGATAAATGCAAAGCTGTCTCTTAAATATTCCAAGACTTCCCAATTATATCTTACAGCTTTAGTGACAAAATGGTTCAGCAAAATTCAGCAATGAAAGAAACGGCCTATCTGTGGTTGTTTAGATAAACATATTTTATTTTATTTTAATGCTCTATCGTTAAATCTTATATTAGATGCGGTTACAGAAATTAATGACGCATATTACACTTTAATTTACTTAAATGAGATATAAGGGAGTTTTTTTACTTTACACCCGCAATATGTTGAACAGTAACAAAAAGTTAAATTATAATGTAAATAAAAGAAATAATAGAATATAAATTGCGTATATATTTACAGCTACAGTAGTATTTAATTTATGGAAGTGTTATTCTAATTTTACAAATACTAATGTAAGATACCAACTTCAAAGGAACATGGTTTAACCCATTAAAGCAAAAGAGCGTATACTTAATGTTATAATGGTATAACAGGTTTTATTGTTGTTACAAGTCGGTTAATATAACAGAATACTTCCCTTTTACATCTAATAATAAATAAATAATGACTAGGTGTGTTTATTTTTAGATATATTTTACTTTATAGATAAGTTTTTATAAACTTTTAAATCTGCATTAACCGATGACCTATGCTGTTAATTAGAAGAACTTACAAATTCCTAATAATATTTTCAACTATAATACCTAAAAATTACATCTCCAATTATTGCCTTATGCTAATGAATATATATAATTGTAAAATGTAAAACCAAAACTGAATGTTGGAAATTCAATCAGGAAATACAACTATTATTAAAATACGAGCACTAAACCGAAAAATATTTCTACAGAACATGTGCAGAGAGTTACCAAAAACTCTACAATTATTTAACATATTTTTTTTTTTACATTTGGATTACTATAAGTTTGTATACATTTAAATCGTAAATTTAAGTAAAAAAAAATTATAGTCCCCTCATATAAACGGGTTGTACAGGATTTACAAATTCTATCCGAAGCAGAACTTGAAAACTTTGAACCTGAGATCTAGACATGACTCCTTACAACAGCTCCCTCGTGAACCTCGTGTGTAATAAGAATTTACTTTTTCTTTGTTTTTCAGCAATATATCTGTATTTTATTTAATCAAGCATCATTATCTTTATCAAACAATAAATGGGTATTTGCTATAAGTCTAGATATAAACGTTCTAGAGGCTTTAAAGATAGGACATACGTTCCTCTTGATTCAAAGATTGATTTTTTGAGTATAGGAATAAAGGGCAGTCCGTCCTTGCGGTTGTCACTACGTTTGTGCGATGACATTTTATAAATTAATCTAGATACTTCAAACGTTGTACATAGTTGTACAAACATTTTACATTGTTCCGCTTAGTTCAAGGAAAAGCTCAATTGATTTTAGGGTTAAAATATAAAATGGCAGTTCGTACATACATCATTCTGTGCTCTCTTTTACTGTTGGGTCCTTCCATACTCCGTCATCGGTATATTAGATATATCCTTCGATATCGTTTTATTCAATCATAATTGGTATTGTGCTCTGCGTCAACAAAAATATCTAATAATAGTAAATAATAGACCACTATAAATATTAACATTGTTATTCAATATACACTTTTTATATGTAGTCTCGAATTAAATCAAATAGTTGTTATTGCTAAGACAATATTTTACAGTTGCATAGTATATGTCGTTTCAATATATTCTACAATTTTACACACTCAAACATAATTCTCAATGTAACATAGTTTTACAAACACACTTCTTTCATATCTTCCCATACACTTTATAAAAATTGTAGTCAGCCATTCCTATTTGGTAGTTCCAAGTCGAATTAAAAACTTATCAGTATTATAAAATCTTTGTTGCACCACAATGCATTTAAGGCAAGCTTTTAACGCTTTGGATGTTGGGAAATTTTTTGATTGAGTTGGGAAGTATGAAACTTAACAGGTGCTTACGAGGGTACATGTTCATAAACTACCGTTCTGTGTTATCCCGTACGGTGGTTATCTCTGCCTCGTGTTTCATGCAAGTTTGTGTCTTGGCCTGTGGACAATGGGCCTTTGACATAAAAAACAAAGTAGTTTTCAAAATGTAGAATCAAGGTAGCTGCAATTCGTTTAAAGCTGGTCTGCAAGACTCACTAAAAGCGAGGGAGAGTCATCAGCTGCAATTTCTAGCAAGGCTCTCTAAAATTGATTTTTGGGATGATTCGAATCGCTTTTTTGAGTTTGAAAGCACACTGAAACTATTTTTTTTCGCAAGCCCTTCAGAGTACCAAACCGTAGAACAGATGGGAACAAATCAAGTAAACGCCGTTATCTGAACCTGACTCGGCAATACTTTGCTAAAGACCCAGAACAAGATGCCTTATATAATTGTGGGGCAAACGAGATCAAAGTGCTCATTCCAAGTCAACCCTTAATTAAGGTGCATTAAAAAAAAAAGTTGAAGAGCGTACTTCTTCTAGTGTAGGGTCCTAAAATACACTACACTGTCCTAAAATACAGCACTCCCAACCTTCCACAGCACGCAAAGAAACATTTAAAACACTGGACCTTATATTGATTTACTGTAATATTCCTGTTGAAGTATTGGACACAGTTGTTGATGTCGACAAAAGCCTTGAATTTCCGGTGAAACAGAAAGTCTTATCATCAACAATTCTCTACTAGACCAACGTACTAGACCAGAATGTACTATACCATGTGTGGTCAATGTACTAGACCAAACCAACTCCTTAACCACAGCGGCTACGGTACATTCTAAATTATTTTGGACTAAATTTATCAGTGAACTCGCCGACTAGGGTAACCGATTTGTCAAGAAAAGCCATCGACAACGCAATTACAATATCTCGAATGTCTCTGTTTCTGTTTTGAATGCGACCATCTCTGACCATTTCGCGCAGGAGGTCCTTATCGAGGATTGTCCGCAGGATGGAGATGCGGCATTGGAGTAGCAGTACAAACGCGTTTTGCGACAAAAAATATTGAGGAATTGAACGTGCATCTAGGTCTGGTATCCTGGGATTTCATAGACGATTATTATTTCCTGAATGATATGTTTGATGGATTTCACAGTAGATTCATCTTTTATCTGAATTTGTCATGTCCTTTAAATGCAATAGAGAAAACAATGGCCAAACAGAATATGTGGATTACTTACGGTACCTATTTTAACTTCCCGGAAAAAGTTAAAATTTAATCATTCATTTTTTATGAGAACAAAAAATGAGGAATTTAAAATATTTTTAGTAATTATAAAAGAATTTACTAAAAAATTATAAGAGCGGGTAAAGCCTACGAAATTTATGAAAAACTAAGGAACTGTGACAATTTTCCAAAAACGGCCTGGATAATTACTAACCAAATCACCAAATTAAAGTCAACAATAGTTTAAATTGTTTGGAAATTGTTATTGCATGTAACATTTTTACACAGCCAGAACACACAGCGAATAAGTTCACTACCTATTTCTCTGCGGTGTCTCCTGCTTCGTTTTGTGGGAGGTCCGGCTGCGGTACGGGTCGAAATCCGGAACCATTGACATCCATGGCTGTAGTCCCTGTTGACGAGGATGAGGTAGTCCGCATTATACAGAGATTGAAATAAAAGACCGACATAAATGGTGTCTCAGTGTGGTTGCTTAAGTTATGCTTATTGACACCAATAACCAAATTAATAAACTTTTCTTTTATTCAAGATCAAGTTTGTCAGTAATTTTTCGAATTTTCAGAATAAACTGTCCTTTTTCCATTGGAAGACCTGTAAACTCCGATAAGTACTAATTTGGATTTTATGCTAGAAGATTGATTCCGACTGCATCAAAATTTGACTTTACAGTTATGTCAATAATACGCGCAGCCAAATTAAAATTTTGAATTTTGCACCGTGCGATATTTTCCATGTTGAACCAGTTTTCAGTTACAAACAAAGAGATCGGTTTTTTTATCCTAACAGGTGTTGTATTTCTTCCAGTTTGTTAATTGAGCATTTTGGTCCAGTCTTAATACCGTTTGTGCATACATATTCGCGTTGGTCTGTTTTGGTTGGGTATTGTTTTTCAATTTTGTCCGCTGAAACAAAGTGGGTTTCCTAAAATACAGATTAAGTTTTAGATGATGAGGAACTGGGCTGTATTTCTTAGATCAAGACAGGGGAAGTTGATTTTATATCATCTGCGTAACTGTCGATCTGCAGATTGGTGGTCTAGGGCTGAGAGCTGCTGCCCTAAAAGGGATGTAGAGGGCGCTTCAGGCTGCAGCATGCTCAGGGAGTCTTACCAGATGTCTGAGAACAAGGTCGGCCAGCAGATGCTTTCCTGCAGGCCGGCTTTGCATTCTATTACCAGTGAACCAACGCCTGCTGATGGTGTTAAAATTAAGAATGTGAAGACCCTCATGTCTGGTGCATAACTCCTGACTAAGCGAGTTTGTTGGTTCACTGGTTGATGCGGAGGCAGATCGTGCATGTGGAGGACTGTTGCGCCCCGAATGGGCGGTGGTACAGATGTTACTGCAAGAAACTTGGCACCAATCACTGTTGTTTTCGTCTATTCCACCCATTGATTTATTTTGTTTCGTTTACAGGGTTTACTTCAAGAATTCTGACCCTTGTTTGTATTTTCTTTTATGTTTGTTTTCTTGTTTTACTGATTTACTTTTGGTATTCTGTGGTTGTGATGAAGTAAAATTTTGGTATTCAGAAAGAACACTGTCTTCTTTTCGGCAGTCGCAGTTTTCTGTTCGGTCCTAAGTGCAGCTACTTCCGCTTCCAGCAAACGAAATTCTGAGATTCGCCACCAGCTCACGATTTTCAACGCATCGTTGGTTCAGGCAGCAGACCGATGGCACATTGAACCACCCGCTGTTAAGCGGTGATGTTTATCACTGCCTGATAAGCTGCAGTGCTCCAAAACTCCTCAAAAGTGGATATTCTGCTGGACACAAGTTTAGCCTTGGTAGTATGACGGTTATCTGTACACTCAGCGATGACTGTTCACAGGCGTATAAAGGAGTCTGAAACCTTTACAGTCACTATCGAGGTCAAAAATCTAGTCCGTATTAGTTTCATAAGTTATTTTATATAACCATTTTAAAATTAAATCATTGTCGACCTTGTTGTCAATGTTTTCTAGGTAAGACTAGCCCCACCACTCTCCCTAGTTAAATAAATATATATAACAACAATATGAATTATAATTGCTCTGTGAAGTTTACTTTATTTTGATAGTCGGGTGGAATAAAATATCTTTAATTTAATGACAATTTCTACGGATATCTAATAAAACAGACTAATAATTTTTAAAAATCTTGTTATCCCATATTCATAAACCAATATAGTTTTAAATGTCGGGCCTTAACCCTTCTTTTGTTTTTTTGATAACTACGTATATCTTAGAAAATACCGAAATAAAATAATAATAAATAATGTATTCCACATACATTCATACTATCTCAGGTGTGTACATAGAAACGGATCGTTCACCTAGAAAACGAACCAATCATTCAGAATTAATTATAAGAGATGGATACGTGACTTGCCTTCTTAAGAAATGTTAACAAAATGGAATGTTTACAACACGGAAAATTCCACAAAGCCGCAAGTAACAACTTGTAGTTTATATGTATGGAAATCCCCTCCAAACCATACCCATACTTCTGCACTGCGGATAGAATTTATGATTTATGCAATAGTTTACGTAGCAGTTTGTGTAACGTTAAGTCGTTACAGAAATTTATTGAGAAGTTTATGGTTGTGTAAACTTATTTTAAAACAATCTAATAGTTTCCATAGAAACGTAGCTATTGCCAAACTCAATCGTAGCAAATTGAAATAAATAAAAATCTAGTTATAGTTGAGCTAAAGTAAATAAGAATTTATATCCAAGTATGTAATAAGTAACACCTGGATTCCTTATCTTTTTCAACAATAAAATTGAAATTGAAAGATTTTGATTTAGTGCTATAATTTTTATAGAAATTATTGTTATTTAGTAAAACAAATTCCTTTCTTTAATGAAATAAATAATGCGAATATTTCCATTTTTTTTTTTATATATGAGTACGCCAGACCGAATTTGGCGTAACAGGCTTTACTAAAGTATCACTATATCTCAAAGTCATATCCTGAAGGAAGAAGGAGAGGACAGCTCTGAACCAGCCTCTCGAGTCAAAGCACACAGAGGGTGGGAAACCCTTGTTGAGGCTAGCAAGAACCTCTAATACTTAGGGAACGAAACCCGCTAACTTCAACGATCATATTCTACAGTAAACTAGACCTACTGCATTAAATTAAACTTGCACTCCAGAATCTCAACAATTGCGGGTAATGATGTGCCGTTCCTGGACATCTATAAGGTTGCCCAGGTTTAAGTGATACATCGGTTTTTGCTGTGCCCAGTGATATGTTCGACCAGCCAGAAGTGATCCCTGCTGGGTTATGGAGCATATCTTAGATAAGTATGATGGGCAGAAAATGTTCATCTCCACGATTAACAATTATGGAGCACGAGTCACTGCACAAGGTCAAATGGCTTTAACATTGAAAATTTCCGCAAATAGAAGTAATACAAAATCAATATATGAAATATCTTAATTCCTTTTTCACTAATAACTTTCTAAATTTATTTATGTTATTCATAATGTATTATGAAGCTTGTAGAACTAAATTGATATATTAATCATGTAGCAAATTAGTAGTAGACTATTACGGATTAGTACATTTTAAGTAAGTAATGTTTTCCATAAAAACCTAATATACAGAATGTTCTTGAATTGTACTGACACAATTTATGAGTGAGTAAATAACATGAAATATGGAAAAAGGCATCAAACACCAAACGTTTTTCAATCATCAACCTATGGAAACACTGTGGTTAGAGACATGTCGCCCATAAATTAATAATAATAAATGCTCAGATTGAGAATTTTGGTCTCTTCTACATAATAGATAGTTTGTACACACTAAAAAACAGACGTAGGATTGCTTCTTACATTTCCTTTCTTATTTTTATGTATTCACATTTTATGTATTTTAACTATGTAGCACATGAAATCTATGAAAATATTTCTGCTATGTTAACAGCAAACAGTCTAGACTGTGTAATCTATTAAAAAGTCATACAAAATATATTTATTAAATTATTTTAGTCCTTAACAATCATTTTAAGGACATTTGATATCCTCATATTTAAGTCAAAACGATTGTCTACAAAAATACAAAGGAAATCCCCATTCTATGATCCTTGCAATCGAGGTGGTGCAATAAGATTTTTCGGAAACAAATATTATTTTACAGTCATCGCTATTTAAGGTATGGCAGAACTGGAAAATGATTCTTCACTATACCAGGAATAACGACCAGGAAATTTTCTAAAAAAACATCAAAGCTTAAGATTTTTTGGCGTGCCTTCTCCATTAATAAAACAGTTTTTGAATTAGGTCGTATCTGTCCTATCTTTCGTATTTCATAAATCCCTATCTTTAAGATGAATAGTCGTCATGATTTAAATTGATAAAGGCCAATTTCTATTATTCCTATATTTTCCTAAATCTTTGAATCTATCATTCATCACAAACTTCTTAAATTTTTTACCCCTGAAAACATTCTGTATGAATCTCAATTTGGGTTCCGGCCAAACCTCAACACATTGTCTGCTGTATATTCTTTTCTCGATCAAACTCGCACCTCTTGAAAGTATAGTAATTGTTCATTGCGACTCATGTGCAATCTCAGCTGGGCCTTTGATGTCATGTCCAATCAAATTCTTCTTGATAAACTCCACCACTATGATGTCAGACGCAAATTTTCTAATTGGTTTTCATCCTACCTGGCAAACAGAATTCAATTTGTTGAAATCTCCTAACCTAAAAATGCATGTTGGCTGATTTTGGTACAATTAAAACTGATAATTGTTCCTCAGTACTCCATATTGGGACCGTTTGTATTGATAATATACATTAATGACCTCTCATCTTGTATAAACAAACCTGCCTCTCCTAACAACCCAAAACTATTTTTCCGCCGACGATACTTGTCTTCTCTTTAAGAGCAATAAATGAAGAGTCATACAAACTCAGTATGACGAATATTCTTCACGATTAAATCTCTGGTATATATCTTATAAACACCGTATTTTTAAAATTCCTATAAAGCTCCATTTTAATAATAAAGTACTCGGCGCTTCATCTGCTGTAAAACTTTGGGTATTAATATTGAAAGTAATCTTAAGTGGTTGTCCACATACGAGTAGATTATATATGTAAACAATATTCTCACCTACTGTACTTATGCCTTGAGGTGTCTAGCTTCGTTTGGTTCACAGGATGCCCTTTTACTCTCTTAACACGGAGTCCTGGAACTCCTTCTTACCTACGGGTTAATATTCTGCTAGTTTAGACACTCAAAAACATTTCCAAAGGATTATTGCTCTCCAAAGGAGGACATTGAGAATTTTTTGGAAGATAAAGGTCGCGTGAAAGAAGTTGATAGCATTTTCGGACGGATGCGGACCTTCACTATTAATTATTTTAGAACTCTGGCTCTTAAATTTAACACAAAACTGAAACAAAAACTCGTGACAATTTTAAATTTTCTCTCTCTATTAACTAATTCTAATTTTTTAACAAGGGCTTGGGTCGTACAAGGTTATTCTGCCTGGAATAAAATATGACCCTATTATATGGATTTTTAAAAAAAATTAAAGTTCTATCTGTTCTATAGAGTTTCCTACAGGTTAAGAGAGCGTGTTGCAACAAATATAATAAAATGATCACTTCTGGTCTAAATTTTACCAGGTATGCTAACGACTCACTGTATATTCACATGCAGTTGTACAAGCTCTATCTGGTGAACCACACGTGGTGTACCATCATATACGAATAACTGCACGGAAGTAATATATACAGCGGATAGTATTGATTTGTGCCCGTATTAATATTGGTTCAGTGCGAACGTTGAGTGTATTATGTTCACCTTCATCTAGGTGCGATATGACGCTTTCCGAGACTTTTGACTCCTCTTTATGATTAAATAATAGTTAAGAATAAAAGTTATTAAATAATTTTTTTATTGCAATACTAATAGATACGTCTAGCCGGACTTAAATTAAATTCATAGTAAAATTGTATATAAATAATTATAAATTCCTAAAATAACTTAATAAATTATGAAATTTCAGTAAATAAAGAAATGCTTGTGTAATGGTAACCTTATATAAACCGTATTTGAGTCTGCAATGTATGAACAGTGCAGAATAAAATATGATAAAACGAAAAATTATAAAAATATATATTTCTAAATGTATGTAGTATTTCTCATTGTGTGTGGTTTCGTATTTAAATCTTTCTTAGTAACATCTTTCTTTGATGTAAATGTTAATTCGAATTCTCAAATTAAAAATAAATATTTCGTGAATACTTTTGATTTTTTCAAATTTGTATAGCTCTTAAAAATCTACATAAATTTTTAATATCTCTGATTTATAAAATCAAACTAAGATAAAAATGTAAGCATAACTTTCTACTTAAACGTAAGTTTTTATAGTTTCAAATTTTATAGTAAAATTAGAAATGATTCTGTAGAAAAAGTATATCTGTATTATTCGTTATTGTATTTTTATAAATAATTAATATAGCCCAATATGTACATAACCCAAAACTAGCACATTCATATCATTACATGTGTATGAATACTTATAAATGGGTACTAAGGAATTGCTGTCATAACCTTTACTGGCCTTATATCTTTCCAAATTACTACTGAGATCCTAGGAAATACTCTATAAAATGTCTTAAGTTGTCATTAAAACTTTAAACTGTTTCATAGGTGTTCTTTACCAGATGCTATTCTCCAAATATAGACAACCGACTTACTAGCCGTTCCAATTTCAAGATATCTTCCAACAACTGTAACCTATCTTTCACAAATTCTAGACTATCGCTCCAAAAACTGGAGTAAATTTATTCCTGTGTGTTCGTTCATATGTGTGCTTTTGCGTTTCAAAGCAAAACTCAATTATGTCAAAAATATTATGTAATATAAGAAGCAAGTGTATTGGACTGAACAAGTAGTGATAACCTCACGCACTGAACAAGAGAGATGTACAGCACATCCACACCCACCACAGACAATAAATGACTTTCGCTTTGACTTCTATTTGTTTTCTAACAGAATCAATAGCAAAGTGGGAAAACCTGTTATTGTTTCAAATTATCTATCGTGAATAATAAATTGACACAAAATAAGAATACAAAATTTGAATAAAAATGTTAATTCATTTTTAGTTAACATTATGTTCACAAGTCGTCATTATATTTTAAAGATGCAGTTTCCGTACGGATTGTATAGCCAAATCTTTATTGCGTTAAGTATATTTTGATTGTTGCAAATTTAACTAAATAATACGAAAAGTCAATTATATTACCACTGATGAGAAGCATTGTCAATTCATTTGAAAATGTTATTGATTTATTGATGTATTTATGTTTATGTATTAGTATTACTTGAGTTTGTGTTAAAGGGATACACTGAATCGAAGAAATACAATGGTGAATCATTTGCAACATTAAAAAGAAACAAAATGTGTATGAAATATGATATGTGTTAGTAAAAAATAACATATACGCATATTTTGTTACCAAATAACCGTACTCAAAATATGAATGAAATATCTCCTACAAAAGGAATGAAAAGTTGTAATAACCGTAGAATAAAGCAAAACATTTATTTTGTAGACTTTTTTATATTCTGTAAATAACTATTGCAGAATGATGGGCAACAGATAAACAATGGAATATTGACGGGCTTGCGAATTACGTTTGTCCACTGTTAGTAATAACAAAAGCTTTTTGCTGGATTGAAGTAATACAAACAGTTAGTGTAAATTACATTCTCCTAGCCATGCTGTTGTGACGAATGTAGTCAACTACAATATTAAAAGGAAACATGGCCCTTCCATTAATTACAAGGAATGTGCGGAAAGCAAAAGATAAGAAAATTACCTAATCGTAAGATAGGTAAGATATTACTATTAAGATATTATTATTACTAGGTAATATTACTAGTAATATTACTAGGTAAGATATTATTATTATATCGTAAGATATTACTGATGAAGTTTTTTTATTAAATGTTATACCATTTCACCCCAAAATTTTAAATCAGAATTTATTTCACTATGAAAATTTATGTGCTTTGCAATATTTTTGTCGAACGGATAGATACGATTTTTATGTAGATTTTTAATCCATTAAGTAGAGTGAATAAATATTTACTCTTTACGGTTGGATGTATTTCAATAAAACATAGCAAGAACGTTATACATAATAAATCTTAAATAAGGACAATTTCTTAGCACCCTAAAACTATGATAATTATGATAAATTTCAACGAAGGATAGGTTTTCAGCGCCTTCTGAAACAGCTTAACGAAACAGTAAGATTATATTTATTATAATTACAATAGTTCTGATTGTTTTGAGACCTAGAGACTTTGAGTTCCCAAAGACTAGGAATCCAACAGAAGCTAAAACCTTCAAGAGGCCAGGGGTATCTAAAGAGGAGACTTTGCAAAAGGGAAAGAGGTATTAGCATCCAAAGTCTAAGTGTTGTTTGTGGTCAGTACCTGCACGTAGTTGTGTGTACGTGGGGTCGCAACCTACCAGAGTCCGAGAAATCGTATAAGCTATAATAAGAGTGTTCCTTAAAGTTGTGAACCCTTGGAACCTTTAAAATTAGTGAGCTGTCTTTCACGGGGACGGGAGCTGGAATAAGGGGGCAAGTTCTACCATAAACTTGGAACTCCCAATGGCCATAAGGTACTGTAGAATCTCATAGTTTGAAAACTGCCACAAGCCGTTAGTTGTAAAAGACCCGGATCGCCTGGTGTCAAAAAGCCACGAAAACCTTAAAAGGCTCCCTTGTATCTGCCATATGCCAGGAGCTCCTAAAGGCTATGAGCTATCAAATTTTGAGAAGTTACAAAAACAGTAACTTAACCGAGGCTTTCAAAGGGCAGGAACTTAAAGTGTTTAAGAACAAGTGTTTTAGAATGCTAGTTTTGTGGCCTTTAAGTCTCCTCAATAAAGGAGACCTATCGTTAAAATTATCCCTTCCCCCCATATCTCAATATTTGTGGTTTGTGATTTATCGATTTAGGAAATCAGTTAGTTTTGACAAAAGATATTAAGTGACATCTGTATATTCTGTAGCCACTGATTTGCTTCAACTGGCATGCATAAACCAGCCAAAGGAGAACTCTCTTAGCGGATAACTGTGAATTAATCTTTAATTATGAGTCTTTATTATTGGACGGGACAAACGACCATATTGAGTATTGTGTAAATGTGTAAAGGTAAATGTGTTAAGTAAGAAATAATACTAAACATATTTAGAAAGAAACAAGATACAGCCGCATTGGTGAAGTCCAATAGCACTATTATGGGGAGTGATTTTGGTAACAGCTTTTTACAAGACTTGAAGTTATGTTGAGTTAGGTCTGAACCCAGAGATGAAATTAACCTTTAAAATATTGATTTTTAGAGTATTAATTAATCAATATATCTATCAAACTACGTTTTGGTATTTGCAAAATTATGGATAAGACCGATAAATTCCAAAGTAGCGTCACTAAGAAAACTTATCCAATAGCTGGTAAATTGGACTGTACCTCCAACTTATTTCCAATTTACCAGCTAACTTGTAGGTTTCGTCCCAAGGACTACATTGGGCAAACCGCAAATTCTTTGCGGGTAAGAATGACCGGTCACCGTTTTTCTATTAATCACAAATACGAAAAAAACAGTAGCCTTACATGATATTCACCATAACAAAAGGTTTTAGGATTGCTATAAACTCAAAGGTTTAAGCAAAATTACACCTTGTGAAAACTAGCTCTCGAAATTATTTGAATTTAAGGAATAATGAATTGGCACACACCAACTTATATTAAAATCGAAACAATCATATGGACTATACATTCGCTAAACTATTGTTTTCCACTTGATTCCTTTAATTTTGATCTAAAAATTTACATAAATTCAAAATGATATTATATAACATTATTATTATTGTTTTACTAACAACTACTCCAAACTTGGTTTAATGTCAAAATTGTTATTTACATTTAGAAAGTTTATTATCAGGTGTTTCTTCTTTTGTTTGTTTATTCTATTCAGTGTATTTTAATAACGTGTACTTGATGAAGTTATAATTACAAAAAAATATTGTACAGAAAATAATTGTCGTTTCTTTTAAAACTGTTCTAAGAGTATATATGTATCTGTATACAAGGATGGATATGAGAGTGACTGAAAAGAAAGACATTTGATTCCTAATACTTTGTGTATGACGTGTGATGATCAACGTGCACGTATAATAAATACTTCATAAACCTTTTTATATTAAAACAGTTTTATATAATTTTTGTTCAAACTGAAAATGACTAATGCAAATACCCGTTAGAGATAAAATATTTTTTTTTAATACCCATATGTCCCTAATGAGAAGGAGAACAATAGCTATTTATGCACTAGGGAGAGAAAGTGCAAGTTTGTCGTCATGGAAGGCAAGCTTAGCGCCTCATGCAAAGCCGACTGACCCAACCGCCTTTTGGGTGACAAATAGCTTCATTTCAGTGTTCCAACAAAATATCTCACTGCTTTTTTAAAATTAAACATGGCCACAAAAACGTTTATTCAATTACAGTAATATACTTTTATCTTCTTCTAATATTTATGTCACTGTTGAAAAATTTCACGATAACTATAAGTTTTTTTTCAAATTTAGCTATCAATTAATTTTCTACAAACAAATTTAACGATCTACAAACCATACGGTGGTTGAAAATAATATCGTTTTTATGGAACAAATCCTGTGAAATTTTCACAGCACCTAATATCATGACAACTTTATGTTTAAAAATTTAATATGATTAATGTTTGTTTTTAAGAGAGTCGACAAATCTATTTTCTTTCATTAAATCAAGATAAAATGTAAAGACTGCGAACTGTCAAAAAGTTGAAAAACTCAAATGATCTATACTCCTATATAGTTTTATTACATTTTTGTATATTACATGAAAAAATATTTACTGTTATAGAATCCTTTATTGATGCTTGTCAGAAAAATGTTTTGATGGAACTTAATGAATTAGTAATAATCATTTATTTTAAACAAAAACTTATTATAATGAA
This sequence comes from Homalodisca vitripennis, assembly GCF_021130785.1. Lineage (NCBI taxonomy): Eukaryota > Metazoa > Arthropoda > Insecta > Hemiptera > Cicadellidae > Homalodisca > Homalodisca vitripennis. Next base: position 134,759,462 of record NC_060211.1, on the reverse strand, counting down.
CTGCTGGTTTTACTCCAACAATTTGGAAAAATAATACACCCACAATTCAGGTATTAGTAATGTCTAGTTCATTACTCATATTTTAGGAATAATAATTCAAGTAATATATCACTATAGAAAATCGAAAAAAATTAGGGAGAATACCAAAAAGTATAATGAATAATTTATATCCCCATTAGTTAACTGTTAACGTTTTCAGGTTATAAAACTCAAGTAGCTCAATTCTAAAAGAAGAGAAAGGAGGAGACAAAGAGTAAGACGTTAAATGAAAGGACGACGACAATCCAGTCATTAGTGAGATGAACTGTTTCTGCACGAGGACGGGGACTCTATACGTGGGCGCCAAAGTTTGTTCCTTGCAGGACAACAGCTGCTAATGATAATGGCAAGAACTTTCCACAAGTTCACAAAATCCTCTCACAAAAAGAAATTGTAAACATTAGAAAAATGCAATCTTTTACTATGACTCTATATTAAAACATATTTGATAATATGGTTTCAAAATCATTACATTAGTAAGTGAACGACTTTGAAGACACTAAAATCTAGTAAGCATATGAAATCAACTATGTGTTTCGTCGGTCTGAAGAGCCAAGAGATAAGTCTCAGATACAAAATAATTTTTTACACAAGAATCCAAACCTTTTAATAATTTACGAGTTTTACTAAAGTTGGAATTGACATACGACGTAATACATTTTAAGCCAGGATTATTTGGAAGCATTTCTATGAACAGTATTAGGGAGCTCCTGAATCAGTATCCATCCCACCCAATTCCTTGCATGACTTAAGTTAGGTTTTTATATTCTTGTTTTTAAGCTTTCTTAATTCTGTTGTTTAATGCAAAGTGTTGTTACCTCCCTTATCTATTTAAACAGGTTCAATAAGAGGTTTAACTTTACTTCAGTTTGTTACAGGGCCTAATCCGCTACCTCGATGTGGCTGATACCGTCGGAAATTCTTAATCGCATCAGCACATTTCCCAAGAACAATCTAAATAGGATCCTAATATAGGATTCGAACATGTACGAGTACAGCGATCATTTATTCACCCTTTGCAACTCTTACACGACCCACACCGGTCTGGATCTTTCTGTTAATCCATCTCATCTGGATGAGTCTTTTGAGGATTAACACTAAAATATATGATATATTTTAATATTTTTGCTGCTAAGTTATCAGATGTTTTGGTCACTATATACCGTCAAAAGCACAGGGTCATATATGGGAATATATAATGTTGAACTTTGAGGGGAATTAGTCGACGGAAGTGTACCTTATTCTTAATTAATTACGATACCCTGTAAAATTGTAATTTAATTAAAAGCATAATTCTAATAGAGTAATTTAATTTAATATTACAGTCTTTTTATGCAACGTAGTTTTATTATATTTCAAACTTCTTTCTCAAAACAAACTAGTTTCATATTTCAGGTATTCTGATATATTTCAGTTTTAACTCCCAGCAAATATAGGAAGAATGACGATAGGAGTATTTCTTAAGGGAATTTAACACAAAGCTTTTTATTTCGATGTCCGTACTAGGCAAACTGAATCTAAGCATTGGACAATATTTTTGGTTAAGTAATGTTTGTATATTTAAAGATCTCTATACAACTAGCATACGATTAGCAAACATACATTCAGCAAATTAATAACCAATAAATTACTTAGTATTCATAAAAGTTTTAAACGTACAGTAGAAATTATAGGGGTGGATAAGTTAGCGTTCAGCAACAAAGAACTTTTTTTGCCATAGTATTCCCGTTAAATTTCGCTACTTTCATGAGGTCATACTTAATATTATCATGGTTGTAATAAGCAAAGTGAAAATTAGCTTCAATCGAAGTAATAGGATATATTTGTTCGAAATTAACCTATTACAATATCCACTGCTACGAGATCACTTGTCTATGCTACATAACTCAGTTCTATAATAGCATTCTCTACATTTCCTACAGTACAGACATACAGTACATAATCTTGCATTTTCATAATTTATTCATGATTATATTGCCATGAACGTTTGCTAAAACTGAACAATATTTAATAGATTTAACAGGATCTTAACATTATAAACTACCAGTAAATAACAAGTACTTTACTGCAAAATTCCACGTTGAAGTTCTAATAGAAACCATATTTTATTTTACCGACATATCAGTCAAAACATCATGGAACTGAACTGAACACAATTTTGGTTTGAGAGTACATATATTTAAGATATTATTACCTAAACAAATGATCTTAAAAAGGTGTCTTAATTATTCTTTTCTTAAAGCATAAAACAATTGACATTAGTGACCGATATGTATGACTCTTTATTAAAGTTCTTTAATTCGTTGATAACATTATAAGCATTATAAGTCAAAGGCCTTCATTAGCCCTTTTGGTCAATGTTCATTGTGTACGCTTTACGAACTGGTGTTATTAATTAACCCTGGAGGACTAGGCTTTTCACAGTTACATGCCAAGTGCATTTTCAACATCTTAATATTATTCGCCTAGCACAGGGATGGTCCCAGACGTAAAGTATATAGATAATTGCAATACAAATTCAAATAAAATTAGCTGATAGCAAAGTACAATACGTAAGGAAAATACAACTTGTTTCCTTGTTTCATTTTAAATAGCTCATGTTTAAACTCAACCTCGCTCAAACGCTTAGACTTTGTTATTCATTTTAAGAGGATTAAAAGAAATTTATAATAAAAAAGTACTATAAATCTAAAAAAGTTTGATTGTTTTATCATCAAAATATAATGTATTTATTTTCTTTTGTCAGTAAAGTAAGACAACTTGTGTCGAACTTATGACCATTCTATTAAAAAAACACTGCAAAGTACTGAAATACGAGTAGGCTCAAAACCCATGCGGATTAGGATGTTTTATTTTCTCGATGGGAATTTGTTACAAATCTAGCTGATGTCGATATTCACAAGCTTTTATTAACTGGTGATCGGGAATTATGGATATAGCACATCCAACTACCAAACTCAAATTAAAGAAGTTCAGTTATTCAGCACAGTTTTAGCGTCAGTGTAGAATTACAAGCCGTTACGGTTCACTGACTGTACGTTCTAAAATATATTAATTGGTCGTGAATACTACCATAGATATGTCCCGAATAAATTAACTGAGCGTTTTGCCAAAAAAGTATAAAAAATTGACAAGAACTAATAAAACCTATAGATAGTAAAAAGTAATACCAATAATTGCCAATTAAAATTACTTGATAAACGAAAGCGCTTAAAAAAGCTTCGTATTAAAAATATTATTGTATGTTATGGAACATTAAACATAGCAATTAAAGTAATATACAAAAAAGTTAACTAACCGATTCTGTGTTACAGTTCACAGTTCTTCTTCAGTTCCAGAGGCATTATCAAAGGGAAAATCGGCATTGGAATAAATGTATATACCGTCATCAATTAAATATTTAGACACTGAGTCGATTATATAGTAAAAAACAGACATTGACATTTTAGAATAAACAGAATATCCGTAATATGGTTTCAATCCACTGATATTTGTCAGACTTTTGCTCACGTTCAGTTTTACCTGTATGTAATTGACAATTAGTGTTTGGTCTTATATGGTTTGTATCAAATGGACAATTATTGCGTTATTAATACTCTAGTAGTGAGAGAAATGTCTGGTGAGTTGCTACTGTAAAAATACTTCACGACTCTCTGAAATCGGGAGTTTATGTTTACAAAGTAGAATTGAATCTCCTTTTGCCGAAAAATCTTTGATACCAGAAGCGCTCCTGGTTCATCCTTGCAAGTCGATATTCACTTGAATTTTCTCGTGTGGCAAACAAAGAATATCACTATATATATATATATATATATATATATATATATATAATATATATATATATATATATCGTATGAGGGACAAAGGCAGTATCCATAAATAAATAAATTAAAAATTACAATTATTAAAAAAAGTACGTAAGAACAAAGTTCTTGAGTCATAAATTAAAAATAATATTAAAATCTCCCGTCACAAAGCTAAAATCCAAATTACTGAGCCAGTTTAGAGACCCATCCTCTAAACCACTCAGACCAGCCAGACCACCAGAAAACAATCGCAAAGGGCAGTCGTTTACAATGTGCTCAATTGTCTGAGAGTTTGCGCCACAATCACACGTCCTGGTCGTCAGTAATACCCACTTGAATTTTCCAGTGATTGCTTCTCCCAACCCCAGTTCGAAAACGATTCAATAAAACCCATTCCTTTCGAGGAATTTCCCAAGCCACCCGCTGCTTTCGTAGGATTCGGATATCAAGAACTTGTTCCGTCCATCGAATGATTCCCAGGATGACGCCCAGTTAGCATTAGGCGTAAAGTTCTCCTCTATCAACTGGGATGCTGTTCGTAGTGATGGCTTGCGTGATTTGAGCCGGCTATCTTGCTGAGGAAGGTCGCGCGTAACGGGCAATTCGGGATTGGACACGATCTTATTGAACTCTCTCAGAAGAGCCTCTTTGCGTCTAATCTCAGGTGGTGCTATATTGCTCAGCACTGGGAGCCAAGGTGTTGGTGTTGCCATGAGAGTTCCAGTAATTGTCCTCATGGCCCTATTAAGAACGACATCGACCTCTCGCACATGTGCACTATTAAGCCACACAGGAGCACAATATTCAGCAGCGGAGTACACAAGGGACAAAGAAGTGGTACGCCAGTACTTTAGCGTTGGCTCCCCAAGTTGATCCAGCAAGATGCTGTACTATATTAGCCCTTGTTTTCAGCTTTGCTGCTGTCTTTTGAAAGGTGACTTTTAAAAGTGAGAGATCGGTCTAAGGTAACTCCCAGATACTGCGGATGTTCATTATGTTTCAATTTGACACCATCAAGAGTTATATTTAACTTGTAGTTCGCCAGTCTGTTATTTAGGTGGAAACATGATACTTCAGTTTTATTAGGATTTGGATTTAGCTTCCAGGCTCTAAAATAATCTGCGAGGACTGAAAGATCATCAGTGAGTGCCTGTTCTGTTTTCTTTATGTCATTATGTTGGTAGGCTAAGGCAATATCATCCGCATAAATAAACTTTCTGGATAACGTTGTTGGGATGTCGGCCAGAGTACACGTTGAACAACAAAGGAGCAGTACTGAGCCCTGTGGTAGGCCGTTTTTTAAGTTGCCTGAAAGAACTTTCCTCCTCACGGCCAAGGCATACTTTTATAAGCCTGTCGCTAATCATTGAATTAAGAAGCCGCAGAAGGAAAGGGCAAGGAATTAGATTATAGAGCTTTACTAAAAGGCCTTTTTCTCCAGACAGTGTCGTAAGCTGCAGTAAGGTCTATAAAGGCTGTAGAGGTTTTTGCTCTCCTTTCAAAACCATTCTCAATAAAAGTTGTTAGCGCAAGCACCTGGTCACAGCAGTTACGACCAGGTCTAAAGCCAGCTTGATCTATAGGAATGCTGGCATTGAGAATGGGAAATATTCTATTATAGATCAACCTCTCCAGCAGCTTATAACACACACTCAACAGGGCTATGGGCCTATAGCTCTCAATACGCTCTGGGTCTTTGTTGGGCTTCAAAACTGCGATTATTTTTAGATCTTTTAAATGCTGCAGGCAGGTTACCTGTAGCCAGTATTTTGTTGAAACACTGTAAGAAGCCAGTATTTAACTTTGATTCCTGAGTACTTTAGGAATTCTGGGAAGACATTATCGATACCGGCTGCCTTCCCAACTGACAGAGCGGAGATGGCCACTTCAATTTCATCAAGTTCAAATGCTCTCGATATTTCCAACGGAGCTTGCCGACTGCTTTTAAATTCGTTTAACTTGTAGTTAACCAGCTTGTCAGATGGGTGGCGAACTGACTTGGACAAAGCAACAATACGCTTTGCTATTGCACAGGGTTTCGGATGTGACAAAGAACTGTTCGTCGAAGGCTTGCCGGTGGAGAGCTTTCTCAAGAGGGACCAAGCTTTACGGCTACTATGGGTGAAGTTAAGGTTTTCCATTGTGTGTACCCACTTTCTCTTCTTGCTTTGTCAATAGATTGTAGCAGCCGATCAGCTGTTTCTGTGTTCCCGGTGTCATTGAACTCACTGTAAAGGTCCTCACACTCTTGACTCCAACCTGGCACATAGCTCTTTCGAAATCCTCGTGGAATGCACAGTTTAGCAGTAGCCAGGACTAGCTTTGTGAACCGGTCATAGTTTCTTATCGTGGGAGGGATGAACCTGATGCCATCATCAAGTCTCTAGATGTAAAGGCTTTCCAATCAGCTTTGTTAAAATTCCAGCGAGGCCGAGGGAAGGATCTTACAAGAGGAATCTTGATTCCGACTGAAATAAGCACAGGCCTATGCTGAGAATGAGGAAAGGCACCAAGAACTTTCCTCCCAACTGCTAAAGGCTTAAGAGAGCGGGCACAAGAGCAAAAACATAGGTCTGGAGTATAACCACGACGCCAGCGGGCTGAATAAAAAGTTGTGGGCGTCTTTGGCATCATGTATTAATATTAAGTTGTTATTTTCAGCCCAACTAGTTAAACTCGTACCATTGTCGTCATCGATGAGTATCCCCACGAGCTGTGATGACTGTTAAAGTCCCCAATGTAAAGGACGGGGTGTCCAAATATGGGAGAGTACTGTGTCAGACCATTGTATATTAGGTGGTTTGTAGACATTTACTATAGTTGTTTCTGACACTTTTCACCACCAGTACAAAAATATCGTCATCACAGCTCTTGTAAATCGGGGACACATCATCGATGCCCTGCCTAACATAAAGTTGCCACTCCGTATTTTCTGTGGCCAATGGCTTCTACAAGTGTATATCCAGGGGATATTGCCTCTTGCACAGGTGTTAGAATTCTCAATGTGAGTTCTCCTGGAGTGCTAGGACATCGACGTTGTTCTTTATCATAATTTTGCTTAGGCACTCACATTTAGATCTGCTCAGACCCTCGGCGTTAAAATAACATATATTTAAAAGAGAGCCAATATTTAAAAAATCAGTATTTGTTTTGGCCCTGAGAAGGACCGTTTGTTTGGTCTTCGATAGCTGCCATAACTGGGAGATCACAAGAGTGACGGTCCAGCTACCAAAAATTGCTGTTCGTTTAGCGTTACCCAGGAGAGCACGTGTAGCAAGCTACGGACGCGAACAACTTCACCCCCCAGAATATCACTACTAGGTTTAGTGTTCATAAAAGTATGCATAACTCTATATCAAGATTTAAACATTAATATTTTGAGTTTTACCATTACTGTATGTTATTTAATTAGATTTTGCTGTATTTAATGTAATATAAATTTTATTCTGAAACTATATACATGCATTTAAACGTACGTACACATTCGGCAATGTTCTTATTGCAATTTTAATACAAAGATTATCTATAATAACTTAGTGCATTGAGTACACTTTTATCGAAATGTGTATATGAGGGGTCCGGTTCAGATTAAAAACAATTACATATCATTGAAAATGTGGAATGAGTTATTCGTATAATTTAATTACATATTAAACACACAAACCAATACTTAAAACTTTCATTTTTGTGAGGACTTTCAAAAGCATTGCTATCAAAAACCCTCACAAAAATAAAACTTTTAAGCATTGGTTGGTGTGTTTTAATGTAATTAAGTTAATAGTAGCCAATACAAGCTCCATCTTCAACATATTCATATAATATTTGGCTGTTAAATCAGCTGCATAACATACAGCATGATGTTATGCAGCTCTGACGAAAGAATCAAACACGAGTGTTACCAGGGATGTTAAAAGGTAACACTCCAAACAAAAACCGATATTCGATTCATGCAGTCAGTTCAAATAAAAACTGACAACTACGACGGACCAATCAGAAGTTTGGACTGGATCATGTAATAACACTCAGATGACATTTGTCCTCTGTACCAAAAAGACAAAACCATGCACTTTTATTAGGGCTATTATGCTAAATTTCAGTATTACTTTATTTTAGCTAATTTGGAAAATAATAAAACTGAAATAAACTGGAACGTACTTAATAAAAATTTGAAACAGATTCACAGTAATGACGATTGCTTTTAGTATTTATACTATGTACCTGTTGACTACAAGCAAAAGCTGATACATAAATAAGAGAGTTTTCGAGAGAAAAGAGACGAATCTATATCTGTCAGTAGCAAAGACTGACAAATGGAAATTTACATTTATTCCTGATTTTCTTATCTAGTAAATTCTTTAAGATCTTATTTCACTATTTCTAATAATTAGTACAAATTATTTAAATATTCTGAAAACTATTTAAAGAAGTTAACAAACTCTTTTTTCGTTCTCTAATATTTTCCTGCTGGCATATATTTAATTTCGCTTTTAGACCGCTCATGTATGACATTATTTTTTGTCAAATATGTTATGTAAGTTTCATAACACCTTATTTTACAGTGTATATAACATAATATATTATCATAAAAATACAATAAGAATTTCTGTCAATTTAATCAATCGTTCAAAAATGATGTAGCAACACATAAAAACAGTGGAGAGTCCTTGTATAGATATTCAAAGTTGGTTTTTATTGGTGTCAAGGTCATCCCGGTAGTGTCTAGTAGCGGAATCAAGCATTTGTCTAACATAATAATATCACCACATTTATACCGTAGGTACATGTTTAACTCAATCACGTATGCTAAATTTGAAGGTTTCAGTTATGATTATCGTAACAATCTATACAGATGATTTATTTTAATCGGTATATTATCTCCAGCGGTATTCTAACACTAGGTCTATTTCTTTATATTAGAGGTTATTAGTTGATTTCATAATTTAAGTTGATTTACTGAGTAATTATTATGTGAATATTTGATAATGGAGAGTTCCGCACCAAATAGTACTAAAACACAATTTAGTATAGCTTAAAAAAAGAATGTGTCATTAAAACGCTCCCCTTTTAGTTATCATATGAAATGTAAATTCCACCACTTTTGTAGTCCTCAAAAGCGGAGTTCTTGATTGGATGTGTGTCATCTACAGGACATCGGTGAATTGGAATCATGTTGTAGTTGTACCATGTCAGTGGAAACATGAACTAATCCAACATTGTTCCATGGAGACATGTACCTCGTCCGTGTATTCATTGCTTGGGAGTTACTAGAGTTTTAGAGTCCCAACTGGCTAACTTTTACTATTCCAATTTATTAATGTTGTATTCACATTCCATCGCATAATTGTTAACGATCTTATCTCATACTGAATATATTTTATTAATTATACATTTATCACATTAATACAAACAATTTCTTAATATAATTAAGGCCGAGGGTGATGTAACTGTTATTCAAAATATTCTTTATAATACCTACTAATTTATACAAATTGTCTACAAAGTCATGACAAACTTCTAAATAATGTTATTTACTAAATTATATACAGTATGAGTATGAGATGAACATAAGATTAAAGAGTGCTTCAAACAGTTTTAGTTTTAGCTGCAGATTAGTGTCTAACAGACAAACTGAAAGCCATGTTTATATTTGAGGAACGTATAACGATATGGAAAGTATATTTGAAGGTTATCCAGCCCTTAATTTCAAACAAAAACATATAAAAAAATTTTTAATATATGTCATAATTTTAGCGATAGTTTATAATTGCTTCTGTTTGCTTAGGAACACAAGCGAAAATATATAAAAGCGATCTCAATATTGTTTCTGTTTTTGTGTTAAAGTTGTTTTAGATAGTTTGCGATCTTAAAACTGAGCAAGTTAGTTATGAGGCTTCAAGATTTATTAATTTCTGAGAGTATTGACAACCACTTACTATTATATGTTTCTAAATTTCATAAAGTGAAGCAAACAATTAGCGATTATATCTAAAATATTCAACAATGAAGAGTCTAAAATGTATTGCGAGGAAGATATTTGGATACCAAAAAATTATTTAACAAACATTGAAATATTGAAAACGGCTTTTTCAGTTATAAAGGTAGGTCCCTATTTTTCTTTTGTCATTAGAAGTTGAAATACGCCTACAAAGTATTAAAAAAACAGAGATTATTTTCCATTGTAAACAATTATATTTTAATTTGGAGATCGGGAAATCGATTACAAAAATTATAGAAAGAATAACTGTAACAATTGAGATGGTAAATATCACAAAATTCTTAAAGTCTGATCAATGCTCTTTTAATTAATTGCTCTTTAATCCTTGCTCTTTAATCCTGCTAAAAGCAGGAAATTGCTTGTGAAAGAATTTGGTATAAAACGTAGTTAATTACAAAAAGAAGGGAGAGAAAGTGTTGTTTATTTTCCCCTAATGGGATATTTTCGTCTAAGAAGTAATGCAAGATGAATAATAAAATAGTATTTCGAACACATACGCGAAAAACACAAAAATGTAATGGGGGTAAATATTTTTAATTTCTTATTTTTAGATAATTTATGTTTTATACTACCTCTACAATATATCAGTGCCTGTGAGTTTTGGGATTTTAAAATTAAGGGAAAGCGGTGTCTGAAGGTATGTGGTTGGATACTCATATAAACTGTAATAATATTTGGATCGATCATAATAAAAATTTATACATCCAAGGCTGAATACAACATATACAAATTTCTCTGAATCAAGTAATTGTGTTTGTGTATGAATTTATGAATGAAGACAGTGTGCATTGTTATGTGTTTCTATTCGACTTTTACCATGTTGTGGAAACATCACAAGTTTATTAGTAACAAAATATTAAAGTTTATATAACTAGTATCACTAATAACAATGTTTTTGTTTTAGAACTCCTCACTTCCCTTAACTTCCGAGGGTGGGGGGGGAGTTAGGGAAAGAATATCTCTCTCAAGGTGGAATATCATTTATTAATTTTGGGCAATTTATCTGCGCACACTGCACAGTTTGATATATTTTACTCAACATAAAAACACGTTATATGTATGGGTAGTATTATTTAGAATACAGTACAATATGTTTGTTTCTATTAAACACAATTCCCAGCGGTCTATAATTCTATATATATTGCAAAATTACGCATAAAACGTACAAAACTGTTTGTATTTGGAGTAAAAATGGTTTCCTAATAATATATTAATAAATAATAAAATTAATAAAATTAATATAATAATAAAATATTAGGTTTCCTAAATGTAACATAACACCGATGTACTTTTAGATAAACCCTTTTTAAACTAAATAATGATAAAGTTGAGTTTGTAATTGAAGCATAAACAGAGAAAGAAACAGAAAAACTACATAATTATGCAGAATACAAAATGTTTGAGGAACATGTTAAAAGCCAAGTGTTAATTCAGTAAATAATACAGATAGCTGCTGTTATATCAGCAAACCCACAATGTGATTCATGCGAATATAGGGTACAAATACATAGTTTTCAACAGTTGTATATTAAACATGCTGGTATAAAAATATTACTACTCACCAAGTAACATCCAAAGATTTGGCAGGGTGTGTTCAGGCGAGCTGTCGGAGATGATCGGCAAGTCTTCTGTATATTCAACAGCGACTGGAAGAAATCGCATGTTCGTACGAAGGTTTTCGTGTGCAGTATATAACTGCTTTAGGGAAGATCGTGTCATGTGTTAGTAACAAGTGAATATAAAACGAAAGTTGAGAAATTCAGTATTTAGTTTTAAGACCATAACATTATATAATATCAGAGTTTTTAGTTGTCTCAATATTTCGTTTAATTTTCCAAGAAACTTGTTCTTAAAGTGATTAATTAAATTATCAGGTAGAGATAATCAGGTAGAGATATCAGGTTGATATTTAAATACATATTTATTAATTTTATAAGCATAAAACTTATAATAGTAGGTTATGTAAATATTTTTAATTCGGATAATTAATTAATTAATTTTGAGTAAGTACATTTTTGTAAATGTTTATATACAGAGTGTCCCAAGAATAGGTTTATACGTTGGATTTCATATTACTTTCCCATTTATTCACAGAAAATTTTTAATTGTCACAAGTGAGAAGAGAGTAAATTTGCTTATAAATAAACCGCTCGCAACTAAATCTGTTTAGAAGCAATATATGAGCAGCCGCGCATGGGGGGTTGGATGAGCATATCTTCGCCTCTAATGTATCAGCTGTTTGGTTCGTGACTCGCTCAGGTCTTTTGGTTTACACTGCTGATACTTACCTATTATAAAACTATATTGTATTTTTTATGTAGCACTATACAAGCTTTACAGTCCACGAGTAAAATATTAATTACACAGACTAATGTAGTCACAGACGTATCCACGGAGCCTGCGTTTTGGAGGGAGGTTAGCCGCACGGTGGCAGTGGCCGGGTCAGAGGGCGAGTACCGATCAGTTGTAATGGGGGGGGGGGTTACTTGGAGAGGGCGGCGTCACAGCGCCAGTGGAGGAGTATTTACAATATCCTGCGTCAACAAAATCGACCAGTATCTTTTTGTAAGCGGTAATAAAATATGTACTATAAATATTCCTAAGATATTATGCGAAAGGTTTCATCTTTATACCTTAAGTATTGCAAAATCTTTATTTCCAAGTAAACAATATTATCAGTTCAACGATTTATCAGGTTCATTGGAAATGGCTAAGCGCCATAGACTCAGTAGGCGGTACACTTTCTCTTCTGTCTTCTTGTGGGCTGAAAAATGTATTTTCTGAGTCAATCTGACCGCAGAATGATAAGAGCTCAAGAGATGAAAGTTTGCACGTAAGGCTTTAGTAAAGCCTGTTACGCCACATGCGATATGGCGACCTCATACCTGGAAATATTCAAATTATTTAATTCTTAACAAAAATTTGTTTTGCTAAATAACAATACCTTCCATCGATCCTAGAACAGCTTCCAAGATCTTTGTATTTAATTGTAATTGTTGAAAACTTTAAGAAATCGAGATGTTACTTATTATAGTCTAGGATATAAAAGACTATTTAATTTTGCTCTACGACCACTAGATTTGTACTATTCGCTATTATTGAGTTTTGGAGTTGCTACGTTTCTATGTAAACTATTATATCATTTAAAGTAGAGTTACACAACGATAAACTTCTCTATTTCTCTAACGACTTAACGTTACACAAACTGCTAAGTAAAATATTACACAAATAATAAATTCCACCCGCAGTGCAGAAGTACGGATATGCTTTGGTGCGGATTTCCATACATATAAACTACAAGTTGTTACTTGCGGCTTTGCAAAATTGCCCGTGTTGTAAGCATTCCATTTAGCTAACATTTCTTTGGTAAGAGAAGTCATGTATCCATATCTTATAATTATTTCTGAATGATTAGTTCGTTTCTGAGGTGAATGGGCCGTTTCTACGAACACCGCTATGAAATAGTATGACTGTATGTGGAATACGTCATAGATTTCATTTCTGTATTTTTATACGATATCTGTAGTTATTATCAAGAAAAAAATGAAGGGCTAATCCCTGGAATTTAAAACTAAATTGAATTATGAAAATGAGGTAACAAGTATTATTTAAATTATGGTTCTCGTTAAATAGCCTGTTTTTATCAATTTCCTTAAAAATTGTTAATAGATAAAATTGTTTTATTCCAAGTACACACAACTTTATAAAAGTAAATTAATTTTATAACAAGAGTAGTTATAACTAATGTTGTTGTTTATCTATATTTATTCAACAAGGGAGGGTTGTAGGCCTGGTCATACCTAGCAAACACATTGACAACACGCTCGATAATTATTTAATTTTAAACTGGTCATATAAAAATAAATACTGATTATGAAACAAAGACGCAATACATTTTTGACCTTGATAGTTATTAAAAAGGAATCCAACTCGTTTATAGCCTTTCAGAAGTCATGGCTGAGTGTACAAATAACCTAGCAGAATATCCACTTTTGACGAATTTCGGAGCACTGTGACTTATCAGACAGTGATAAAAATCACCACTTAACAGTTTAGACAGCGGAACCAGCTGCGTCACAGCTTTGTGATACACCGCACCATGCCGGTTCAAACCTCATTGAAACATTTATCTTTTTGTAACTGAACTATTAAACTTAATGGCAAAGTACCTGTCTTAGTTTTTAGTTGTTCTTAAATTATTGTTTATATTGGCATTTTAACTACTTGAATCTCTTTTTATGTATTATTATTTTATGAAGTTTTAACAAAGCATCACATTTATTTAGGTTATGTTTCTATTTGCTTTTACTAATTAAACCTGTGTTTGACTTGGGCGAGAAGGTGTTCTCTGTAAAAATTAAAAAACTGGAAAGCCATGGTAGAATTTCGTCCACCGGAAAGAATTTTTACAACAACTACAGTCTCAAAAAACGGGGAAATGGTTTGGAGATTTGTTGGTAGGACCTACAATGCGACTCTAAAGACGGATGATAGTAAACAGTCCTTACTAGCCTAACGCCTAACATACTAGCCACCATCCTGTCACCACGTGCAGCTTCTCCTCGCCGTCCCCATCACCGGCCTCGTCACTGTTATCACTCGCGGCCTTCCGTTCTCACACGCGTACAAAATTTTACCCACGATTGCTCACTTGGTCTCATTGGAATTGGAAATATAAAATTCCAAACCTAAAGTAGTAATTGCAGCGCTTAAAGAAGAAAGGGTGTGTGTATTGGACCACTGAATCGAGTCGTTTGCTCCAATACCAAGTGTTTGTTGCCAACTTTAAACTGGCCGAGGATACGTCACCCATCCGCACTAGCGACCGGGCGGTTCAATGTGAGTTTCATCCGTCTGCACTTCGGACCGAACTGTAAAAAAACTGCGACTGCCGAAAAGAAGAAAGGGTAAACTGTGCAGGGCAACGAAAAACCCTAAATAAAATTTCAACACCGTCATATATTTCTTTCTGAAGACAAAAGTTGTACTCAATCACAACCGCAGAAGACCAACAATAACACAGTAAATAAAAAAGACAAACATAACTTCAAATCTAATAACAAAAAGTAAAAATGGAGAATTCTGAAAGTAAACCCTTTTAAAGAAAACTAAATAAATTATGGGGTGGAGTAGACGACAACACTGACTAGTGTCTTCAAACCGGGAGCCGAGTTTCTTGATGTAACATCTGTACCACCGTTGCATCCGAGAAGCAACTGTCCTTCACAGGCACGATCTGCCTCCGCACCACCCAGCGAAACTTGCCTAGTAATAAATAAAGGAGTTTATTTGCCAGACATGAGCGTCTACACATTCTCAATTTTAACACCATCAATAGGCGGTGGTTAACTAGTAATGAAATTCGGCCAAAGGAAAAGCGTCTACTGGCCCACCTTGTTCTGGACATCTGGCGAACCTTCCTGAGGATACTGCAGCCTGTAGCGCAATTAACACAACTAGCTCTAAGCTCCGACACTCTACGAACGACACCCCTGCCGGCCAGCAGACCTTAGCCCCAGACCCTCACTCTGCAGGTCGACAGTTACGCAGACGTTGTAAAACCAAATTCTCCTTTCCCTATCTAAGAAGTACAACCCAGTCCATAAACATCAAATAATGAATCTGGTTTTACGGACCCCACATTCTTACAGCGGAAAAAATTTACATACAATACCCGACCAAAACACACCAACTTGAACAAGCATGCAGAAACTGAAATAAAGCTAGACCAAAATGCTCAACTAACAAATTGGAAGAAATCCAACTCGTGTGAGAATCAAAAATCTCATCTCAATTAATAAATACTTAATTTCAAAGGGGACTTTTACCCTCTCTCCTGAAAGTTACAAAAGTCATTCTAATTTTCAAAAGAGAAATAATCAATTTCCAAACCGTCTAATTTTTTTTTTTCGTAAATAAAAAATCTTTGAAAAACTGTTTCTTGTAGGAATGCTTTATTTTCTGGACATACGCAACAGCTCTCGAATGATCAGTTCGGGTCTAGAAAGGAAAAATCAACAACTGACGCAGTGGTTAGTCTTTGTTGATATGATTGTAGAGAGGCTATAAAATAGGAACCACACGATGGGTTCCTATTTACTTAGACCTGTACAAAGCATTTGACTGCGTTTACCACAAGACACTGCTTGACAAACTTGAGTGGCTTAGCTCATGGCTTTAAGCCACAGACCCCAAGTTGCCTAAATTTAAACTCAATTGCCCAAACCAGTAAACCAGTAAAAGTGAATTATGTTGTTTTTCAGGGATCGATAATCGATTATGTGTTTTTCCTGGTCTATATCAATCATATAAGACCATCACTTCTGTGGTTGTGCTGTAATTTAACGGATCCCACACTAGAAGAAGTCTGCTATTCAAAATTCATTCGATTACAACCTGATCGAGAGTTGACTTGTAATTAGCACATTGATCTCGTTTGCGCTTCAATTTCCTAAGGGAACTTTGTTCTGAGGTCTTTAGCAAAATACTGCCTGAGTTAGGTACTGATAACAGGTTGGTTTATTCCCATCTGTCCTACGGTTCGGTTATCTGGGGATTATACAAAAAAAATAAGATTCAGAGTGCTTTAAAACTAAAAAAAGGGATTCCAATCATCTCAAATATCAATTTAGAGAGTCTTGCAAGGAATTACAGCTGGTAACTCTGCCTTGTTTTTAGACAGTCTTCCAGACCAGCTTTCAAAGAACTGCAGCTGCCTTGTCTCTACTTTGTTTTGTATGTACAAATGCGCCTTATCCAGAGGCCAAGATGCACACATGCATGAGACACGAGTCAGATATAACAACCATACGGGATGACACAGAACGGTGTCAAGCACTTGCAAACACTTGCAAGCAGGTGCCCAACTCAATAAAAAATGCCCCAACACTCAAGGCCTTAAAAGCTTGCCTTAAATTGCATTTTTGTGCCACAAGTATTTTATAATACTGACAAGTTTTTTAATTCGACTGAGAGAGTATCAGATTGGAATGACTGACTAAAAGGTAAAGACGAGAGTACAGTAAGATAGACGTACGGACTGCTCTTTTACTTTTTGACTATAAAATCAATATAGCTTTTCTTTGAACCGATACGAACAATTTAAAATGTTTGTACAACTATGTACAAAGTTTCGTGTATCTAAATTCATTTTAAAATTTATCGCACATACGGAGTGAAAGTCAAAGGGACGGACTGCTCTTTATCCCTATACCCAAAAAAGCAATCCTTGAACCAAGAGGAACATATGTCCAATGTTGTGAGTCTCTAAGACCTTTATATCTAGACTTACAGCAAAGACCCATTTATTGTTTGATAAATTTAATAATGCTTAATTAATTTATGAACATAACTGTAAAACAATTATGAAAATAATTGTATGGCTAAAAAACAAAGAAAAAGTTAATTCTTATTCATTCTCGTACGTTTACTTCGAGAGTTACACGAGGGAGCTGTTGTAAGGAGTCATGTATAGTTCACTGGTTCAAAGTTTTCAAGTTCTCCTTCGAATAGAGTTTGTAACGTAAACCCTACATACCCCTTTTATATGAGAGGCCTATAATTCTTTTATTACAAATTATGATTTCATTGTGTTAAAGCTTCATTTATATAATTTTGAAATTCATAAATCGGTTAATAACTATCGAGAGGTTTCCGTAACTCTCTGAACATATGCTTTAGAAATATATTTCGGTTTAATATACGTATTTCAAAAATAATTCTGTGTTGTTTTAAATTCTAACATTTAAGTTGTTTTATATATTGTACGTTGACATGGATTAATCAGCATAAGGAAGCACTTGGACACGTAATTTTTATGTATTAAGGTTTAAAATATTAATAGAAGTTTGCAATTTCGTCAAATTATCAGCACGAAGCACCGATTAACACGTATTTAAAATGTTATAAAAACTTATGTATAAAGTAAAAATATATCTAGACATACATACAGCTAATCATTAATTTTTTATTATTGGATGCAAAAGAGAAATTTTCTGTTTAACTAACCTGCTTGTAACAACAATAGCTTTCTTTAGTTTTATGTTATATGAACAAAACATTAAGTACACGCTGTTTAGTTTTTGGCTTAAAACATGATTCTTTACAATTAGTATCTTACATTAATATTCGTAACATTAGAATGACACTTTTAAATGGTTATCAACTAGAAACCAGTTTACAGTCCTAATTAAATAATTACAGAAATAAAAAATAAAAAATCACAATTATCCTGTTTATTTGTATCATGTTTGATATCTCACAATCAGTTAAAAATAAGCACTGCGCGCCGTTGATCAGAATGTAAAGTGGTTCTGTTTTGAGCCAAAGAATAAATCACAAGTATATTCAGAGAGTTCGTGAACCCCAACGTACTTTATAACATTTCACTGACAATTACTTGTAACACTGTGTTTTTTTGTTTAAAAACAGTACAGAAATCGTCGGTTTTTTAGTACGCTCAGGAAAATACCATGATAAATTATCCTTAATAAGGAACTGTACTTATTATATTATGGCCAATGAAAACATTACAGGTGTTTCATTCGAAATTTTCCTTATCCTACTATAAAATAAATACTATTGCAGCTTTAAATATATGCATTTTATATTGTATTATCTCTTTTCCTGTACATTATTGTTCAAATTGTCGTTACTGTTTAAAATATCGCGGGTGTAAAGTATAACGCTCCCTTATATCTCATTTAAGTCAATTAAAGTATAATATTCTTCATTTATTTCTGTAACCGCATTTAATATCAGATTTCACGATAAGGCATTAAAATAAAAGAAAATACTTTTATCTGAACAACCAGAGATAGGCCATTTCTTACATTGCCGAACTTTGCTGAACAATTTTGTCACTAAAGCTGTAAGATATGAGTGAGAAGTCTTAGAATATTTAAGATAGAGCTTTGCATTTATCGATAGTGGTTGAGAGTTGAGGGAGGAATTATTTTAAATTGTTGCCACCCTAGTATCCGAAAGTTCTTGTAGAACATTCCATCAAAATGTTTAACCATAATTGTTTATAAAGTGATTTTTTTAACAGTTTTTCAAGTTACTATTAAAGGGACGAAGATAAGACATTCATTGCCATAATTTACTTAAAGGTCAGAAACTCCTTCAAAGTACTTATATTATGGCTGTGATCAAATAAAATCTCCTTTGGGTTTCATTAACTCTCAATAGTGATGACTCTTGAGCAACTGGACAATTTTTTTTTAAATAGTACTTAAGGTTAATAAACAATACTTTTGCAAATGGTTTATTTATTGGACTAGGCCTTCCAAAACCAAGAGTTTCATCATCAGGCTACTCCACAAAAGACATTACTTGTCCAAAAAATATACCCCTTGGAAAAGTATAGTTTTATTAAAATTTTGTACAATTTAACTTTGACTATTTTTGATTTATTAGTTTTGAACATATCCCAATATGTTGTTTTATAGACTTGTTTATATAACCATACAAAGATCAGCAAATTTAGAAGGTATAAATTGACTAAATTAGTTGTAAATTAACTTGCAATTATTTCAAGTAAAAAATGTAATTAAATAATAATGATGATTTAATTATCTCTCTCTCTATAGATGATATTAAACAAAAAAATACTGAAATACTTTTATTTAAATTAAAATATATATTACAATAGTTCGTGGAAGCAAAAATTGACAATTAAAGCGCAAGATATAGAACACCGGCAGGAAGTTGATTGGATGCCATTCTTTAGAAAATTCTGGAGTATATTCGCTCCAGAGGTTAAAACAGCCCCAAGTAGCATCAGAAAATTCCCAAACCCAATTCTGCAGACGAAGTACAAGTTTCCTTCCAAAAACACTCCACACACCAATAGGAACGAGGGCTGGGGTTGGAGGATAAGACAGGGTGTTATTTTAATCAATAAAGCAGGAATTTTACGGAAACTTCTCTCTTATAATTCTTTGGAACATGGACACAATAAATCCAGTACTTAAAACACAGCCTCAGTGGCTTCAAAGGTGATTAATGGAACAAACAGAGGGCCTAGTTTGTGGAAGTCTATGATAGTTTGGCAGTAATGGCAACATAAGAACTAGAAGTTAGAGAGTGCTCACGATGAATATGTTGGACCTAACTGAAGATAATGAAAGGAGTGATGGCATCATGTGTTTTGTCACTATGAGCTGTTAAAACTCAAGCTTCCAGACGCAGCAATCCTCCCTGATTTAACAAAGCTGTTTGATACTACTATGCAGTTATTTTAGCCGAATTTATCAATTCGATATTAGTAATTGTAATACATTTTACGAAATAAAAAATTAATGTATGTACAATATTTAAATATTTGTAAATAATATAATATACTGGCTCTAAATCTGAAGTATATTGTCCTTTCAACAAACGTCGAAACATACATGGAATTTTCTCACTAATCCACTGGGGGAGACAGAGTGAAATGAACTTTCTACTAATACTTTGTAAATAATAATCAATACAGTTGTAGTTATACACTATTGACTGACAATAACCTTTCTATTTGAAATCAAAGGCAAATTTCCCCAGATTTACCCTCTAAGAAGCTAAATACTAACATCTACTAGTTTTGCTGCGAGCCAATCCAATAATTCCACCCCGAGGAGAAATAATTAATCGCTGTCGAACCACTAGTACCACAAGAACAACGTAACAGTTAATGGCATTCATTTAGTTAGAAACAAATATGTATTATCATTATTTGCTCATTTTTAAAATACACCTTACCACTTATTGAAATTATTTTATGTTCAATTTGTATCATTTTCCAATTCATCCCTTATTTCTTAAAAAAAAAACTAATTTCTTACCAAAAATAAAAAACAAATCATATTTGTATCAATCGCATCTACGTTTAATAATCTGTCAATATATGTAATTTAATTTATGAAAGACTTTCACCAATAATTAAAATTTTTATTTAAATTTGAATTATTAATAAATACATACTCAACGCAGCAATAATGGTTTTACTTAACCTTAACTGAATGCTAAAAGTTTAGGCCAAGGCCACTTCTTGTTACTGTAGACTAAGTGGCGTTATCCCATCATCAGTAAAACCTTAGATGAGTTCCAATGCGTAAGTGAAGTTTGTTACATAGGACAGTGCCTGGTCATTATAAAACATCATTTACAGTCTGTCATCAACGTACAGACTATTAAAAGCAATGGAAGATTATCTTTGTCTGTGGCTAACTGACAGATAGATGACACAGTTAAAAAACGCTGCGGTATTCTCCGCTGTGCTCCAATTTCGATGTGATACATACAGTCGCTTGTGTATGGATACTGCAATTACACAGTACACTAGTTGCATCTCTGTGTAGCTTTGATGGAATCCACTGTCCGGAGCTTGGCTTTCTTACAACGCGTAGAGGTACACGTTAAACATGACCCATTTTTTACACGATTTAGTTTTTATTTTATTCGGGAAAGAGAATAACATTCGAATTATTTTTCACGTAACACATCTTTTCTTTCGTGTTCTATTTATGGAATGTGCGAATTACTTAAATTACGACTTTGATATCTCTTTTGCTAAAACGTGTTTTATTTTTATAACGTTTCGCACTGTAGAATTTCGGATTTGAAGTAACGATGGAAGGCGTATTTGTAGATATTACATTTTTCAGTTACCATTCCCATTCCTCTCGATACAGGTAAAATATCAATATTATAGACGCGTGGCCTAAAGTTTGGAACCATAGCATACAAAGTGTTTAGTACTTATGCTTGAGAACATGGTGCCATCTGAATAATATTCTCAACGCGAAGCTCTTGGAGGTAATAATCTGGAGAAGAAGGATATGGCGTGTAAGAATGGAGTGTTTTCCAATATATACTTACAGAAATATCAAGCAATAAATCAAGTAAATTATATAACTGCATTACATCCTTGTCGTAAGGATAACTTCCGACACTGGATCAGTTAATAATGATTTTGTGTGAATATATAATATTTTTCCCCCATAATCATCACATTATCACTGACTTAAGAACGGTAAGGATATTTCACTGTTCGTGCAAGAGTTTCAAATTCTAATACAAATGACGTGAATTACACATGAAGCTGTGGATGAACTCTTCTACCATTTTTAAAAATTGTTTGGAGATATTTAGAGGAATAAAGTACTTAACTTGATTGTATCCAAGCACAGAGTAATAAATAACATTTCTTTTAATTAATACTCTAAATACCTTAAACCATTCATTAAAGGATACAAAACAAGGAGTAACAGCTACAATTAAATAAAACAACCCTTAGCATATGTAAAAGCGGAGACAGAAATATTTTCATGCATACAACAATATATTTTTTTACGCACTACTACGTGTTATACTTGTGGGTATAATTATGTTATGCTTGTGTTATATATAACTGATATAATATTAATTTAATATAAATCCAGTATATTATCTTTGATTTCTCATTGCAATATAATGTCTAAACAGTTTATTCTTAGATTATGTGTTTCATTAGATGCTTGACGCATTGAGGAATTAAAAGTCGGTGAAGTACAAGTTATTATAAAATACAAATATATCATGGGAATTACGGTAAATTAAGAAATAATGTTCCTATAAAACTTTTATATTAATCTTAATCCTTTAATCACGTTAATGCAGTTACAACAATCTTATATACTGTAAACACATAATATACTAAATTTATTTTATGATGTTTACAGTGAAATGTGTAATAGTCTATAATGGCTTATAGACAATACTTCCATTTAAACCCATTTTGTATTTACTATTGTTAGTAACAAGGAATATAACAATTGCTTATGTAAACATCTTTACTTTTTTGTAATTTTATAGCCTAATAACAATTATTTTACAGTATCTATTTGTTAATATTAGGCCTGGTGGCATTAGTAATTATTTATTTATTATGCCAAAATTTCGAAGAGATAATAAAAATCCTCAGTACAAAATCAATCACTCATCATGAAATACTCACCAGATTTTAACAAAAATCAACCTCAGCACTTTGTTTCAACCCACAAGGAAAATGCTGATTCTAAACATCCAGAACTTTTGGAGAAGCGGTCTAAACGTTTTGACAGGCACAGACCTTTATCATATATGTACTGTAAACCTGGAGGTAAACAAGTAAGCTCTTATTTACCGAATGCGATATGATGCTGAAAATATTCCTTTAACATTTAATCCATCGTATGAGGATAACAACTCTTATGATACAGTGAAAAACGCTTTAAGACAATACATTTCCTATTAAATATAACTTACTTTATGAAGGATCAAAATAAAACTTCAAATATCATTAACAGGGTGAACTTCTTGATATTTTTCTAGCAATTTGCGCATTTAGGAATCTTACAAATGAATTTATTTTTCATCGAATTGTTGTAGGTATCTCATTTAAACGTCCATCCACTCAATTATAAATCTTCTTTAATGTACAAGTATTTTAACCAGCTGTTTTAGATTTACTATTGTTGAAAAAGTTTCGTTTATTTCTTGTTTATGCAAATATCTTAATAGTATATTGTCAGTTATAAATGAACTGAATAAAAATGATTTTTATTCATCAATTTTATTACTAATAGACCAAATGAAATGCATATCACTGACTTTATTGGTTAAACATATGAAGCTAATGAGCGTATTTGGCATGCAATACAAATGTGATTATGCTGTATCTTTCAGTATCATAGTATATGTATATTTTTAATTGAACTATCGACTACATATATAAAATATTACAACATTTTCAATTAAATGGACTCTTTAGCTTTAAATAAAGTATTATATGCCTTCAAATAACATTTCTCAGCGTACAAAAGACACAAATATGACAATACTAACATAACCTAAAGTAAACAAACGTACTAAAATGAAAGTGCTGCTTTTTATGCCCTGTACATAGAGATCTTTAAATTCATCCTTTAAATCCAAATTTTGTTTTGTGTAGACAAACGTTTTAGTTCTGAAAAGATTCTCTCGTTTGTATATATATATATATATATATATATATATATATATATATATATAATATATATATATATATATTACTTAATTCGTACAGAAGTTTATTAAAAATCCAGTATTTAGCTTGACGGATAATACTTAGCAGCATAGCTTCTATTTTACGCCCTATCGATTATTATTTAATTTCTTATATTTAATTACAACTAATTAATCTAGCAAAATGTTCTTTTGTTGGCTGAACACTACAACTTGGCAAATTAAAGCAATCGGTTGATAATATTAAAATATAATTTCTAGATTGTTTAGTCTAGGCGCATCGGTTACTTTCGTCCCCACGGCAAAGTATAGAGTCAGTTGAATTTAATTTGAGTCAATTGAGTTTTTATCCATCAGTACATTATATAACAGATTATTTAAGATTACGTACATTCAAAAAAATTAAATTACCGTCATTAATACCTACTGGACCAATATTTGATTTCCAACCACTACTAGTAAAAATGAAGGAGAACTGCTGCAAGTGGTTGCGTATGGTTGCGTAAACCATCTTATGAGGGTTTTCCTTCATAACATTACTCAGTAAAATCTTCGTTTCTAGATCTTGCTTGTCCCGCACGTTTAAACTGAGTTTTGAATTTATTTGAGAACTGCCATACTGTAGAGTAAACCTCAAGGCAAACTGACTGTGTGGTTTACTCCAATTTACATGGCAACACGTCGAACAACTTAATGATAGCATCCGTTTAAGTATCAGTAGATTCCTTCAGTGTGTTATTTCTGTGAAGAGTCTTTTTAAAATTTGATCAGAGATTAACCCCACAGTTTCTCGTTTGATTATATTGCTTTGGATTCAGCTCTTTTTAACACGAGTTCAAGGTTTGCTACCTGTATATAACTAATACTCTTATTTCACTATATTAAAGCTGTCTTATTTACGTATACCTTCATAGCCAAAGTTTTTTACAATTTTTAATTGTATTTGGTTATACAATACCAATACAATCAATACCATTAATCAATACTTGACAATGGTATTGAGAGGTCTAAGCTAAATAATGAAAAATCAGGATTGCACAAAGCTGGTGGTGTAAATATTGTTTATTTAATTCCAAAACGTTTCAAACTTTAATTTCTAGGAATTGCAAAACTACGATTGACGTTGGAATTGTCGGCGGCCGTGACGGATCTTGACAATCACCTTGTTGCAGTGGGATATATTATTTTTAAATCAAAATAGCACATATATTTACACAAAAAATTATATTTGTTCATTGACTTTATTTTTATTACTATTCATAAATACTAACCCCTGATCTGTGGGAAATTAGTAATATTGAAATATTTACCTTCAAAGTCGTTCGCCTCAATTTAAATGTATTGTTGAGAACAGTTTTTGATGTCACTACATATTATCAGCCAATTGGTCATATTACTGTTTTGATTTACCATAAGGCGTCACAGGAATTAAAGTACAACATAAAAAGCGACAAAATTACAGCATACAAAACAGTCTATAAAAAGCACGAAACATCATTTACGATTTGCTTCCTACAAGTGCCCCGTTTCGATCATTTTTGTGTCGATAAAGTATACGATTACAATACACATTTTATGCCCTACATTTATTGCCTGTATCGTGTATTTCTTGTGTTGTATTTTAACTGACCTGACGGTACCTTCTGATTAATCGTAAATTTCCATACGATGGTCAGTAGCATCGTCCTGAACAAACTGTTTCAATTAATCTTAACAGTGTTATTCACAAATAGCCCGGTTTATTTAAAACTATTTTAAATTTATCTAACAAAGTTAGCAGCAACATGTTAAGTAATTGTTTTACAATTATTACAATATTTAGTTTTTTCTTGGTTTACAATGTGTTCCCAATATTCAAAAAGCAGCTGACTGGAAATGAGTTTTGTTCCAACAAGAAAGGAGTTGTAAAGACTAATATTTATTTTGTGGGGTAGTTTTCAATATTTTTTAAACATAATAGTAATCCAATATAGATGAATATCGGTGTCGGTTTGTTCCAGAGAAAAGACTGAAAATAATTGTTGTGCACACAAGTACTCATAATACCATAACTTTTCATTGGCTCGTCAGAATATACTCATAGTCGTATTACTGACTGCTTCGAAATTAAAAACTCGCGACAATAATATAAACAGAACTCAGGATTTTCTACGAAATGAATAGCTCTGTTTAAGCATGAGATTTTTGACTGTACTAACAGATAACCAAGTGGCATATTTTTTAAAATTTATTATATCAATGACCTCGGTAGGAATAAGACCCTCGTTATTTATAATAATTATGATACAAATTAAAATTACAAAAACGTAAATTTTCGTGAAGGAAACACAGCATGGAATCCAGTTTAACTAGGACAATGAAACTCAGATACTTAACATTCAATGCCTGTGGTCAAGAGAATTTACAATAAAAGTCTGTCACAACGACATGGCTCGCAGTTTGATTCATACAGCTCGTTATAGCTATGATATAGCTGGGCTTGTCGTTATATTGTAGCATTCTTGCAATAATAACGATAGCCGCAACTTTATTGGAGAACTTGTCTTGTTTCTTTATTTATACTCATGCCTGATTGTTTCTTTAGACTTGTGGTCGAGATAATACTGTTGTTTTAATTTCAGACTGAGTTTGTAGTACACCTTATAAGGCTTGAAGTGTGTAATTAGAATTTAAGATTTAACACAAGTAGTAAAATTTAACATAAGTTTGGGTTGGATCAAGTTAAGACAAGATGGTTTTTAAATACAAAATATACAATAAAAAAATTTTAATGATAATATTTCAAAATAATACCGTATTAATGTGCAATATGATTTATACTAAATTCCAGTAGGCACATGAATTTATTGGATTAAAAATGAAAGGGTAAAGAATAATTTAATAAAATAAGGTTAAAAGTTTTGGCTAGAAGAAGACATGGTTCATAACTTTAAGCCTCTAATTCGAAATGTTTGGTTTTAGATGTTTCATTACACAACGATTGACACTAAGGAAAGAATATGGTTATGAATGTTCAATTTTTTTTTTATAAAAACAAAATTTATTACCATGATTCAAATTGAATAGCAAAGACTTTTGGAATAGTAAATTTAACTAGACTCATGTGAATGTGCAACTAAATATCTTATACAGTAAATAGAAATTTTTGTTAAAATTAATTTTAACAAGATCATTTTCTTACCGGGATTCGGATAGACAGAGATATAGATTGTGTGTCTTATGTACTGAATACAAAATAAAAATTATAACCATGTTTTTAATATTAATTCATACAAATGTTTAAAGGTGACAATTTAATGTCTGACATTTTAAAGTATTATAACAGACCAGTCACACAGTGCCTGATTACATAGTTACACTGGATAAATTCTTGCATCGTTGAAAAATTGTTTATTATTCCTGATCTAGTTAAATTTCTTCCTTAAATCCTATATTAAGAACTGCACCTGTTGTATTGCCGTACGTTAACTTGTAATCTCCATAATATTACTAACTGGCCAAGAAAGCTTTATCTAATAAGTTTTTATTCCTACTTTTAACTTTGTTTTCTTCTATCTTGTATCAACATATAACAATAAAGTATAATTTTTGTGGATCCTAAATAAAACAAAACCAATAACACATTAAATTGGGTGGAACTATTACCCTGATACAATTCTATTTTTCAGACAATCCAGAATGTTTTGTAATTTATATTTCAATATTCAAGTATACTCTTAACAAGAGATATAACAAACTCTAGGATAATTATTAGTAATATCTAATTGTAATACACACGATAATGGTATATAAGTGCTGGAGTAAGGTAGTTAAATATTAAGGTACGTGGTAATAACGGACTTCGAAGGGTTCTGATTTTAGTAGCGGTGTCTGTGACAACATGGATATCCACTTATAATTTGAGGATGTTTTTTTTATTTGTAATGTGAGACTTCCTGTCCTTAGATCTAATTCTAGTTTTATAAATTTTTATTGACTTATTAAGTCTATGCGTAATTTATGATTTATTATGACCTTTACAAAGTCTTTGGCAGATTGTAAAAATACTACAAAATTCAAAGAAAAATAATCAGCCCTTATAAATTTATAGTAGACGAATGTCTCTTTTATAAGTTTTTTATTAATATTGGTGATAATTTAAAGTCAATGACTAACAAGTTAGCATCTAATCTAGTAGTAATGTACAAAATAAAAAAAATACCTTTGCACAGTTAGAAACTGAGCACTAGTTTTGAACTCGTTACTGAAAAAGTTGTTTTAAATAGTAAAACTTACTATGGACAGTTCAATTTTTTAATTAAAAAAATTTATTGTAATTTAACTGCTTCGAAATTATTCATAAATTTATGTTTATACGAAGGGATTTTCAATGAACATTTAAAAATAAGTACAGGTTTTCCCATTTTTTAGGAAAGTAAAAAGAATGATCTAAAAATTATAGAGGCCTGACTTTTCTGATATTCTGATGGTTATGGGTAACAATTAATGTTACATACTGAGGTCAATAACCTCATATCGGTTCGCAATGTGGCTACCGGAAAGGTTTACCAACCACGCATGCTCTTATAAAACTAGTTGAAGGAATTTAAAATTGTTTTGAAAAAAGGGACCTTTCAGCAGATACGTTCTGTAGCCTCAGTAATGCCTGACTGTGTATCACAAGCTTTATAACTTCAAAGCTCAAGCGTTATAATGTAAAGTGAGTGTGGAAAATGTTTTCTGTCGTACTTATAACATAGACTACAATATGCACAGATTAATAGTACATTTTCATCTATTCTATGTTTTAACGCTCCATGTTACCATGGAGTGACATTCATCATCATCAGAATTTATGTTGATGTAAATAAATAAGGCCTAGTTTAAAATTTAAATTCTATAGGTCAGTTTATTCTTGAAATATTGTGCGAACACACATAAAGATAGGCAGACAGAGAGAAAAATGCATATCAATACATCGATTTTGATATTACCCTAAGATCTCTCAGCAAAGTACTGTTTATTATAAATACTCTATATTCCTACATTATTACAAGCATCCCTGTCTATAATTTTGTTATAAATCTCATAGGCCTGAATCTCTCATGTATTCCTCGATGAAATATTCAAATAGCCACGTTATTTTAAGCTCCTCATGAGAACATATTATTAGAGTGTGATATATTTTTAAGCATTTTTGAAATCTGTAAACCCATCTCAGTGGACAACGTCCAGAAGCTTCAGAACCCCAAAAGTTATCTGCCATGAAGTTTTTATTACATTTTTTTTAGCAAAACCCAGAATTTACAGTAATTTGAAGTACATATCATTGCAATAATTTACCGTAGCACACTATTTTTTGTATTGTTGGACCTAATATAATTATGTTAATCCTGTATACTTTTGTTAAGGTTTTTTTTTTAAATTTTATTTTGCAGCTTTTATTTTGCCCGTGTCATTGCACAAGGTCAAATGGTTGTAACATCTAAATTTCCCACAAGTAGAAGTAACTGAACATCAATATATAGAATATCTTAATTTATATAACACTACTAAATTTCATAATTTATATCTGTTATTCATTATTTATTCTGTACCGTAAAGCTTCTGGCGTTAAATTTATATCCTAACATGTAGCAAATTAGTATTAGACCATTACGGATTAGTATATTTTAAGTAAGTGATCTCATATACAGGGTATTTTAAATTGTACCTACACAATCTATGAGTGAGTAACTAATATTAAATATGGAAAATAACAATAAATATTTATCTAGTCCTTAAAAAAAACGTCTTAAGGACTTTTGATATTCTTATATTTAAATAAAAACGATATTCTACTAAAAATACGAAGGAAATTACCATCCTCTGATCCTTGGCCATCAAGTTACTACAATAGAATATTTTGGAGAAAATATATTTTTATAGCCTTAGATTTTTTAAGATAAGGCAGAACAACTAAAATGATTTTTCACTCCACCAGGAATGACAAGTGGAAAGTTTCTAAAAAAAATCAAAGCTAAAGAGTTTTCGAATGACCTCGCACCTGTCCTGTCTTTCATATTTAATAAATCCTTGTCTGAAAATTTATTCACACAAAACTTCAAAGCTTCTCGACGGTCCCTGTCTTTAAGAAGAAAACTCGTCATGATTTAAATTATTACAGGTCAATTTCTATTATCCCTGTATTTTACAAAATCTTTGAATCAATCATTTATCACTGACTTCTGCAATTTCTCATCCTTGAAAACACTCTGTCAGATTTGCGTTCCGGCCAAACATCAACACATTGTCTGCTGTATATTCTTTGCTAGATCAAACTCGCACTTCTTTAAAGTCCGGTGACTGTTCATTGAGCCTTATCTGTGATTGTTTCGGGGATGCGGTCACGTGACAGCTGTAGAGAGCGTTTTCACTATAGTATATTCACTATTAATATACCATGCAGTAATTTTTATTCAAAAGTATCCTAATTATTTTAGAACTCTGACTCATAAATTTAGCACAACATTCAAACATAATTTTGATCCTGACCATTGAAACTTCTCTTTCTAATAACTAAATTTTTTATCATGGGCCTAGGTTTTATAATAGCATTCTAACTGGAATAAAACATGGCCCTAATACATTATTTTTTAAGAAAATCTAAAGGTTTATCTGTTCGAGAGGGTTTTCTACAGCTTAAGAGAGGCTCAGTAATCTAATAAATTATTAATAAGGATCTTCACAGTTATTTCACTAAGCGGTTTTATCGATGCTGCATCATAGACATAATAATGTATATGTTTAAATTCCAAACTGTTATTTATTTAAATTGACAATTTTATGTTTTGTAAAATACATAATTCTAAGATATAGTCTAAATTTTTCGAGGTATGCTAACGCCTCACTGTATATTCACATGCAGTTGTACAAGCACAGCCTAGCGAACCACACGTGGTGTACATTCATATACGAATGACTGCTCGGATTCATAAGTAATATATACAGTACAGCGAATAGTATTGATCTCTACCCGTATTAACATACCCTCTCTACACATATAGTAGCTATCACATATAGTAGGGGGAGGGTTGGTTCAATGGGAATGTTGAGTTTATCTCTAGTTCACATTCTTCTAAGTGGGATATGACGCTCTAAGAGACTTTTGACTCATGTTTAAGATAAGCTAATAGTTTAGACCCAAGGTTATTAAATAATGTTTTTTATTGCAATAATAATACATGCGACTTGCCGGACTGAAATTAAATTCAATGTAATCCTGTATATAATTGCTGACTTACTAGATTTCAGTAAATATATACAAGGAATAGTTGTGTGATGCTAACGATCAAAATGTATAAAAATATATAGTTCTAAATATATGTAGTATTTCTCTTTGTATGTTCTTACGTATTTCTTAGTAATGTGTTTCTTTGATGAAAATGTTAAATTGTACTGTCAATGAAATTAATATTTCGTAACTATGTTATATTTTTGAAACATTATAAAGCTTTTCAAAATAAACAATGTTTATAATACCTCTGATTTATAATATAAAACTGAGACAAATGTAAGCACCACTTGATACTTAAACATGAGTTGTTATACTTTTAACATTTTATAGTGAAATTAGATATGATTCTGTAGAAAAGGTCTAGATTTTTGTATTATTAGTTATTGTATTTTAATATATAGGCGGAGTTATGTTTCAATTATAATAGGCCTGGTCACTTAGCAAAAAACTGTTTTAGGAATCCAAAAAACTAGTTGGTAGGGGAGTGGTATTACACACAACACCTAAAAATATCCCTCCCCGGTTTCAGAAGTCTAAGAATAATAATTTTATAAATAATAATGCAATAAGAAAAAGTGGGAGTAGCATCTGTACGGTCAGAGGCGCCAGATTACCAGATTATGCTATTCTCCAACTATAGACAACCGACTTACTGGCCAATCCATTTTCAAGATATGTCCAATAACTGTAACCTATCCTTCACAAAATCTAGACTAACGCTTTTAAAACTCGAGTTAAATATATATTCCTGTGTGTTTGTGTATACATGTGCCTTTTAGTTTCAAAGCCATACCCAAATATATCAAATATTAGAAGCAAGTGTACTGAACTAAGCAAGTATTGATAGCCCCACGCACAAAACAAGAGAGATGTACAGCACATCCACACCCACCACAGACTATAAACGACTTTCGTTTTGACTTATATTCGTTTTGTAACAGAAACAATAGCAAAGTCAGTAACCTGATATGGTTTCAAATTATCTATCATGAATAATAAATTGACACAAAATATAATACAAAATCTGAATACAAAAAAAAAAATTTAAGTTCAAACAGATTGTATAGCTCCCTACTGATTGTATAGCTTAATCTTTATTGCGTTAAGTATATTTTGATTATTACAAATTTGACTAATCAGTACGAAATGTGAATTACATTACTGCTCAAGAGAAGCATTTTCAATTAATTTGTCAGTTTTATTGATTTATTGATATAATGAATGTTTATGTTTTAGTATTCAGTGATGCTTATTGCTTGAGTTTGTGTTGAAGGGATACGAATAAATACAATCGTGAATCATTTGTAACATTAAAAAGAAAAAAAGGTGTATGTAATATGACATTGTGTTAGTAAATAAAACAGAAACGCAAATAACCGCACTCAAAATATGTACGAAATATCTATTGCAAAAATAATGAAAAGTCGTAATAAACCATAGAATAACGCAAAACGTTTATCTTGTCGATTTGTTTATATTATGTAAATAACTATTGCAGAATGATGGGCAAAAAATAAACATGGAACAATGACAGATTTGCGAATTACGTTTGTCCACTGTTAATAACGGAAGCTATTCGCTGGATTGAAGTAAAACAAACAGGTAATGTAAACTACATTCTCCTCGGTTTACTGTTGTGACGAATATAGTCAACTAAAATAACGGGAGATTATTAAAAAGAAACATGAACCTTCTATTAATTTGTATGATTGTACGGAAAGCAAAACGAAAAGGAAACTAAGTAATCGTAAGCTGTTATTACTGTGTTTTTTTATGTGATTGTACTCCATTTCACTCCAAAATGGCTTTTGATTCAGAATGCATTAACTATTAAAATGTATGTCCATTGTGCGACTTTTCCATACAGATAATAACGATTTGTAGGTAGATTTCTATGGAATCAATTGTATATATTTAGACAATTTGCGGTTGAATGTATGTAAATAAAAATAGTAAGAACGTTATACATAACAAATCTTAAATACAGAAGATTGCATAGCACCCTTAAAACTAGCAAGCAGAACCTCTAGACCTAATAATTAAAGTAAAAACAATATTCTAAAAGTCTTTTGAACTAGAAAATATTTATTTATTTTATGATTATATCTATTTTAACTAACATTGGCACGCTATATATACAACTTTTGATATCTTAACAAAAGATATTCAAATTATATTTACAAGAAATGAAGAAACAGATAACTACAGCCATATATACTGCCTATTCCTCGTCAACTAATTTTCCTTATAATCTTCCCAGTAACCTTTTATAGATCCTGGAACTCCTGTCTACTTGCAAAGAAAATATTAAAAATAAAATCTCCAATAGACTAAAAAACACCCTATGGAATGGATGACCGCGGGAAGAGATATTTTCTGTATATAAGGATGGATATGAGACTGATTGAAAAGAAAGACATTTGACTTCCTAATACTTTGTGTATGACGTGTGATGATCAACGTGCACGTATAATAAATACTTTATAAACCTTTGTTATATTGCAACAGTTTTATATAATTTTTAAGTTTCATAAATCTGAAAATGATAACGAAAATTCCAGTTAGAGAGCAAATAATATAAAAAGGCCCACATGTCCCTAATGAGAAGGAGAACAATCGCTATTTATGCACCAGGGACAGACAGTGCAAGTTTGTCGTCATGAAAGGCAAGCTTAGCGCTTCATGCAAAGCCGACTGACCCAATCGCTTTTAGGGTGACGAAAAGCTTCATTTCAGTGTTTCAAAAAAATCACTGCTTTGTTTAATTAAACATAGCCACAAAAACGTTTATTCAATTACAGTTACATACTTTTACCTTCTTTTAAAATCTATGTCACAGTTAAAGAATTTCCACGATAGCTATAAGTTTTTCAAAATTAGATATCAACTAATTTTCTAAAAAACAAATATAACGATCTACAAACAATATGGAAGTTAACAATAATATCGTTTTTATAGAACAAATCCTGCGAAATTTTAACAGCACCGAATATCATGACAACTTTATGTTTAACTATTTAATATGGTTCATGTTTGATTGTAAGGGAGTCGAAAAATCTATTTTCCTTCATTAAATCAAGATAAAATGTAATGGTTGCCAACTCTCAAAAAGTTGAAAATCTCAAACGGTCTATACATATAGTTTGTAGTGGTCTCCTATATAGTTTTATTATAAGGAAATAATTACGTGAAACCTATTACGTGAAAAAATATTTTACTGTGCTTCAATTTTCTTTCATGCTTGTCAGAAATATGTTTTGATACAACTTAATGAATTAGTAATAATCACAATCATTATTTATTATTTATTCAATTACATTGTTTTACACAGTTTGGCCTCGCCAAGTTACATAAAAAACTTGTCGGCGAGGTCCAGCGATATTTCCTTACTTCTACTGCTCCACTTCTACTGGCAATAATGTCTTTAATAAGTTGTATCGCTTAAATCAATTTACTAAATTAAACTACTAATGACAATTTATTTGCGGTTTAGGGCAGGCATCATGTTTCTATTTATATTTGGCAATTGTATGAATATGGTTTGAACTTAATATAACAATAACCATAACAATAAAATAATATAACGATTACATAACGATAAACAATATAAATTATAATAACATGGTTAGATATTTGAAAACGATTTTTCTAATAATAATAACAATATATTCTTCTAGGAGTTCAGTGGTGTGTAATACGTGCATACCTGTCTGAGTTTGTTCCTCTTTGTCTGTCTCCAGTCGTGTGCAGTAGTGTCGTCTGGTCGAAACAGTTTCTGCTAATCGTAGTTAGGTTATGTTTTGTTTTTGGGTTATGTTTATGTTATGTTTGCTCACTGAGTAAAGTGGGTTTAGTGGCTTTTTCGTAGTCAGTGAATAAAGTAGTGTGAATAAACAACAGTCTAGTACAGTGAGAGTGAATCTGAGTAATGAAAATAGTTTTCAGTGTTGTGCAGTGTAGTGGAATGTCAGTGCAGGCTAGTGGGGATTGGGCCAGGCTAGGCCTATTTCTAAGACATCTACAAATGGCAAGTTTTGTCTTTATACTTGATATAGAGGTCTAGCTGTATGTAACCAAATGTAGGCTGCCGATTTAAACTTCTTTAGATTTGGTAAATTTTCTATTTCACTAGGCAGTTGATTAAATAGATTCGGTACTATATATTCTGGTAGCCTGCGCCCATAGTCTGTCCTTGGGGTGTGTATTTTGTACTTAGCCAAATGCCTAGTATTATAGCTTCTGTCCAGGGTTTCCTTAAATTGTTTGTTTTCATAATATATCTGTAAAATTTTAAATATATACAATCCTTTTGGTGTTAGTTGTCCCTTTAAACTATAGTGCTGGTCCAATTGATTGTCATTTATGTCCAATTCATATCCGTAGAGTGCCCTTAAACATCTTTTTTGTAAATTTAGTATTTGGTTTAAATGGCTATTCGCTGTTGTTCCCCAGGTAGTTATTCCATATGTGATTATTGATTGAAATAGTGCCTTATAAACTGCTATCTTTGCTGGTTCAGTAAGTTTATTTTGCAGTTTATGCATTATGGCAATACAGGGGCCGAGTTTTCTCTGTAGTAAAGTTATATGAGGTTTACATGTTAGCCTATTGTCAACAGTTATGCCCAGATATCTCACAGTTTCAACCAATTTAATACTCTCACATTAACATTGTTTAAGACCATGCAAACATTCACAACCATGGTATTTAATATTTACTACTCTATCAATTTTCATATTCTTTTGGCAAATATGCATTAAGCATGTCTTTTGGTTGTTTATTATCAAGCCATTATCATGAGTCCATTTGTTTAACGTGTTAAAATTATTCTGTAGTATTTCTTCTGCAATTCTTATATCTTTATGCTATGACAGGAGTAGTATGTCATCTGCAAAAGCAAAAATGTGACAATCCTCAATCTTTCTTAAAATCTCATCTAAATAAATTATAAAAAGAGCTGGACCGATTTGGCTTCCTTGCGGTACTCCGTACTTTATATTTCTCTCATCGCTTAGTGTGTTCAATACTTTTACCACAAATTTCCTGTCTTTTAAATAGCTCTTAAACCATTCTAAATAGGGATGTCAGTGCAGGCTAGTGGGGATTGGGCCAGGCTAGGCCTATTTCTAAGACATCTACAAATGGCAAGTTTTGTTATACGAAACTTATTATAATAAACTGCTGGTTTTACTCCAACAATTTTAAAAACATAAGACATGCACAATTAAGGTATTTATAGTGTTTATTCTAATGTTTAATTCATTATTAATATTTTAGTAATAATAATTTAAGTAATATAGCACTATAGAAAATCGAAAAATTAGGGAGATTACTTCAAAGTATAATGAATAAGTTATATCCCCATTAGTTAGCTGTGAACGTTTTCAGGTATTAAACTCAAGTAGCTCAATTCTAAAAGAAGAGAAAGGAGGAGACGAAGAGTAAGACGTTAAATGAAAGGACGACAACAATCTAGTCATTAGTGAGATGAACTGTTTCTGCTCAAGGACGGTGACTTTATACATGGGCGCCAAAGTTTGTGTCTTGCAGGACAAAAGCTGCTAATGATAATGGCAAGAACTTTAATAAGTCCAAAATATCCTCTGAAAATAATAAATTGAAAACATTTCAAAAAATGCAATCTTTTACTATCACTCTATATTCAAACATATTTGATAATATGGTTTCAAAATCATTACATTAGTAAGTAAAATACTTTGAAGATACTAAAACCTACAAAGCATATGCGATAGTCTGTGGCTGGACTTTTTAAGGCTTCTTTGAGTCGGCCTGAACAGCCAAGTCTCAGATACAAAATTGTTTACACAAGAATCCTAGACGTTTTAATAATTTAGGAGTTTTACTAAAGTTGGAATTGACATACGATGTAATACATATAAAGCCAGGATTATTTAGTTCGAAGTATTTCAATGAACAGTATTAGGAAGCTCCTGAATCAGTTGTTTAATGCAAAGTTTTGTTATATCTCTTTAAACAGGTTCAATAAGAGGTTTAACCTAACTTATTTTTGTTACAGGCCGTAATCCGCTACCTCGATGTGGCTGATACCGTCGGAAATTCTTAATTGTATCAGTAAATTCCCAAGAACAATCTAAATAAGATCCTAATTTAGAATCCGAACATGTACGAGCACAGCGATTATTTCTTCAGTCTTTGTAACTCTTACACGACCCACACCGGTCTCGATCATTCTGTTGATTCATCTTATCTATATGAGTCTTTTGAGGATGAACACTATAATATATTTTATATTTTAATATTTTTTCGTTATCAGATATTTTAGTCACTATATACCATCAAAAGCACAGGGTCATACACGGGAATATATAAAGGTGAAATTTTAGGAGAATTAATCGACGGAGGTGTATATTATTCTTAATTAATTTTGAGACGCTTTAAACTTTTAATTTAAATAAATTATAATTCTAAGAGAGGAATTAAATAAAATATTAAATTATATTTATTCACCATAGTTTTATAATTAAAACCTCTTTGTTTTCTTATATAAAAATCATTACCATCCAAGAAGCTAAATAAACAGTTTGGCTATTTTCAAAAATATAATTCTTCTTGCTAAAAGTTCTACCTAAATACTTCTCAATCTTCTATACAAGTTTTGATCAAAGAATGTAATTACTATTAAAGTTTACTTTTAAAGGGTGGAATATTAAATTTAAGTTAGAAAATTAAATATTTTTGATAACTGTAAAAAAGTATTACAAGGTAACAAAATGATAACACTTTCCCAAAATTCCAAATTTAAAACATCCAAAAGGATACCAATACAAAACTTAAAAATCCAAAACTTAAAAACTACTTAAGGAGTCTCTTGAAAATATAAAGTTACGTTACACATCAACCAACGTAAAACAGGGACTTTTTTCTTTACACCTAAAATTTTCAAGACTCTCAAATTACAATAAACAGTTTTAGAGGGTAAGTAATGTGTTAATAATTGAAGGCGAAGTTATTAAATTGCTGATCTAGAAGCCAATGGGTATGAAAATAACAGTCTAGCTAAAACAAATTTATTCCCTATTATTACAACGGTTGTTAATTATACATTATTTAGAAATGCCGCCACATATACGTAATGGCTTATGCGTGAGGGTGAGTGTAAGACTAAACAATCACAATAAAATGAGTACTTCATAAAACTGTTTTACTTTTTCTTTCATAGGAAAAAGGGCTTCTATCAAAACAATGCATATTATTATGCGAAATAATAGAATGATATACATAATCTATAAATTTTAACTTACGTAGATGAATATTCTGAATACAAATTAAACAGAAAACTAATAAAGCTACTAAAATAGAAACTATTACTATTATTTTTATTATACCCACTATAATTTAAAACATTAGCATTATTATAATTATGTAGATAGGAAACTTTAATAAACTATTACAATATTTTTTTGATTAACCAAATTTTGGTATTGTTTTAACAATACATAAAATCGTAAATTAGCCAAAACTTATTTCATGCCTTACAGTAAAAAATGTATGTGTGCATGAAAGGAATAATGATCCACCCAACTGTTTATATGCAAAACAATTTATAAATAATGCTGCATTGTTCTGGAATAATAGGGAACTTTATTATGTTAAAAGTTTAATAAATAGAAGTATGTTCTAAATAAAAGAGGTTTCGCGTTCCATAAAACATTTGATGACTTATGTCACGTGTAAAATTAACACGTATAAGGAAGACTTTGCGAATATAATCAATTTTCATTGTATGAATATGCCAAAGCATTATGGTTTTGTTATTATTAATTTACGTTTCACTTTTTTTTCATGACATTTTACTAAAAATATATAACCAAAATGGTTATAGACTAAGTTTTGATAAGATATTGTAGTCTTACAATATGTTTATAAATGAGGTATTTGAGAAATATTCATTACTTTTTTTCCTAAAACAAGATTAAAATTATTAAATTAATTGAGATCCTTCAGTATTTTAATTAATTTACGGTCCCATCACGTATTCCTGAGAAAAGGTTTACAACCCTTGTAATCACATTGTATCAGTTTCTGATGCATCTAAACAGGGAACATTCTTTCATAATATATTTAAAATGTAAGATCAAGCTATGAAATTACAAATAATATCTTTATTCAACTGATTACAAACATGTCATTATAAAACAATATATATGATTATCATTTAATTATGATTCTAATGAAATTTTATTAATAAAGAACTAAGATGTGAAATTATAATTTGGTTGAATAGCTGGAATTATTAATCAGCTTTTTTGGATTTGTGTATGTTATGCAGAGAAGTCACTACCAAATTATATAATTTATTATAATTGATATTGTATATTAGAGGTGACCTGCGTCTCCGCACACGAATTCAACGATACTGAAGTATGTAGCCTTCTTGTTAAAGAATTTATGACGTAATAGGATGGAGCCATATAACATTTTTCAAAAGGATTAGACATGTATCCGGAAGTCACTTATATTATTATTTTTTCAGTTCCACTGTTAAGAAATTAAAATGTTAAAATATAGTTTTTACTGTTACTTTGTATTTTTGCGACTTTAGGAGAATGCATTTTTGGAACGAATCAGTTAAATTTCTGGCACCACAGTTCAGTTTCCTGTCCTGTAGCCCCTATCAGAAAAATGTATACGAACAGGAAAAAACTTAAACGCAAAAGGTCCTATTTTCTGCACTTGTAATTTATTTATGTTTTAAGCTATTTCCAGAGTTTACATTAATGTCCTGATAACAAATATGGATACGTAAGATTAAAGAAGCTATTACGGTATAATATTGACCATTACGAAGGTTTATATTCTCTTCCGGTCTAACCTATTAACGGTGCCACATAAGTTAAACTTGATACCCTAACAAATAAAATATATACCAGTACATATGTTGGTTTTTATTACCTGTTTCGATCAAAAACTACAATACCAGCTGTTATAATCTACTTCCGGCCTAAGGCTCGATGCACACTTGCGTATTTGCAAGTAGCGTGCAGGCCGCGGGCAAGCTGCGTGCGCTTGGCTTGTTTTTTTCCGTCAATACACACTACAGCGGTTTTTCGGCGGTCTTCAGTCTCTTTGTACCTCCCAAGCAGCATGGATGGTCACAGACAACGTGTTGCATTTGCGTTTGCTGTGTATGATTATTTATACAATGACAAAAAACGAAGTGTGTGGGTGCATCCCTTAGTTAGTGCTCGTTTGTTAAAAGGGGCGTTTGTTACGCTTTTCCAAGATCTTCGTCGAGAACTCCTCACAAACGATGAACCAGGCTCCTCTCTTTTTAATCCTGTCATGGTAATGTTCTGATGTCGTATCCCATATGACAGGCTGGTTTTTGACAGCAGCAATAAACAGTTCAGTATCGACGTTGATATCCATCGCGCGGTCAATGTGTACTCGCTTATTGCCTAGCAAAGACTGCCAAGCCGCCAGACTTGTTGTGCAAGCCGCGTGCACGCCGCGGCGTAGCAGTAGTGGCGTCCTTCCGAGCTCACGCTATAGTAGAGAATTTATAGCATGACCGGTGACTTCGAGATGCGCCTTAGGCAAAGACGGAACTAAAGTGGTGGGGGGTGGAGCGGCTCAGTCTGTTGCCGTATTTAGCCTTGTGAACTTCGGTCTCCAGTCTTCTATACGTGCCGCCCAAAAAACATTCGCTTGTGCCAATTCACGAGTTGTAATACAATTTGTGAATTAATTGCGTTGTGCTCATTACGTTTTAAGTAAAGAGTTTGAGATGGATCATAATGTAAAAAGTAAAATTGGAGGTAGAAAGGTTATACACGGCCAAGCAAGAGAAGTGCTTCCCATTTTATGAAACGGGAAGCAGAATCCAACACACTTATAAATTTGAAGAAAGTTGAACAGCGTGTCGTAGATGCAACTGGAATTTCTGAAAGTACGCTGAGACGAATTTTGAAGGAGGAAAAAAAATAAGTCCAATTGGCAATTCTTTTAGTACGCCCAACAAAGTAAGAAAACGCAAACATACTAAAAGTAATCTGGACAATTTTGATTTGGGTGTAGTTCGAAGAACAATAAATAATTTTCATCGACAACGGGGTTTTGTTATGTTAACTATTGCGTGTGGATCGTTGGCGTTATTGTTATTTTAAGTTTACATCATTAAATTAACTTGATACAAGTTGGTAGATAAAACTGAGTTTTTTCTTATTCTACTGTGTATATTGACAAATTATTTTAACCAGTTTTATATTAATTTTTAATTTAGCAGCTAGGCTATGTCAGTTGAAAATGTTGTAGTGTGTAATTGTATCTACTATCGTAAATCCTGAAGCTTACACGGTTAGTATATGATAAATTGAATTTTAATGGCTAACAAAGCGTAACAATATTACAATTCTGAACTGTTGTCGTTGTTGGAGATCAAGAATAATATAAATTCCTACCCTTTCGCAATTTATGAGAACCCTTTCTTACCACCAGGTATCTCTACTGCGAACTCATTAAGAAGGGTGAGCTATGAACACAATTTCGGCAGAACATAGTCATTGTTAAGATCACGTACATCCGGTCCCAATATTTCCAAGATTTCCTGTATTGAATTCCCCATCATAAAAGTCCGTCACCGTAACTTCAAAAGAGTCTAGAAATGTTCAAATATTCTCAAGGTCTCCTATACTAAATTGCTCATCATAAAAGACCACCGTGGTAAGAACATAAGGGTCTAGAAATATTGGCAAACACTACAATAT
Organism: Homalodisca vitripennis; assembly: GCF_021130785.1. NCBI lineage: Eukaryota > Metazoa > Arthropoda > Insecta > Hemiptera > Cicadellidae > Homalodisca > Homalodisca vitripennis. The sequence continues at coordinate 134,717,615 of NC_060211.1, read as the reverse complement.
TCGGCTCCCGCCACCACTATGAGCCGGGAGCCGAAAACTCTCAGTTGGGTTAGTAGCACCGTATTCACTCCCCTACTTTAGATTGTGCCCCCACGCGCTCAACTCCTCCACTCCTCACGCGCATCCCACCGGTCATGCTATAACTTCCCTAGAGTACTTGCAAGTCGCTTGTTAGTCGCGTGCACGAGTGTTAGTGCTCCGCTCGAGTGTGCACTACCTAACTAACAACTCACTACTGCTAAACCGCCGGCGCGGCGGTCATACGCAGCTTGCCCGCGGCGTGCACGCTGCTTGCAAATACGCAAGTGTGCATCGAGCCTAATATAGTGCAAGTGGCATAGTTGAGTTTGCCTTTTTTAAACGATAGAAATAATATACAAACGAAAATGCTACTTAAAAGATTCTGCGGTCAAAATGTCTGTTACGGCCATTTAGATTGAGTTCCGTTCTAATTTATTTACGGCTTCATACTTAAACTTACGTTGTAACTCTGACCAGGAAAATGTATACGCAAGCCTACCTGAGCATAAAGACTACTTCGGTCGAAAAGCATCTACTTTCATTGCTTGTACCATTTAGTATAAGGAGAAGAATAGGGTAATCTTTGAAACTAAATGTATCCAACATTTCAAAATTATCGTTTATTTATTATTTCGTATCTTTTGTTTTTTTATCGTTTTTGTTTTTTATTCTAGTCTAAAGTTATAATGGCTCGTACCTCATTTTTGTGTCCATCTCTCTGTTGTTCCGATGCAGTACAAATTTCATATACAGTGTTAAGGAAGCCAACCCATTTAATTACCTTATGTACAAACATTTGTAGCATTGTTCATTAAGGTTAATTTTATAACTGCTTTACGATAGTATCTCTATTATTAATGCTTTAAATTTGTCACTTGTGTAACAGTTGTCACTGTAGCTAAATTAAGATCTATTCGCAATCTACGAGTACATTACACTACTTGTCAAGAACTGTATGTTTTATACTCGTGTTATCTTAAATTTAAATTTCAACAAGTGTTTGCACCTATGGTGAACTTCAGCTGAATGAAAGTATTACTGTTTACTGATAGTTACATTGGGATTGTGGATCATTACTTTTTTCCGAATTCTCAAATATTCCATGAAATATTTCTTTATTAAAACCTTTCTCAGGTTTAAAGAAATATAAAAAAAGAATGAACCAATTTGGTTAAAACTTGTTTGTAATTAATATTCAACAACATATTTAGCAATTCATTTTTATTTTTAAGACTAGCTTCACAAGCGATTTCCAAAATCGAAGTCCTTATAAAAGCACGTATGTCATAAAGTATGATTATATTCTAACGTATGTAGGCATACATCAGGTACACTACATATTATTGTAGGGATTATGATTAAAGAGGATCAGATTAAAACCTGAATCCTATGTTTTTTATATTATTGTATTATATTTCTTACAAGTAGAAATAATCTAAAACAGTAAAACTCAGCAAAATAATCTATAAAATTATATATATATATATATATGTATATATATATATATATATATATATATATATATATATATACACCCTGTATATATAGTTTTAATTAATACGTTTTTTTAAAACTTAAGTTAATCGTTCAAACTTAATTGAAAACATTTAACGGCTTTTAAATACGTTTAGGAAGGAGAAAGTGACAAGTCAAAATAAAAAATATTTCAGTTCACAACAGCCCTTCTAGATGCCACAAGCCTCGGTTTTCTCGGCAATTACTGTTTTCGTTTTAATAAATTATTTTCTTGGAAACGGATCTCAGGTATTCCCAGCGTGTTTCCAGACGACAGATTTTATACTAAAATATTGAAAGTCAATATTAATAGTACAAACTGTATAACATTTGACACTACATTTTGTGTTTATACCAAGTAACATTTTAAGTAGTAAGTAATTTTTCATATCGTAGGCCTATATTTAGAGAACAAAATGCTTTGGAATCCGGAAAAAAGATAAAGGTTTCTACGAGATCGTTACTTTTAAACATAATTGTGATTAAATGAAAACTGTATATTACTCGTTAGTTCAATCGAGAATTTAGTATATTATTCCATATTGGGGTGGAACTTTCTAGTACTAAATTGATAAAATATTTTGCTAAGTTAGTGTCAAGACATTAGAAGAGATTCTTTCTTTTTCCTTAATATACTAACCGTACGAAACTTATTTGTTGTTAAAATTATTCATGACAGAAGTGACAACACAGGAACAGTTAACCTCATTTAAAAAACTAAAAATTCAAGCCATAATTTCTTTCTAACTCATAAAGTAAAAATCTTAATATTTAGACACATTTACTAATAAATAGAATCAAATTGATTCAACCAATAAGGATGAAGTAAAAAATATTAGCAGTAATAGAGTATATGTAAAAATGTGCGAAGTTGAAATGAAGAATCAATTCAAATGTTGACTTTTTAAACAATGTTGTAATGAAATGTGTTCTGATAACTATTCAGATTGCAAGTATTATATGTTTATATATTGTTTATTTTAGTTAATTGTAAGTTAAAATAAGCATACTATGACACAGAGTGAATGAAGCACCTTGAACTGTCGCTAAGGACTGGATCCTGTAATTTGTATTAATGTCATAGCGCTGTCACGGTTGTACTAAAAACTTCGTGAGAGCTTAAGTCCCAAGATTTATTTTTGTCGCATATCATGTTCCCATTCTTGAAAGCAGTAATAATATTATTATTTACAATTAAATTGTAAAACTTTAAAAATGTTTATGAAATTTAGAAATTAAAAACTAACAGTTTATTTATACTAAAAATTAAATTGAAAAAAAAAACTATAAATAAGGTGCTTTTGAAGAGTTGAGAGATGAATTCGAGTTCCTTAATATCAAGCCAGGAATACCTTTTGTTCTTACTGCTGCAACTTATTAACACCTAACCTTTCCAAGAACTCTTCCAGTTCGTATTGCCACTAAACAGAAGCTTGATAATGAGAAGATGGCCTTCCACCTCCAAGTACTTATCATGTTAATCATGTACTTAGTCGTAGTATGGTTCATCATTCTAGTATTGATGTTTCTTTAACTGGCAGATCTGCCGTATTTTGCAGTTTTTTAACTTTATAGTTACGCATGGATTCACATAATTCAATCTTTATAAACTTACATTTATTATTATTTTTATTTAACAAATATATATTGATACTTTTAGTAATATTCTTAATTGGTAAACATTCCTTTGGATACATATTTTAGTCTTCGGGCATATTTGGTAATTAAGAAGGGGAAGGGGGTTGAAAAACTCTCTGAATCTGTTACGTTTAGCACAAAAAAGAAAATACAATTACGTACAAAAATATCTTATACATTTTTCGTACAGTTGATATTATTCGTCAAATTTGTGAAGTAATTATCAATGATCAATTCCTTTTTAAGGATTACTCACTCAAAAAGTACTAAACCTTGTGAAATAAATATGAAAAAAAGTTAAATAAATAACATAACTTTTTGAACGTCGCAAGAAACGGATCTTCGCCCTAGAGACAAACGAGACTGTACTTGTTAACTAATACGTGCCAACTAGCTGGGGCGTTGTTTGCATTTATCACTAAATGTTTGTAATGATTCACACAAAATTCAATACACGTGTTACTCTTTTTGTAACATTTATTTATGTGTAAATATTCAATCATACAAGCAGCAATTAGCTCTCATTAAATGTAACGCCAATGACGATTCCAGAAGTATCTCAATTTTAATCGTCATATCTAGTTATTTGAATCTGATAAATTGCACTTAGTTATACAGATGCCATGTAAATTTGATTAAAAACTGTTAATACCCTTATAGAAAACTATTCAGAAACTGATTTGCACTTAAAATTTCCAAGATTCCATTTTTGATAGAAACTTCTTTATCTCAAGAGTGATAGAGTTTGCGTGGCTCCATAAGATATTGCAACAATCCATGCTTCATCATGAAACTTATATTAGGAGATATTAGGGCCTCTGAATTCAGAACTTTACTCCACTTGCCAAAAACAGGTTTAGTACCGGTACAGGTTTTACAAGGAGTGTAACTCTTGTCATCTCAGGAAGTCTTTATCTACATGTGATGAAATTTTCTTTTCAGTTCATATTAGTTCATACAAGTTGACTAAGAAACCGTTTATTTCTCCATTTTTAGGGTTTAGAGCACAGAGCCAACATTTAAAGTTGTAATTCTCATGTCCAACGATCCAGAAGTTGTCCAGAGATAGAGTTGATTTTGTATGATGATATATCATGGCTATTTGAAAAGTTACATCATTAACTTCCGAACATGTTTTCGGAATATGTATATGGATCCGCAAATTTTGAGAAAGCTGTATATGTATTACCTACTTTTAGTATAAAAAATATATAAAATGCTGCGTTCAAAATCAATTGCACTTAATGAAAACAGCTGGCCCTGCTTGATTATGGTTATGACCGAAACATGTGATGTAGAAACATAATCATATACAGAATGAAACTAGTGACACGTACACAACTGTGACACGGTAAACAACAACTGGGACATCGGTTACCTGCTCATTACCCACAGTACCAAACGCTCCAGCGCCTTGCCATTGTTGATTATTATTACATAAACGCAGTTAACCACTATAGCATGTGAGTATATTTTCTACATTAAGAACATATGCAAATAAGACAATTTTAGAATTCAGTTCTATTTTTTGTGAATGGTTTTATGTTTAATCCTTCTTTACTTTATTCGTTTTTAAAAATTTAGAAAAAGTTCATAATTCTTTAAAGTGAAAAATTTGTGTTGTTAAATCAAACCTTACCAACATAATAATATTAACTACCATTATACTTACTAAACGGTAGGAGTTCGTCCCTAAAAACACGTAACAAACTGTTTTGAGGTTGCATGCTCATAAAAAATATTTATTTCATACATATATATTTTATTTCATTAGGCTACATGTTTTATTATGTCACGTGTTTATTTTAAGTCATATGGTTATTCTCAGTTTTTGTTTTAAGTTTATTTATCTTGCTATAATGTCGTTATCATTACGGTAAACCATACGAGACTAATGACAAAATATCGTTAACGTTCAGCCACATCCTGCTGAGTGATGTGCATCATCACCAAAATCGATGTTACTTATAAATTCTGACTCATATAATTATTTTAAGTTTTTATTCTGGCGGTTTTCCAGAAAAATTTAAATTAATTACGGTTGTTCCAATATATAAAAACAAAAGTTCTATAAAACTAGACAGTCTCAGACCTATAAGTTTATTATCTGTGTTTTCTAAAATTATTGAAAACTAATGGGAAAAGGCTTACTAATTATCTTGAAAATATGAACTTTTTTAACGAGGGCCAATACGGTTTAGGACAAACAAATCCACTGAAGAAGCCATTACTAATGTAGCAACAGTCATATTTATTGATTTTAGAAAGGCATTTGATTTAGTTAACCATGCTATATATTTTTTTTTTAATAGAAAAGGTAGGGGCTAGAGGTGTGGCGTTAAACTGGTTTGAAAGTTTTCTGGTGAAAAGAATACAGCTAGTACGTATCAAAGACTGTCTAAGCTCCCCTCCGATCGTGAAGTCGGGAGTACCGCAAGGATCGGTTTTATCAGCAACCTATTTTTGGTCTTTATTAGATTAGCAACCTTTAAACCTTTATTAGCAACATATAAATGATTTATTAGGAAGTAATTGTTTCGGTAAAGTAAGTGCTTTTGCGGATGATGTTGAATTGTCATATTCTCAAGCGGAGGTATCAGTATTGTACGATCGGATAAGTTGTGACCTAAATCTCTTAAAAAATTGGTGCTTTGAAAATGATATGCAGGTTAACGTTAAAAAACCAAATATATCAATTCTGGATTTAGAGATTTTGATTTCCCATTAAAGTTAAAATGCCACAGAATAAATTGTATTCCAGATCTGTATAGATGCAAATTAAGATCTACGATTAGAACTTTTTATTTTCTCAGAAATTTTTGTGAAAAATGCGAATTTTATACGAACATTACACTTTGCCCTAATACAATCAAGGTCGCAGTATGCTGTACAATGCTGGGGAGGCAAATACAAGTATTTATTATTTATTTATTTTATATTTTTTAGCTCTAGTATATTTAAAATACAATATAATGGTATATTTATATAAATTGTTATTATAAAATGAAGTACTATATTATAACATATGTATATATTTTTTTATGATAAAAATAATAAGTTTGTGTTAATTTTACTATTATTATTTTTATTTTGGCAGACACTTTTACATATATATTAAATTTATTATGAAAGTCATTGTTTTTTCAATTTAATATAAGGATTTTATTTAATTTTCGTTTTACCGGAGAGGTTAATCTTAGCATAGCGTTCTCTTATAATTAGACTTCATGCCTGTAAGTGCTACCTTTTGTGGGAATTTACATATTTATAGTATATATTTTAGTAGTAATTATTGTTATTTGTAAGTAATTTATTATTGTTTATTTATGAACTGTTTTAATCATGTGTTATTTTTTTCATTTCATTTGAAATTGTGTTTGTATATTCCTGCAATATAGAAAGTTTTCTATTCTATCCTATTCTATTTAATCAATAAATTAAAAAAAACACAAAACTACTTGATTCGTGTAATATTGAAAAAAATATATAAGAAGATAAGTGCTTTCCCACTGTATGTTCAGTTAAAAATCTTGCCGGTAGAACATTTGTATGTATAAAAAGTATAAGGAATTTTTTATTTGTGCAGAGGAAATGATGGAACAAATGATTTGTTGCACAGGACTAGAAGTATATATAACAGAATTCTCAGAGTACCAAAAGTAAACAAAGAATCTACTCGTATTAGGAAATCCATTAAGTATATAGGACCGAGGCTTTTTAATCATATTCCAAGGCAAATAAAATCATGTAATATCTTGAGTTGTTTTTCTAAAATGCTGACAGCTTGGCTTTTGACATATCATAATATTGGTGACTAAACAAATGTTTTGAGCTGAATATTAATTTTTTATTTTTCAAGTAATGCATTGAATTATTTATTTATTATATTTGACCATTATTATTACCTTTTTGTTATTGCCCTTTGTAATATTGGTATTAATATATCAGATTTATTGTGAATATAGGTTAGTGAATGAGAACATTTGTACTGTATGTATGTGTGTATATACATGTACTGTTTTTTATTATATGCCTCTGGACGTTTTAGTCAGATGCAGACGTCATGGAGAGCAGCTTTTTGGTTTGAATACTTTTTTATTTTCTAGGAAAGGACTCGTTTTATTTTTGTAAATTGTTTTCTTTTCGTTACTCTGAGCTGCTGCTGGTATTGGGTCAGTGTATTTCCAAAGAATGTACGTTGTTTTCTATTTGTTTTTAAATGGTAGAAAATAATAGTATTATTATTTATAATTATGATTAAATAAATTAAGCTTCATGCACAATTTCATGTCTATAGTTGTAATAATATCAACAAAATGATACTTATAAAATTATTTGTTGTACAATGTTTTTGGAAAATTCTCTTACTTTATTTCTATAATTTTCAATGAAAATTAAAATGAGGTCATTTATATAGTTAAAAAATAGGCACAGCGTCTAGCCTATTGTTCGTAGGCGTTCATGACTTGGACCACCTCGCTTTTCAGACAAACATGAAAGGTGAGCTTGTACTATGGAGACAGAGTATAGTTAACAATTCAGACTTGCTGAAGGCGTCGTAAGGACGACTCTCTGGACTTCAGTTTAGAAAGGATGCTGACACATTTCTTTATATGTTCATATATATTTTTAATATGTATGTAAAATATTAACCCAACAGATTTGAAATAACAAAACAAATGTTGATGTATCAAATAAAAATAGGCCATTTTGAACACACCTACTGATCAAAGATTTTTGTCGTTGTAAGCGTCCCATATCAGCCTTCGATGTAAGTGCATTTTAAGGAAATCAAGTGAATTAATAGCTTCTTTCAGGACAACGTTGTCCACCATTACCACAGTATTATAGCTTTCATCTTATTATTATAGAACGCAAAAAGTTGAACATATGTGGGTTTCAAGCTGTACTTTTTCGTAAAAAGAGGAGTCTGATTCCCTTTTAAACAAACTCTGCTATACGTTTCATTTCAATTTGAGACGATTTGATGACGTATCCCCCATTCGAGATGCTGCTAAGTTCTTGCCAATGGAATCCGTCTGCAGGATGCTGACGTGCTGCATGGTCCACAAAATCATATCACACAAGGAACTACGGTACCTGAGTGAGCGGTTGTTGTTCCGGGAGGTCTAGCAACGTAGCACCCACCATGGCTATCTGCTAAACTTTCGTAAATTCAGATATAACGTCGGAAGAAGAAGTTTCTCATACTTCGCCCCTAAGTTGTACAACCACCTTCTCCTTAGGCTAAAAGAATGCAGCTGTTCCTCATTTGAAAGGAAAATTAGACTTTTTTTACTGTGGACAATTAACTTAGTTGAGCTATTAGTATGTAAGAATAACAAATTTTGTAGTTTTACCACTGCATATTTTAAGTTAGCCACTAGATTTGATTTTACTTGTTTAAATTAAGTGTTCTTTAGTTTTTGTTATATAGTTTTTAAGATATTCAGTGACTTGAGTTGTTCTGTTAAACAGTTACTGTACTGAGAAACGCTTGTAAATAAAGTCATTTTTATTTATTTATAAGAAAGTGTATAGGGTGGGACTATTAAGACACCCGTTATTACGTGAGATTCATTCTTAAGGGATGACACTTAACGATTCAGAAAGGACTACGAAGATAAAAATGTCCTCAAAAGATCATGCCCGAAACGTAAACGAAAATGAAAAAGAAAGAGCAGGATAAGGATATAGACAGCAAAAGAATGATAAGGTTGTCACTGGCCACTCTGACCCTTGCTCTCTTGAGCTGCGTGCGTAGAAGGATAGATTGTCCCATCCTTGCAGGTCTAGTTTTAATTTACATGCTGGAGTGTATATAGTACAAGATGACCTTAGTCACGATTCCCTCAAGTGGCCTAACCTCACCAATAATTCAACGCTCTGAGACCACAAAATCCCACTTCGCGTGCCCGAGCACTAAGTGATGACGATGTCAGTAGTCCGTGAGATTGCTTTGAAAGTGTAATCAACCCCATTACGAAGTCATGTGCAATCCTATTCACAATAATTATATAAAAAATATCTAGTTCTAACAATAAAAGTAGCTCGTACCAGTAGTAGCTCGAATTATTGAAAATAAAACTAAATATAAACACAATCGTAATTATACCCCTCAAAACATGGTAGAATAACAATTTTTCAACTCGAAGGTTTTCTTGTTGAATTATCAAAATATCTTGAAGTTCTTTCAATGTTTTACCCTATGTTCAGATTGATGCACTCTTAAGTAGTTAGGTCTAGCTACTTCTACTCAGGTATTGGTCTACCAAATATTGTTGAAAAAGTCTTTACTCTAATGTAGGCGAGAAACACAATCGTGGAATAATTTTTTATTTTAAAAAATTGATGGTATTTTCTCCACCGTCTTTGGCAGTAAAGTTTGAAATGGATCTCCTAAATCTATATTGCTACATTTACGGCTCAAGAAATTGCATTCGCTAACTGAATAAAATATATAGATTTGCCAGTTTGTTCAGGTAAACTTGACGTAACATGGGATATATGTACATGTGTGTTAATACATTGACTTGTAAGGATATGTGTATGTACCTTATAATATTCAGACAAATAGACTATTTCAAATGCACACTTTAATATTGGAATAAAATACTGTCATTAAAACCACCTTAAAATACAACACACACACACACACACACACACACACACACACACACACACACACACACACACACACACACACACATATATATATATATATATATATATATATATATATATATATATATATATATATATATTCAGCTGTATAAAGTAGTGTATGGATTTATATAATTTTATGTTTTATTAGGTTCCAACGGATGGTGAATATAAAAGACGGGCCGATTGAATTTACGGTCATTATTCATTCAAATTACGACAGTTAAGAATTTTTTAAGACGATTTTCCCTTATGACAAAAAAATTCAAAAGTTAATCATACATGAATTAGCTTGCCATGATTTACAATTGTTTGGTTACTCACTCTAAAGTGTGAAATTAAATATTCCCAACCCTTATGGATTGAAAACATTTAATTTCTGCCTACATCCGCATGATAATCCAGCAATTTTTCATTAGTCTTATTGATAACTATGATGGCAACGAGAAAATCTCAGAATAAATACATGTTTAATGACAATGAATAAAATAATTAATTAACCGAATGAAATTTTAACATATAAAATACCAACACATTTAGGTTAATAAAATAAATTATAGACTTAAAACGTTACACGCATTCTCAGCGAAGCATGTTATGATGTGGCATACTTCTACCTTATGCATAAATCATTAATGCAAATATGTTTTAAACATGACATTTTTTCGCCATTACGGGCCTAATATGTAATACTATATGTGGTACAATATAATAACAATAATGGTAAACGTGTGCTATAAGTAAATATGTATGGTATTTTGGATTATTTCTCTGACTTCATACAATGTTAAATAAAACACCGATAATTAAGTATTTATTGACTCAATATCTATATTATTCTTGACAAGATGAACGAAAATTTAAGAAGAACCAGTCACTATGCAAATGAGGGTAAAAACGCTGGAACTGCACATTTACATTGTATAAAATATTTTCTTTGCAAGCGCTTTTTATCAAATCAATTTGTATATATATATATATTTTTTTATTTATAAAATCACGTAAAACGAATAGTAATTTCGGAAAAGAATTAAAAAAGTAAAATTGTGAAAAGAAATGTATTGTCTATGTTATAACGAATAACTTTGCTTTTTTAGATTTTTTAACATACTAAAAGTTTAATAAATACATACGCATTAGGTAAATTAGGTACGCATCTCGACTTATTTGAAAAATAATGAACTCTTTTAGAAACAATCTTGACGCAGATTAAAGACGTAATAAAGACCATTATTGTCTTATGAATCAAGTTTTATTCATAAAACTGTCTTAACTCAGTTTTAAATTAGAAACTGTCTAATCCTCTGAGAGCTCTTAGGAAAGTTCCTGATGTATTACAGTGTTTGTCTTAGTTACGAGATATAGTACTTTTTGTTTATAGAATTTTAGTAGGGGACAGTGTGATGCCTAGACCATGGTGTACCTTGGACCAGGGGTCGTGTCTGGATTGTGCTGCTTCCTAGCTGCCTCGTGGTCAAACCCTTCAACAGTTTTGATCCACCCTGTTGCTCAGTAGAGTTGAGAGGCATGCATTGTAAAATAATTTAATTAATATGAGTAGATCAACACTAATTTGACATTTAGGGAAGTTTAAAAATTCAACCTATAAAGATTATCGGTATACACCTAATTATGCAGTCAAGCAATTATTTTCTAATGAAGAGGAGTTAAATCTTGCTAGCTAAGTTAACCAATTCCATTTTAATGTATTATTTTCTTAAGACATATACTATTAGAATACTTATAATATTAATATTCCTTAAGTAATGTAAATAATATTGTATAGTACTCAAAATAAAATATATATTCTGATCCTGAGCACTTATTCATTGGGTTTGCATTCAAAATAGTCAAAAATGAAAATTTAAAGGCCTATATTAATTATTTTCTTTAAAGATCAGAAAAATTCACAATTTTTTTATGATAAGGTAACTTACGACTATTAAATTTATGAAAAATAGTTTTTATTGAAACTTGATAGTGCAGATACTGAAGTTGTACGACAAATACAGTATATCAATAATGAAAGTTGGGCAATGTTTTCATTGCGAAGCTAATTTTGATGAAATACAAAACAGAAATATAACAAAAAAATTAAAACGTTGGTGAACAATTATTGCTCATAATTGGTAGTGAAACACAGCTATATATTACAATTAACTAAGTAACGGTTTGCCGTAAGATCATATAGTTTACCCATAGATATTTTACATCGAGATAGATGAAAATAAATATACATTTTTGTTATACTTATTATTTACGACTATATTTATTACAATTTTTATCGGTAAAATTAAACGGAATTTGTTTCTCAACATCATAAGTGGTAGGAGTCTTCGGGGACAACTGCGCTTATTCTTAATAGCTTGATTGTTAATTTATTCCCATTAAAGTTCTTAATCTTCTTTCTTTCTTTTCAGACAGCCAACAATTCCCCATTCAGGGAGTACAATCATGTTCTGAAGCTACCATTAGCTTTACTGCTTAAATATTAAAGCTCTATCCACAATTATACCATTAGCAGCTACTTTACACAGAGAGAAACGTATATTAAACTGAATATGCTGTCAATATTATTCCATAATGTCTTAGAAGTATTTTATTTGCATTTGGTGATTCAATCTATTTTCCGATAGAACGTTTTATTTAAATTGAATACAAAATAGTGAATTAAAAAAGTTTCCTAAATAAATGGAGGAAATGATTTTTTCTTTCGTGTAAAAAATGAAATGCCATTCAATAAAATATTTTGTTAGCTTAATTTATATTTAGTTAAAATTTAATTTAGTTATTAAAATGCATGTTACTCCTTAAAGCTATAACTCGCACATACTGTATAAATTAAAATGTTTTATCCACAACCGTTTTGGCCGTAGTTGTTTATGAAGTATGTCTCTGAGAGCTATAGAAAGACTGCAGTATTTCTTAATATTCTAGTAAAGAATTTTCCTTCTTCAAGAGTCATCTTAAAATGTTATGACTTAAAAAAAATCTTTATTTCAACTTAAAACCGAATACACTACCATAATTTGTTTATTTTAACAAGGATTAAGTAACTCACTATTGCCTTAAGCTTATTAAGCTAGGCTATAGTTTTAAATGTTGTTATATTTTAGTAAAAAATATTCTTTTATATATTAAATTAACAGAAAATTTTAAATTATGTTATACACTGAAATATAGTACATAGTTTACAGTCAATTATACAATACTGAAATTAATAAGTTTAATAGTAGGTACTTAGTAATCAAATGTAAAAGAACTTATTGCGTATGTTGTTAAACATTTAAATAGATTCAAATTTAGTATAATTCAGATAAACAAATTACATATACATATTTGGCAAGAAACTATCTTCCTAGTATAGTTTAGTAATTTGTTTTTAATCTATATTGTCTTATAGCGAAGAAAATTACAAAATTATTATTTAAGTAAAAAATAACACAAATGAAGCTAAAAATATGTCTAGGACATAGTCTAGATTTAAACTTAGGGGAAACAATGAATCAGTCCTTAGTACATAATTAAAAAACATTTTTATTACAACAGTTAAAAAATAACACTGATACAATAAAAATACACTATAGTGTTGGCACTTTAAATTTAACGTTCTCGTGAAGATTTTAGTGGTTGCAATATGGACTAAGCTAAGTCAAACTAAATTTTTATTCAGGATTACTAAATTATATATTTTAAAGAAATAGAAATAAGCATATGCATTACTGTTATTAATGTAAAAAATGAATAAAATATTGGATTTAATAACTAGTAGTAAATTATAATTGTAATTTCAGAGTTTATCAATTAGAGATTATACAAAATTATTATCTTTGAAGTAATATGTTCTTTACAATATTGTAATAATTGATATCTTACATATTTATCGCGGTTAAATATACATAACTTACCTATACTTTCATAATTATTGTAACATTTCAATTTGGGTTACAGACTGAACCATTCAGCATGAAGCGCGGACCAGGGGGGATGACACGGCTCCCCACCTCCAGCACATAGCCTACCCCTCTCAAAGCTCAACCGAGTACAACTCGCTCCAAAATACAACCTTCAATGCAACTAAAGTTACCCAAACTACTTTTGGGTTTAACTACAACGCGTGCTTTCATGTGTACTGAGGGAAGATGGCTTGTGCGCATGCGCAAGTGCGCTTCGAGCTACATGGTTCAGTTTGTATAAAAGCTGAGTAAGGAAGTCTTTTTTTAAGTAGATGCCCATGTAAAATAGACATTTCATCGGGGTAAATTATTCGTTAAGATTATTATAAAAAGTTAATGAAAAATATATTTTTCTAAAAAACTAGTGTTTCCTTTGTTAGTAAGAAGTCAACAAAACGCAACAGTCACGTGTAACGCACACACAATGTGACATGTAAGTTTGACATGAACATCAGTGTCGGTGAACAACAGGCACACACGTATTGTAGTGGTCAACACAAACTGTCCAGTTGGGAAACTCCTCTCCATTATCCTCCATCACTGGAATGTCTGGAACCTGGTGCCGCTGGAACTTCTTGATGGCACAGTTTCCTCAGCAAACTGCTAAAGAAAGCAATACAGGCAAACTGTGGAAAATCAAAAGAAAGTATTAGATCTCAAGCTCAGTTTTACATGAAACAGATGTTATAATGAAATTATTATTTATTATGTTCTTGTTGGTATTATACATTCTATTAACTTTTACAAGCTTTTTGTGTATGTGGCATACAATAAATCCAAATTTATCAATTGGCAAATTTTAAGTGTCTTTTGAAAATGTTTAATTAAATCATCTAAAGTATATTTGGATGCAATTTAGAATCACAATGCCACTTTCCAAGTGGGATGGTAAATAGAGCGACGGGATGAGAAGGCACGATATTTTTTTGTTATTTTTTGACAAGTAATAAGCAGTTGGGGACTAAATTGATATCTGTTATGGGCCTATTCTTTCTCAAAACCCTCAAAATCATAGAGTAAAAACTATCGTTACCTAATCTACTTGTGATATCTTCTTGAAAGATGATGAATTTCTATATTTCATGTGAAACACAAATAGCTGAATTTGCAGCAATATACCACCGACATTTGATATGGATTAGTTGAAAATAAGGTTCTGTTATGACGTTTTTCTACACATAACGTGTATTGTAAAATAAAGTTATGTGCAGCAAACTCAGGTGCTTGACCATGTTTGGGATCGTGTCTTAATTAAACATCGTAGTGCATCAAATTGTACACTTGAGGCAATGAGAACACCTACTAGTTTACATTGGGTGGCTTCAGTGTTACCAGACAGGAGCTCATTTTAGAGTAGACGTCTTTGATGCTGAAATTATGTAAAGAATTCGTTTCGTTTCGAAGGTACCCATTATCTATTGTTTTGGATCTCATCAGACAAACGTGTACTCCAGATGCCAGGGATTAAGAATGTTATTTCAGAAATGCATTAAGCGGAAGGTGGAATGGAGCTAAACTCAATATTAGCATTCAGTTTTTCTCATCAAGATCATTAAATATGTGTTTAAAATATTAAATCATTGATTTATCAGGTTAGCCTTTATCCATAATTATTTCTGTTTTTAGATTATTATAAATAAAAAGAGTCCTTCAACATGTGACGTAATTTGAACTTTTGAATTGTTTGACCACTTTTGCCTCAGTTACAAAAACTTTAAGTAAATTAATATTCATTAATATCATTAAAAATGTTGTATTTTGGTAGAGATACGAGCGATAATCTCTTTCAAGAGGCTATGACGGACATATGTAATGAAGTTTTGGTTGGACGAGACGTCGGCAGCGAAACGTATTCAATGGTCAAGGTTTGCAAGCGGTTTTATTGCGTTCCTATGATCAAAACATGATAAACTAAGAACTAGCAAGTATTTTTTTTCTGGTGTTGTAGGAATACACGAACAAATGCTAAAACCTCATACACCTTTAACAAAAAGCTATACAGACTTACTTGGAGCACCATTGGTAGGAGAAGTATGAGTATAACTGCTAGACTCTGAGAAAGGAACCAATCCTGCACGAGCTCCAGGCAGCCCTAGACATACATATTTAATAAGTTGATGTTTTAGCAGAATATGAACAAAATTCATCATGCCAAGGCTGGATTTAAAAAGTAAGGATTGTAATCCAAACGATTAAGGAAAGACGATAACCTATAGCTTAAATTGGTAATAATAAAGTAGTATCTTCACGTGGAGTGATGCTGAAGGATCAGATAGCATATAAAACAGATAGTTTCCAAACTAAAATACTTCTGGTCTCTGACAAGTATAGAATCTATGAATGGTCTCAAAGCCAAACGGGGCGGTAGGATATCCAATCCAAAGATAACTCTAAAAGTAAGCCCAGGAACTTTCTTAGAATATGTATATATTATAGAAAAAAAATGGTTACTTGTATGAATATTTGGGAAAGTAAGGATTTAAGAAAATTAGAGAAAGCATAATCACAATGATCACATACCAACCACTTGCTTTCATTGTAACAAGATAGCCAAATCGAAAGGTTCAACACAACATCATCATAATCACTTCATAATGTACATAAATAAGAATATTGTTAAATATAGTTGATTATAATTGACATTGTACAAACCTGAGATGTGTTTGGAATAGTCCAAAATGTTTCATTTCATAGTAAACTACGATATATTTAATCAAGTATACGTATTATTGCATATAAATTGTATTATTTTTTAGTTTAGTTTGCCATTAAACTGAATGTAACAGTTATCCATTACACAGTTACCAGATTTTAAATCATATTATTGTTTTACATTTCAGACTAACTTATTATAAATTAATTAGGATGGTTAAGATTTACGTGATGAAAGCGGTTATTTGGTTGTAAGTTAATTTGTTCGTGATTGTTATCTGATTATGGTGATTAACAAACAGTGACGGCTAAATTATCTGTAACGGTTATCTTATAATAATGCATAATTTGCTGTATTGGACAGTTGTTACGTTAAGTGGGGTATCTGGTTGTAATATTTACATGATGGTATGACGGTTACGTGGCAGTAACGGCTATCTCAGCGTAATCGTTACTTTACGACAACGGATATTTAGCCGTGGTGTTTATCGGCTATGTGGTTTTAAGATGTGGACACACCTTAAAAAAGACGCAGTGGTAAATAAAAAAAGCAATTAGCTTTTCAATTACGTTTAAATAAGACTAAATTATTTTTATGTATCCTGTCGATTAATTAGAAAAATATGTCTTACTTGAAAAATGTTTCATTAGCATGAGTATAACGATGCCTATTACTCGAAGAGCCGGAAAAGATTCATCGTCTATCTGTCATTAAGGACTTGAAATTCAGAATAAATTAGAGGATGTTGCTTGTCACTGTTATCATTGGTGAGAATTCGAACACAGGTCTTATAAGTAACCATATTTGAGGAGGGAAAAATCAGAAAAAACAAATAAATTTACAAACTAACTGAGTGCAAACATGTGAGATTTTAACACTTGTATCTCTATTACCCAATCACATAAAATCTAACATTTTTTTAATTTGGTATATAGACTTTTATTATTTAAACAATACTATCAAACTCGACTTAATAAACTAAGGGTTGAATGTATCATGAGACATAATATCTCGAGAAAGCTTTAATCTGTAGACGCCTGAATCTTCATTCCTACATAGACAAGAATTATTTGTATGATGGACTTGGCTGCATTTCATTAGACTCACATCACTCAGCAGGCAAGCACAATTTCTCTCTTGTCTGCTTCAAGATGTAAAATTCCTTTTGTTTACGATCAGCAGACTGTTCGTAGGACATATCAACAATGCAATGAGCTATAATCTTTAAATTTTGCATATAACCATAGTGAAACGTCTTACTCAACACTGGTTGTGACGTACTCCTACCTTGTTAAAATAAAATATGGTTCAGAATCTCATAAAATAAGGTGCTATTAATACACGTACTGTAGGCCTATACAAAACTAATAATATTTCACTTGTTATAAATTCCATGTAATAACATATAACATTTAAATAACAGCCATGAAGGACTAGGCGTTCTTACTTCACCTCTCCTAACACAACACTCCTGAACCTTATTTACTGACACCACACCTTCACACTACACAATGGACAGAAAAATAGAAAACGACACACGGAGTAAATTTTATGACAGCTATGCAATTTCATATAATATTACTTCATAAAATAAATATGATGTACAATATGAACACAAACAGCGACACGACACAAAGGATCGTTGGATGATCTGTGGACAATACGGGGAAGGAAACGTATCTGCAAGGCTGCCAACTGTTCGACTATAACATGCATTTTACAAGTTGTTATTTCCCTTGTTTTTTTTAGCTACGTAATATTTACTATTACTGATTATTATTATTATAGATGTTATATAATATACATTTTTTTAACCGTGTAAAATGTAAGTTTTCAACTATTTTTTAATTTTTATATTATATTATTTACCTTATATATTACACTAAATGTTTCCTTACCCCATACAAGCGTTGTGAACATGGCAAACCCAAGTACCGTACTGTAAAATTTTGTATTTAATATAATAAATAAATGTATTATAACGGTTACCTGATTGAAACGGGTTCCTGGTTTGTCATTCTGACAGTCCATCTCTCTTTGAACACGTGGATTCTGCCACACCTCTTCCACCTGTATAAAACAAGAATAAAAATGGTAAGTAAAATACAGGTAGAGATATGTTTGTAATACAAAATAGGCATCTTAAATGTAGTACAAAAAAAGCTAACAATATGATTAGTAGGTTTGTAGATTAGTTAAATCCTTATCTCAACTTATCTTATAACTCAATATGAGTTCTTATTTAGTTTATTTATAGAAAATGGACTGAGAAAATAATTTATTGTCTTGTCAAAGTTATCACCAAGTATATTGACCAACGGACAGATTACTTTAACGTTACAAAGAACAGGTTCGTGAACTAAATAGAGTAGTTGAAATTGAGAAACTGCTTTTCAACCTTCATAAGTCAGTAACCGAAGTTGAAACATGTTTAGTTGTATTAACTATAGTCAAATCTAAATAAATGCCAATTTTTTATGATATAAATTTTATAAAATGGATTCATGATATGTTTATGTATTACGCTGACTGAAATGTCGAATTTAATTTTGTTTAGACTCCGAACACAGATAGTCTTAAATTACTTTATCATAATCGTACATTTAGACTAGAGTGGTCATATTCCATGATAAACTGAGAGTTTACTGTTGAAACAGGAAGTTTTATTACTGAAGGAGTTAATTTTTAGTAGCTCCGTCTATAGTTGGCTAAATGATTTGCATTTTATCCATGAAGGCATGGAATTCAGTCATTTGGTAAACAGTTCTTTACCAAATAATTTTTTTTGCTGTGCTTGAGTAATGTCTACCACTCTTAAGGCTATAAACATTTCAGTTTTGTTTGACTGTCTGTGTCCGTGTGACATCTCGAAAACGAAATGACATATTGACTTGAAATTTTGCCTGCAGCTTCGTTTATATAAAGATAAGACTTCATTTTGTAATTATGAACACTAAATTCAAGGATGGGGCGTGTAACTCCATGTGATTTGGCTGAGCATTAGTAAATACTTGTACATTGGCCTTATTTGTAACAAAACTGCAACGAAAAGAATAGCAGAATAAATAAATTGTAATCAAACTAAGTACTTAGAACACTCGTATGAGATAAGTACATGAAAGTTTTAATCATAGAACAGAAACAAATAATAGAGTGGAAAGTCAATGGTACAAGATATGATTTCAGCTTACGCTTCTATTGTAGTAGCCACCATAGCTTACTGGAATTCTTATTATTTGAAAACAGATATGAAACGTTGCTTTGTGAATAAACGTAAATGTATTATATATACTCATATTCCGAGAAGGTTTTATACATAGACATTGTATTTTTCGTAAAACTTTATTTCTACGCAGACAAGAATGAGTTATATGACAGTGCAAGTCAAAAGCACTGGGCGTGATTTTTGTGTCAATTCCTTTTCTGTATTATTGTCTGTATATATATATATATATATATATATATATATATATATATATATATATATATATATATATATATATACAGACAATAATACAGAAAAGGAATTGACGCAAAAATCACGCCCAGTGTTTTTGACTTGCACTGTCATATAACTATATATATGACTATACAGTACATATATATATATATATATATATATATATATATATATATATATATATATATAAAGACAAGGAAAAGCCATTGGCCAAACATGCTTAGCACAAAAAAGACTAAATTGAAGAGTGTTATGAACTTAAACGAATTAATAAGGTCTTCCCTTGACCTAAAGAAAATTTAAATACATTAAAATAAAAACAATTCTAGAACAAGCCCATCAGTTACTTTTAAAATCGAAATACCCAAATGGTTTAAATTTAAGATAAAATTAACTTTTCCAAATTTCCTTCTGTCGTTATTAATATAACAGCTGGGTTTTGAATGTTTTAGTTGCCTATTAACATTTTTGGTTATTGTATTTTTATTTGTTGTGTTTCTTGTTCTCTTGATATTTATATTTTTCTTCCTGGAGATATGGGTTTCATATCCCACGAAATATAGAAGCTTTATATCTCTGTTTTGTATTTAAATAAGTGATATACATATATATATATATATATATATATATATATATATATATATATATATATATATATTTGTATATATATATATATATCTGCCTCCAGGGCATCTCTGGAATTAAATAAATATATTCAGTTATATAAAATTCTTCTTGCAACTGAGCGAGGCTATTTTGCACCGCATGGTGTGACGTACACCTACCAGGTTATATGATGAATTACCTTTTTCCAATTAGTTGTTCCTAGCAATTCATATGATTCAGTGAGACTACAGTAAAAACTATGAAGCGATTTAAAAAATTTAATATTGTGATCAAGTAACAATTATGACTTAATAGAATAAACTATTTTAGAAATATGTTTTTAAATTCGGGCTCTAATAACTACAATGATTTATTTAAAGAGATTTATGAAATGTATTTGCAAAAAATAAGTTTAACAGAAATTTTTCCATTCTAGCAATATATTAGTAATAATCACTAATCATGTGTTACTGTAATGGACAAGAAGTATGTTTTGCTAATAATATTGGTTTATCTTAACATTTAGCAGATCTTTATAAACCTATAAAAGCTCCTTGATAAACCAAAGTAATTGCAAATTACCAATATAAAAATATATATTTGTTTTTGACACTGAAATATCCCCTAGACATTCCTTCACACTCTAAAACCAAACTTTGATCAAAAGTGTCAGTTCCATTTTGAGATTAAGTTTATGATTAAGTGTAAAGCTCTACTACAAATTGATATTTTTACTCCACCCAACAACACATTTTTGAAATAGATGTCCCAAAACTAAGATTCCAGTTCTATAAATTTTTTCTTCCTAAATTGCTAAGGTTTATGCCTATATATGACTTGTTATCATTTTAAAGTGCTTGTTTCATGCTCCTGTACTTTGTTTTAGTGAATTATTGTATTATATTAGCTATACCGTAAGGAATTGTGCACAATTTTTAAAGATAAATATGGAATATAAAATAATTTGTGAGGCCAATTGTACAAAGATCGCATTTAAACAATGTGCCTGGTTCAAGTTACGAGGTCTAGCATTTTTATTTGCGCTGAAATAAAATATCTCATTATTTTATATTACACATATTTTGACACATAATTAAACGATATTCATACCACCGACACTGTGCTTGTTTTTAAAAAAGAAGCGTCTCGTATTTCATATTGGATGTATCTTATTGGATAGATTTTATTACGAGTTGGTACACCGTAATAGGCCTACTATATCTTTTTACCACGCTTACTCTGCTTACTCTAAAAGAAGCTGCTTATATTCCATACAGTTATATAACTTTGTGGTTAGAATATCCTGTGAGTTGGTACAGTGTAATACGATATCTTTTACCAACCGCACTGTGCTTAGCCTAAAGGAAACGTCGTACTTCATAGCGTCTTATCTTTGTGGATATAAAGAATATATTATGAGTTGTTATTCCTTAATACGTATCTTTGTACCTCCAGCGCTATGCTTATACCGTATGAAAAAACTTTATTAATTATCCCAGGGGGATTTGGGGTATAATCCACCCGTTGATCCATATAATTGCTGGACTTCCGGGCATCACGTCATCTTCGTCACCCCCAGCTGTTTGCAAGGCGGCACTACACCACACAGTACATGTTCCACAGTGCTTTTCCACGTCTTCAACGCCTGGCAAACAACCTCCCCAGACATCTGGACTTCTTTGGTATGAGCTGTGATGCCTTCAGGAGAGAGTTGAGACTAGCCTGTCATGACTTGCATATCGTCTGATAACTTTTCTCCCATTATTCTTGTTGTGTTACTCAGTTATTGTTTCTATATATATTTTGCTCTTGTTATTTATTTACAGTATTTTCCCCATTGTTGTTTACTTTATATAGTTTATTTGCACTGTTATTATTTATCTCTTTATTTATTCATATGTCAGGTCTTAGACAGTAATGTGCATGCACTTAAGTTAAATATTTTGTATTTTTTCAGTGTTTTATTACCACTATCAGTTATTAAAGTTAATATTTTTTTACTCCTGTTATTCATTTAAAGTTTATCTTTCATTGTTGTTGTTTATTGTATAGTTTATTTGCATTGTTATTATTTTTCTGTTTGTTTCTCCATATTGTATCACACCTTACAGTAGTGTATTAAGTTAATATTATCACTAATTTATTATATACTTTCACTGATTTTTAATATAATTTATACTTTCTTATTACATTATTTATACGTTAACTATGCCTAGATCTGATTTAGAGTCCAGTTGCATGTTTGGTTTGGCCCTTCTGTTTAAGTATGTTTTAATCATATATTATAAGTTAATAAATGTAAATTGGTTTTTGACCGTTGGAAGGAAATACAATAAATACATAATCCAACTGATCAAAATAGTCCAATTGATCCAAATAATCTAATTGATCCAAATAATGTAATTGATTCAAAAAAGTTTATCTTGCGCTGAAGTTAAACCATTGTAGTCTAACCATGTATCATAGATCAGTTGTGATATATTCTTTTGATAGTTTAACAGCTGACATATTTAAAAACACAAGACTTCTTTTTCGTCTACGACCAGTAGGGGTTGGCAAATATGAAACGGCCAATGTCGTTTCCTCATTTTCTGCACTTAGGACGACAGGGACAGCGAGTAATGGCCACGAACTCCTACCGATCATCTCTTTGAATGGCTCATTTGCAATAATCTCAACATACCTTCACTGCTGGCGCTCGTCTTGTATTAGTGAATTAGTTAACAATGAATATCGACAGTGGTGGTCATTAAATTTTACTTGCTATTTTTCTCCGGTAATTTTTCAACCAAAATTATTTTAAAAAAATACACCAAATTATATGTTTATGAAAACTTGTTTTGTAGTTGACCAAACAATAAAAAAATTATGAACTTACAATTCTTTGGGAGTGAACTTCTGATATATCACACGTTATGGAATAATACATTTAATTTATTTTTAAACATATTTGAATCAATTTCCACAAAGACTATAAGTCCACAACTATAATAAAGCGTCTTTTAAATAACATCTTACTTGAATCCTGTATAAAATTAAATGTCGATTTATATCCCATAGATTATCACGGATCGCATGTTTTGAAATTTTTAAACTTTTCAGTGTAAAATACATATTATTTAAGAAATACAAAAACACGACAATATTTTTAATAAAAGATATATCCTGGAAGCCATTTTATAATGTAAAAAGGTTAGGTAAAAGATGGAGTTGTGTGTCTTTTAGTTTAACACTTTAGCTATTTCCTAAAGATTTAGCTATTTCCCAAGCCCATGATATTCTCTTTAATACAGACGTAAGTTTCTTAAAATTTTTTGTGTAAACAGGCGGTTTCGAAAAAGTTACATTTTTGTTTAAGTTTTAGCCGTTTTCGTAGAACTCAATACAATAGTACGCTATCAGACAGCTCTTAAACTTATCTTTTTTAATATTATTAGCATTTAACATATTCCAAGCGAGTGCTTTCGTACCCCAGCATTACTGGGAGGCGCCGAAATTTGTAGTGGTAACTCACCCATTTTGACATCATAGATATACCTATGACTGTATTTGTTCTAATTGTGTTAATAATGGCTCAATAAAAGTGGCCTTAAGACGTTCTTAATAAATCTAATGTACTCAAACTACCTCAATATCTCGAGAAAGTTTCTTTTTAGCAATGTTTCAATTGCAAAACAGATGTTTTGTTGTAATTTATAACTAACCTTCTTTGGAACTTTGCCACCCTAAAGTGAAGTAATCAGATTAAAGCAATCTTTTTAAGAGCTTAGAAGAGAGTTTGAAAGATAAAATATGGAAAGGGGGTGATTTTAATCTTTAAATAATTTAATTTCTATGGCTTTTAAACACATTTATTTCCTCGGAATGAAATATAAATTATTATTTATGTTGTTTATTAGAATTGCTATGTAGGTCTAAACACATAACGTAGCTATTGTGGGAAGGGTTGAAACAATGTGAGTGTTGGGTTTATTGTTAGAAGTTGTATCACCGTCAGACAACAATATAGAGAGGCTTGAATTTGCCACATTCAGGGTCTTATTTGGTTAGCTGACGTTAATTAAAGATTATTTTCTTGTCTGACACTTAAAGGTAAGAAATTATTTTCTTGTCTGACACTTTCTTGTCTAGGTAAGAAAAATATAAACTGGAGAAAACATTATTTACATTTTTATCCATTTTTATACCTTCGAAAAAACTAGGTTGTGTGTGTAAACAATGTAGATTGGTTTTCGGCTTCTGGAGTGTAAACATAGAATGAATCTCGTGATATAGTTGTGCAATCCAACAGATATAACTTTTGTCAGAAATAGAGGTAGGAAACTGTGACGCTGTAAAGAGAATTCATCTGAGCAATAGATAGAAAACAGCGGATTTTATTAAAGGTCTTAGAGTCTCTGAAAGCTAAACTCGACCAACCCGAAGAACATTTGCAGCTTCTTGTTTCGTTTCAAAAGTAATTTAAATAATAGTTGATAGTAAAATGTAAAAAATTGTATATTTTTTATATTTTTAAATAGGCCAGAAATAATGTGAAGAAACTCAAGTTCAAGCAAGTTGGTTTTCCTGGTTTTCCTGTACTATTCGAAAAATACTAGAAAATTGTTTCATCCTTTGCATGTTTAGCCTCAAAATTCAACAATTTAATTATTTGTGTGAAATAAAAAACTAATAATGGAAAGCTGCTAATGTAATTTGTTCATTCTTTTACATTGTCTTTGAAATGTCATTACAATTTGTAAAATATTGTGTCTATGGATAGTGCTTCAGCAAAAACGTTAGATTTTTATTGCAGTGTGTAACTTTAACAAGTCTAAGATACTAGGTTATAATTTATCACTACACTTTTTTATTTATTTGCATGAAATATGGAAGTTTCTCTTGTATTGTTCTGTGACGGATAACTAAAATAAATAAATTGGTTCAAAGGTTACTTTTCAATTAACTGGACTACTCTATTCCACTAACGCCTGCATTTGTTTCTCTTAATAATAGATACAATATAAAATACAGCGTTACTGGCATTATTAAATAAAAACAATTCCTGTTAAATTTGAACGTAATATAATGTGGTGACAAATTTAAATTTGGTAATTAAAACAAAATACATGCAGAAACAAAATGATGCCTCAGTTATAAACAGAGAATATATGGTATTTTATATACGGATAGAGTACAATACATATAGTTATTTTTATAAAAAATTCAAATCGCGTTGCCTAATTATTAATATTGATTTAGCTTCATTTAAAAATGTTATTACAATGATTCATTACAGCTAAATTCTATAAACAATTCCTAAAAGTGAGAATGAGGGACAAAAAATCCAGCTCTCGTCCGGAATCCTTCCTCCAGTACTTGTAAAGGCCCTGGAATCCCCTGAGGCCGCCTCAGGCCTCCACCAAACTCAAGAGTTTTTTATAGTTCTCCACTCACCCTGTAGTACTTATATAACAATAATCATTCCCTATATATCCACGTAGACCTCCACAGCCCAGCGATTGTGAGTGTGACCTGTAATACTTGAGGGCAAACCTGAAGAAAGTTCTGGGACTCGTTATATTGACCTCCAAGTAACTTAGATTACATAACAACACCACGAGTCCTAGTGGAGAGTGGTGTGAATTGAGAGACTTGAGGACAAACCCAGAGGATAGGGGAGATCATTATATTGACCTCCAAGTAACCGGGTTACAGGACTACGCCACGAGTCCTAGCGGAGAGTGAGTGTGATGTGAGAGACTTGAGAACAAACCCAGAAGACAGTGGGGACTCGTTATATTGATCTCAAAGTAGCTGGATTACAGGAATACGCCACGTTTCCTAAACCAACAGTGCGTGTAAATTGATGGGTACTGTAAACTTGAAATTTTGTTTCTATTGAAATTAAATATTCCTCAACGTTCAATTTTCAAGGTTTACTATTAAATAGTGATAGCATAATGTGTGAACAGGCCACCAAGTGACATTACCTTGCAGTATTACTATAAAGAATGATTTATTAAGTATATTATTTATTTACCATTATATTATATTATTATTGCAAATAAACATAACGTAGCAAGTCCTGACCTGCGAAGTAAATCGACGTTAACCTATATGTAACACAAATAACATTAATGAAGGTGGAAAGATGAACTATGAAACTGGTGTTGTAATCTATGAAATCCAATATTTAAAATTATATTTATTTTACATACACTAGGTGTGTTCTGCGTACACAGGAGCTCATAAATTTGTATAGGTCAGTTATACGAGGAAAACACTAATTCTAGTACGTATACTCTAATTTATACATACTGTGTAATCAGGGAGGAATTCATACGTACATGCATATATTTTTGTGGAATTCGCAAATGTAAACAACTCACCGTGCCGTGGAACACCCTGGAAACCACACTTATCGGACTGCCGACACTGTTTTCCTGGAACATAACCAAGTTCTTCTAAGATTTTTAGCAGTTTGTCTTACGGGCCAATACAATGACCATGCTATGGGGTTAAAAATATCGAAGCATCGCTAAGACTATTAAAATCTTGAAGCATTACTATGGACAGCTATCTTCAGTCAAATAATTTTAAAGCAAAACTCGCAGATTCAGTAAATGCACGTTACTTTATATAAGTAGAAGGGAAGGATCTGGATAGTGGAACACCAGGCAGTCAGCGATAAGTTTGGCTTACTTGACACTAGCGATTTTATATCTTAAAGCTATCTTTATTCAATATAAGTAATTTCATTCTTGATTATTTGTAAGTTTACGTTCATTATCCTTTGTAATAAAATTAAATTCCTGCAATAATTTATTGTTTTCCAGGTTTTTTGTCTTATAATTGGATTGCAACTGCTGTTGGAACTTTTGTGCGCCTAAAGTATTCATCAACTTGTGTATATACCAAGCGTTTTGTTGCCCAACCTGAGAGATAGTTATATAACACTCCTATAAAAGAGATTAGTTACGCACTTTTGTATTAAAACCATTTATTTCACTGTTTTAGGTGAGTTTAGGATAGTTTCTTCTCTTACGTTTGATTTGAGACACCTTAAACGCAACATCCTTACATAATTGAAACTACTCTAAATCTCAATAGCATGATTTTATAGTTATCTGATATAATTTATGTCACATTGGCTATTCAGTTGCTATTATCTTGGTAATGGAAAAGTATGCAAAATCTTTAAAATTGTCATAAGATAACTGGTTAATTGGTAATCAAAGCTATACAAGAAGGAACGTCAATGTTGTTGAACCTGCAACATTAAATATAAATGGTAATGTTTCATATAAAAGAACATTTCACGAGATTCTTAAGACGTGATGGGTCACTGGAGTATACCTAGGTCACAGGACGAATACAGTGAACAATGAAGCTCATTATGTTCGAATTAAATTCTCAGCAGAATTGTCATACCTTTGCTTGTCTTTAAATGTGTTTAAACTTTACGTCACACAGTTCAAATCTTCTATGAAGAATATAAAAATGTATAACATTTCCATAGAAATATTTTACAGGCTAGGGAACAAGATATAGAACTCCTGTACTTCAGAGATAAGATAGATTACTCGATCAGCGGCACCATCACATTCATCTTACATTCAGCTGTCACCACAGCCTCAAGCTGCGGCCTTCAGCATGTGTCTTAAATAATATATTATGTTGTTGATGCGTATTCTATTATATTAAGTTTATTTAAGGAGTTCAAGAACTATCCGGAAATATTTTGGGAATTTGTTTTTCGTATCAAGACAAAAAAAAGTGTAATTTAAAGCTGTATGAGATCGTAATTAGTTTAACGTCGGTCTTTAAGTGTGTCTTTATACTTTTTCAATATTTTAGACACTATTAATGATAAAAATCTCAAATTTAACTCATTAATATATGATTTAATTTAATATAAAAGAAATGTAAAAATTAATATAGTATCACGATTCAAGGTGTTGAATAAATGAGAATCTTGTAGCTTAACACCGATAATACCAATAAGCTAAAAACTTTTCAAAATAATAATAACAAATTTAAAACTTTTTAACCACTAAAACGCAAAAAAGCTCTGTAACTAATTATACACTTATTCCTGTTTTGCTAGTCCTTGCTAAAGTTTTAGAAAAGTGCGTACTCAACAAAATTCAAGTTACAATATAGTTAGACAGCAGATTACGGACAGCAGCACGGATTTGTGTCGGGTAGGTCTTCATCTACAAATCTTGTCTTTTTTCTAACATAGGCTGTATTTTTGAGGCTTTTTCAGCAATACCTCAGGTTGATGCCATAGAGTTGGACATTACCAAGGCTTTCAACCGAGTCCATAGTATCATTCTCCACAAGCTCAAAGCCTCTGGTTTCTCTGGTGAATTACCCAGCTGGTTTGGCTTATATCTGGAAAATATAATCCTTCAAGTAAGCTATAAATCTAATCCGTTTGGAATACTCATCGCAACATCAGGTGTACCATAGGAATCCCATCTTGGACCCATTCTATTCCATATGTTCATAAACGACGCTGTGTATAAGCTTCATTGTGAGAGCACCTTATTTCTTGATATTATGACTTTAACAAGGAAAAAGTATAGCAAAACTCCTAGTTTTTTAGCAGTAATGTATGAAATATTCACCGGAAGTAACTGTTTTTGTGGTTGAAAAACAAGTTTGTTATTTCTTTCATTGGCTGGGCTATCGCCCCTTTGAATATTTTTATTGACTTTTGGCACATCCGATTGTACTATATTATTGTTATATTATTATTTATTATATTGTGTGTTTATTTTATTGTTCTGCTGCTATTAGTGCTATAGGAAGGATAATATATTTGTAGTCGCTCTATAACTTGATATTTATCTATTGGTATATCTTTATCACACAATCACTTGTTGTTTATTACTTTTTACTGTATTCATTAAAAACTAATACTAATTATTTATTCTATAATTGTGTCTAATGTATATATTGGCTGTGCCATTGGCAATAAAGAAATAAAAACCGCCCAATAAATAATGCAGATATAGTTTTTAACAATTGTAATGTTTGGGAAGGTTTACATTGTTTACTTTCTGCAGCATCATTAACTGTATATTTTAATCCCTAAAATATTTTGTCTACATCATTTCCTGACCTATTGTAGAATATATAACTTTTTCATTCTTTTAAACTTTCTTTAACCTATTTAGGCTTCACGTCAATAAACTTTATGTTTTTTAACTATGTGAAATCTAATAACGTAATATGATAATATAACATGAATTTTTCATGATTTTAAATTACAAGAAAATAGTTTTTGAGATATTTATAACTGCTTTCCGAAACAGAAAAAAGCCGCCTACAGACAGACAAATGATAAACAAAGAATTTCTTACCTATGTTACATTACATTTTGCGTTTGTCTTGATTCGAGAAATAAATTCAAAAACTATTTCCGGTGAGTTCGTAAAAATATTGCATATAAAAAGAAAAGTGTTTAATATAATATTTTTTAAATTACGTTGTGCAAGTTTAAGTAAACCAAAAAAACAAGGTGAACCAGACCATCTTGATGTAACAAGTTCTTGATGTAACGATACCTTGTAGGGGTGCATCTTGTGCTTGTGAATAATTCTCAATAATATTCCGTGTTGAACTGTTCTCGTATTTTTTCTATAACGAGAATACCGGTAGATATTCTTGTTTCTTTTATTAGAGACAAAGACTGTAAGGGAATTATTGACTAAACCCAATATTTTACCTGAACTATTGGAAAAATTGCTGTTTAAAAATTAAAGTATTTAAAATTGGATATTTAAATACACAAATACTTAACGAGTGTCAATTTATTTATAAGTTAGAAATGAACATTTTACGAGTTGTCTATATTTATTGCTTCACATAAAACACGATGAATATATATATAAAGATTCCTCAATATCACGTAATAAGGGAATTTAATAAAACATAGAAATAAGTAAAAAAAATATTAATTGTGTCTCATTTTTATAGAATAAAAAATTATCATTTTGCACTTACAACAATAAAATAGTTTATAGGTGGAACAGATTTTACAGCTGCTTTTCCACACCACCTTACTTGTTCAACACTTTCACTGCGACATGATTATCTATCGGCTTTAGGACAGTAGGAATAGCAGGAAGTTGCGCAACCTTAGCCAACGTGTTAATCACGAGTCCCTAAACCATAGTGTGTCTCATGAATCTTTTTTCAGATCTGGCTACTGTGACAATATTGTATTTGCAAAAATGAGTTGGAATTTTTTTTGCTAGGTATACAACATTTCTTAAAGTTTAAATTAATAACAACAGAATTTTAATAAATCAATGCACATCACTTCAGATTTAAAAATTTACAACTGGTGTTTCAATACAATTTGTGTAACAATATTGTATAAATCAAGCAATGGTAAATTAAATTTATAGCTCAAATCCAAAGCTTGATATTATAATAGACTGATACAACGGAGTATTGGAGGGGCCGACAGGACTAACGAACATCTTACCCACAAATCCAATAAAGAAACTTCAACAAGTGTTAGTAACTTGCTGAAAAACGTCATAGCACTGTACTCAGTTTATTTGCACATTTATTCTTCTGCTTTTATTCTCGTTGCTATGATGGTTATATACAAAACCAATGATATACTATAATTTTATTTTGACCTTTTGCGCCCAAAATCAATAGTTTTTTCCTGGAATAAGAGCAAAGATTGTATGAAATTTCAAATCTCTAGGACCATTCTATCAAAAGAAGCACGAAATTGTCTATTCAAATTTAGAAGGACATTAATAGAAGTAAACGAACAACATTATACATTCTAATATATTGAACAGAATTATTTGAATGACAAAATTATTATACTCGTATTTTGCAAATATAGAGCTGGGAAACAAATAATATCTCTTTACTGTAAAAGTACGTCGATTTAAACTTACTTGTGAATGTACTTCTAAAATCTCTCAATAAATGATGGCATGAATAACAGAAGGATAATTTCATTTATTGTGTCCTTGAAATATCTTTTTGAAACTATACTCATAAACACTTTATTTAAAATAAATTGCGGTTTAAAAAAATGGAACAGTTTCATTACAACACAGACTACTTCAAGAAACCTGTTATGATGATGAGTAGATAAAATTTCCGGAAAAGAATTGTCTCAAGGACGTTTGAAGCAACTTTTCCAATTAAGGTTGAAATAAACCAAGGACTTATAATTACTATATTTATGGCAATTTTCCAGCTCACAGTTCCGTGTAACTCTAAGATGATTTTATTAAGTGTCATCTGCTCAAGTAAATATCATCAATATGGTAAACTATACCAACGTCAACTATCTTAGATTACTTGCAGAGAAATTTTTTATTGTTTCACAATACTTTCTGCCGTAATTACTTCAAGTAATGTACAGTTTCACTAAAGTGGATGTATTATATCGGGCAAGGAATAAAACCCACTGGGATTTCAATGAAATTCGTCTTTCCAGAGACAAAAACAGTTGTATATTTACTATAATTCTTTTTAAAATTATTCGTAAATAATTGATTTTTTGCAATGGTACATGGTAGAAATTTTAATGTTATTGTTAAATTGTGGAAAGAGGGTTTTGCCTAATGGTGCATCCCAGGAGCTCCAATTAGCACGATTTTCGAACTTTAAAAATTTACTTTCTGGCCTAGCCTAAAATAATGTGATAACAGATTCTTATCTAGGGCTATAGACCATTCATACATAGAGAAAAAAAGCTTGGTTTTGCATTAAAGGGTATTTCGACACCGGTGAAAAACCTCTATTATATATCGTCTCTGATTTAAAGCCCGAATAAGCTATGCTGTTAGAAAAGATAATGCGTAGTGAGAAATTTTTTTTCATCTTAAAATGGTAAATTTCTTTCTCAAAAGGTATTTTAATTTTCCATAAGAACCCAAATAATTCTGCAAAGATACTTGGTACATAGGTTACTTATGACTCAAGGAATAACTTTATTGATTTCATGATAAAAGGTCGAAAGCAGTTCACCTGTCTGTCATTCTGTCAATCTATCAGAGATAACACCTGATAGAAAGGTCATACAGAATTGAAACTTGGTACATGGATTGCTCTTGGAGAAAGAAAAGTCGTATTGATTTTGGGGATCAAAAAGCCAAAGGTCAGCTCGTCTGTCTGCTCATCTTTGTGATAACTGTTTCTAGAAATGCCCTAAATACAAGAAAATTTATTCCTTTAAATCCATTAAATAGATCTATTGATTTTGTGGTCTAAAGGTAAAAATGCGGTCTGTCCACCAGTGCGCTGTATCTTCTGTTACATTTTCTCGTATCCTTCAATACTCCACTGTATCTATTTTTATATTAAAATTTTGCATATAAATAGTTCTAACAGTTTATATTTAAACATATTTTACATTAAAAAATCTTTATTTTACAAGTTAAATAACAATCATTCTTTGGATACTTAATATATTTTGTTACAATCTAATGGCGAAACCTATTTCTGATAATAAATATTGAAAAATTAATACACGCTATTTCATTAAGGGGGTTCGGTAGGTTAAAAATTTAAAAATTATACATTTTTTTTATTTCAATTTATTTTTCTGTGTTGTTTTCTGAACATTTTGACATAAAAATTATTTAATTCTGACAATGGGAAGTATTTAAAAAAAAATATACAACATATTGTCTGCACAGCTGCAATTTTTACCAGAATTGTATCTATGGTAACGACAATACTATTATTTATTTGTTATAATAACTAGCATCCAGAAACAGTTGTTTTTCTTTCAGTGGTTGGCTAACCTGAAGTATTGTGCCAATAAACAGCAGACAAGAGAAGTAAGAAAACATTGTTTGTTTACATTCATGAGTTTATTCTTTATTGTGAAAACTCAAAAGTAAATACACATTACAATTATTTTTCTAAAGTGTTGTGTCTAGTGTTTTAGAAGAATATATTATTCAAAATGCCTAGGAGTACTAGTGTTTTCAAGAAAAGGAAACGAGTATTTTGTAAGAAGACAGTAGAAACTGAAATTAGGCATAGTCCTAATGCTGATGTTTTGGAAGATATGACTAGTCTAGATGAACCAGTTAGTGCTTCAAAAGCAAAACTAGGAAATATTTCCAATAACTACCAATCTATTGTTGATGGTGAGCCTAGTCTAGCCTATGAAATAGTTGATTTGAATAGTTTGTTGAAAATAATTTCTAATATAGCAGTTTGTAAACATTGCCATGAAGCAATTGATTTCAAAGTCGGTAGGCGTGTTGGAATTTTCTTTTCAGGTGATTTTACATGTTCAGGTTGTAGTACAAAGACATTAGCTTCATATGAAAATTGCTGTACTTTACCTGATAACCCATCACACAATAAAATGTATGACCTAAATGTTAGGTTAGTGTACGGTATGCGTACTATTGGAAGGGGCCAGGTCGCTTGTGAAACTCTTTGCGGCGTGCTAAACTTCCCTAAACCTTCTACAAAGTTTAGTGAATACATTAGAGTTCTAGGGTCTACAGCTGAGGATATATGTTTTTCATTTATGAAAGAGGCTGTAGAAGAAGCAGTGAAAATAAATGATGGAAATAGGGATTTGTGTGTTGCCATCGACGGCACTTGGCAAAAGCGTGGACATACATCTCAAAATGGCGTTGTAACTGCTACAAGTGTTGATACTGGTAAAGTTGTAGATGCCGTCATACTGTCTAAGTACTGTCGTTGTAGAGGCAAGTTTACTGGCCATCATGATGATAATTGCAGTGCTAATTACCAAGGAGTAAGTGGGGGTATGGAAGTGGTAGGAGCCTGTAAAATATTTCAACGGTCCGTTCCAACTTATGATGTTCGCTATATTGAATATCTTGGAGACGACGACTCTAAAGGGTTTGCTAGTGTATTAGAAAGCAAGCCTTATGGTAATGACTGTCCAGTTACAAAATTAGAGTGCATTGGACATGTCCAAAAGCGTATGGGCACACGCCTAAGGACATTAAAACTAAAAGAAGGTAAGGCAAAACAAATTGATGGAAAAACCTTAGGCGGTCGCAACCGACTAACAGATGCTGCTATATTATCAATTCAGAAATACTACGGATTAGCCATACGCAGAAATATAGGTAATTTGAATGACATGAAGCAAGCTATATGGGCAGAATACTACCATTAACTATCAAGTAACTCTAATCCTCAACATGGACTTTGCCCGAAAGGAAGTGATAGTTGGTGTAAATATCAAAAATCATTGGTCCAAAATGAAAAATATGATAATGAAAAACATTTTCACCTACCACTTGCCATAATGCAGAGGCTAAAACCTATTTTCAAAGATCTTAGTGCTCCTGACCTTCTAAAAAAGTGCTTACATGGTAAATCACAGAATCCCAATGAGTCTGTGAACCAAATAATTTGGACTCGCCTACCGAAAACCGTGTTTGTAAGCATTCACACACTTCACTTAGGTGTATATGATGCCATCAATACTTTTAATAAAGGAAACATAGCAAGGTGTATGGTATTTAAGAAACTGGGATTGATTGTTGGGCAGAATTTTTGTGATGCTATGAAAAATAAAGATATATCCCGGCTAAAAAAGGCTCAGCGCATGATCTCGGAAGTTGCAAAAAGAAGCAGACAATCCCGTGAAAGTGCTAAAAGGAAGTTGGAAGATGAATGGGAAGATTTGGAGGATCCTGATGATCCCAGTTATGGAGCAGGATGCCATTAACTTCAGTTACATATTACCAAGTAAGACCAAATGTATATTTTAACTTTAACGTTGATTTCCCGGAATTTAATTTTTTTCTTACTTATGTACCTTTATCTCAGGAAGTATTAGATGGATCATTATGAAAAAAAACCACTTGTACATGCCACCAATATACACATTTTAAGCGCGTAACATTGTAAAAAAATCTTTAATAATTACGCAAAAAAATAAATAACTTAAATTTTTTTCAAAAAAAAACATGTATTTAAAAAAAATTCTTTTTTAATGAAATTTTCTTAAAAACCAAAATGTTTTGCGCTGTACTTCATGATAAGGACCTAAAAAATAACACATAAAAATTTTACTGTAATCGAACCAGTTGTTCCTGAGAAGAAGGTACATAAAATATAGGAATATAGCATTGTAAGGATAGGGCCTACCGAACCCCCTTAACATAAAAAAAATTGGATAGAATTAAAACTGTGAGATATGTTTACAAACTTTAATGAAACCTATGATCATGTGTTTGAATACACAGAGTTACCACAAATAGTATATACACCTAACAGAAAACACTGTTTGCATTGGTTATACACAATATTCAAGGAAATATTTTGTCTGCGACGGAACTATCAATCCTTATTTCCAAGTGAGGTAGTTTATTGGGGGGGGGGGGAGTCATTCACGCAATAAAGAGCCTCAGGTTGATCTTCAACGAAAGTGAATTGGACGGCAGTATGCTTCAAAGGCGGGTTTGCAAAGCCCTGACATGAATGTAAACGACCTAAGGCTAGTATTCTGTCACAAAGATTAATTAAATTGTAATCGGTACTTCCCTAATCTCCCATCTCGTACATTTACACGTTTTCCTCCTAGCATGAATTTTAAATGGCCTCAGACTAGTTTCCAGGAGGAAAGATACATTAAATGGCAATTGGAACAATCGAAATTTCCCATTTTGTATGTTTTTCGTGATTTCCTCCAAGGAAAAAGTAAATAATGAAACAAAAAGGTCAGCCAAAATGAGCTTACACAAAACAAAAATAGAGTATCAAAACAAAAACAAATATTCATGTACTGACTCTAAAAATGTATCACGATTTGTACTCAATACAGAAGGTACTCAAGTTCTTCTTAACTTACATTTACGTTATGTCGAAATCGAGTTATGTCCTGAAGTCAAAGAGCGATCACCATGCAAGTAATGAAACTGAGATGGAATATTATGAAAATGAAATCTGAAATGGATAGTTACATTTAGAGTAATTTGTAAGAAACGTAATATATTTTTACATATTTATATTGATAGTTTTGTTGATAATACATTAGTATTCATTGAGTTCAAATGAAAAAGTTGTATAATTCATGACAAAAGTTTTAGGTAGTAATGCTATGAGTTTTTATACATAATAAGAATACTTTTAGACTAAATGTTCAATCATGAAACTGTATCGGATAATGCAAAGTGGAACAGAAATTTTGGAATATCAGTTTGTATATTTTAATAATTTTGATTTCATGACTGCTTTGTATTTCTTATTATTTCAAGCCACAGCGCTTTGATAACATTTCTTTATATTATCTTATTTGTAATATGTGCTACCTTATTTGTATACTTAAGCTTAGAAGAAGAGCTTAGATTAAATATTTAGTACTAACCCAAATATACGCTATAATATTACTATGTTCTCTATAACCAGCTTATTCATCCTATGTATTACTTTCCTTTATTTACTATGACCAAATAAATATGTGTATCCTTCTTCCGTTATATGAGCAGGATTTTCAATGTGGATATTAGGTTTATAAATCATTATATCATAAGTAATTTGGTATTTCTCAAGAACGTATCTGTATATTAAGCAAGAGTGTTCTGAGAAGTCTACAGTATCGATTCTATCATGCCCAAGAAACTTGAGACCTGCTCATCAATTGTTCAAGGCCAACCCCCTCCCCCTCCAAAGGTCGACACCAAAGTTTAATATGTACCTCCAGTTCAGTTCGAAGACAACAAGTGATCGGCACGTTCCGAGGTTCCTTGCTGAGCGTGCTCTCGTTGAACCACCGTGACGTGTTATAATCATGAGCTCCTGTCACTCCGCAGCAGTGCAACTGGAACAACATTGCGGGTCTTGAGAACACGATTATATGACGTTCATAATATTTTAAATTTTAAATTGATATCGGCCATCTAGCAACGTTATCTATTTAGTCTGGCGATCACTGTAATTTGTTATACATAATGGAAATAAAGATTTTTATGTGTTCTGGACGAGATTTAGGTACCACTGGGTAAGCCTCCCTTGAACTCACTCTTGGCAGGTCCTACAGCATTGGAAATGCATGCATAAACTAAATAGAACATTAACATTTGCCTGGATGTTTATCATAAACAATGACATCCAGGAATTAAAAATTAACCAGTGCTAAAAGGGTTACAAGGTTTAGAAATGTAATTTAATTGTTAGAAAATATACAATTAAATTTAATACATAACTTGCTCATGGAATTTCTCTTGATACAAACATTGATAAAGATTCCTAATCAATGCAGTATTTCAGGTCAGGAGGCAGCTTTAGAAATATCTTCATGAGAGTACACCAAGGGATGCAAATAGACCCCAAGGTATTCTTGGTCGCTAAATAGATTTTAAGCCACGTTTAAATTAAAATGTTTAATTCAAATTAGGTTCTTTTAAAAGAAATAATAATTAATTATTTTATAAACTGGTTTAGGAATTACTAAAAAATTGTTAAACGTATCAATTCCTAAATATATTTGCCTATTTACAGTCCAATAAAAGATTCAACATGACATAGATCATAAAATTATAATTTTAAATCAAATATAATTTTGCTTTCAAATTATAATACATCAAATTGTTTAGGAGAAAGCTAAACTAAACAACGCGCGAATGCAATTTGCAGGGAGTTTAATGTTAGGTCGATTTTATGAAACTCCAAGATGTCCTTTTCAGGCTAGAAGTAAAATAAATACAATAACAGAAATGTATTATTTAACAAAATTAAAGCTTATTTGTAAGTATATTTTAACTGATCTGGTATGTTGTTCATATTGATTTCCTTTCAACAAAATATAAAATGGATTTTCTGTAATTTTGTTGAAGATTTGTATGGATGTAATTCAAAAAGTAAAATGAGTGATATATCATCGCTGGCTTACCTTACTTAAAAGAAATAATCCGTATAAATTTTGTGTTGAAGTGATTCCAAACAGTTGGAAAACTTTTATGCAACTTAAAAGTTCAATTTTAGTTACATTTATGTAAAATAAAAGTTAAAACAATTACCAATCTGTAAATACCACTCTTAGCAATTAGATTCCATTGGCAAAACATTCAATAAAACCGTTTACGAGATCAAGTTTAATTGGGTCCAATCTACCCACGGTATTTTAATTAATTGCACTGAACTGGACAAATTAAACTGATCTGAGTTGATATCTAGTTAATTTATATTAAGCCTAATATTTAAAACGTACTACCAAATAATTCAAGTGTAAATATGTCTTTAATAAGCTACCCTACAGCTATAAGATTTAAATTCCGGAAACAAAGAAAAATTGTAATGTAGCGTTTATCTTAATTTGTAAAATAAATATTAGTATAATTTATCACAAAATAAACTCAGTTATTTTAAAACAAGCACACATATAATAAGTAAATATAGGTAAATACCATGTATTGAGTGTAATCCAAAGATTGTGTAAAGACATTGTTGCCGTGTGTATTAACGTTATCGTTGTTCTGGTGTCCATAATTGACCATTAGGTTTTCTATCAGGCGACTCTGAAGCCCTACCAACATGGAGCTGCGACAACTGATGACAGTCAGTACGGCCGCCAACTCTATGCACTCCAACAATACCGTGATAGTAAGGTACTGCAACATAACAGAGAAAAATATGAGACATCTGGATTCATAAATCCAAAAAGATGACAAAGCTAGCATACTAATAGACTAACATGACTCAGTTTTTAGTTTCTGCACTATACCTTTTTCTTATCAAGCGTATAATTTATTAGAGATGAATGAGCTAATTTCATTCACTTTGCTTATCAAATTTGGCTCATTTTGTCCTACAATTTGATTTGGAGTTTTGTTAATATCCGGTACTTACATCCTCTGGGCAACAACTAAACTGTAAAATTTTGTAAAACTACTAAAAGAGTTTGCTGCGCTCATCCATAATTTGATTTAAATAATATACTTCACTACAGTCTTTTACTACAGTTCTTTCGGCCATTTTGTAAATTTCTTTTTTCATGCGCAGATATTCGTTAACTTAAGGAAATAGTGGTTTTCATTTATATGTCGTACTATTGGTTTGTCACATCCATTCAGTATTTAGGGTTTAATATCAAGTGGAATTGCTATATTTTGTGTGCAACAAAAACATTTTTTTTTTTTTTTTAAGGCCTAAATATGATATAAGCATCAGCATATTGCTAAGGTTTTAATCTATGTCAACGTGAAGTTGTTCGGTTAACAGTGTGTGTAAATACACATACCAGTAACATGTAAGATTTTAGGTGAACTTACTTAATTTTAAACGCAAAATTAAATAAATAATTTCAGTAATACCTTGATTACTGTAAGTGTAACGGTACGTGAGCGTAATGTTTGAGTACTTTAAGTACATAAAAGTTACTTTTGATGATTACAAATCCGGTAAAATGTATTGTAACTTTCCAGTGTATGGATAATCATAAAATAATTTAGGAGTAATTTACTACTTCATATGAATTACATGCCATATTATATCCAGGAGCCTAGAGCAAGTTTGCTCTGTATTAAATACAACCGACATCGATTCGATACGCCACTTTTAGTATACGTTTCAATGGAAGTGTCTCAAAAGGTTTAAACATTTAAAGAGATAATTTTTTCCTCAGACTTTTTCGACTTGATAAACATAAAACCAACCGTGAGTCATGTAATATAGCTACATGTTATTCAGCGTCGGATAACCTTAAACAGACTTTTAAGTTGGAGTTTCTACGAATGTTTCTTTAACTGTCTAACGGTCATATAACTATTATTTATGTGTCTGACAGTCAGTCCTAAACATATTAGGCAAGGAAAAATACAATCTGAGAAGAAAATATCATTATATATGTGTAATGTATAATGGTTATGTAGAATGTTTCTAATCGAGATGGAGGAGAATAATGTACAATATTTCTAATCGAGATGGAGGAGAATAATTGTTTTTTACTTTTCTCTTATTGGCTAAATCTTTCTTTCAGAGCAATGGTCGACCATTATCCTATTTGAAAACGGTTATTCCCTCCTAATATCTCAATAGCTAAAAAAAATATGGAATTGGTTTTAATATCAATGGCATCTGGGAAGTAACACTTTGGGTCATTTTTTTATAATATCTTTGGGTTGGCTGGCTCTGCCGAAAATAGAGTGCAAATAGAAAGGACATCGCTTACGGGTTTAGTCGACTTGTATTCATCAGGATCCAGTTTTTTTACTGAAATATCGGCCTATCTAATCATAGTACTTTGCGTAGACATATATGTAGAATTCTCTTTAACTATTTACAATTTACTAAAAGTTATAATGCCAAAACCATGGTTAGAATTGAGTTAACTTCTCATTACCTCATTAAAAATAAGGAGTATAATCATGTGTGAAAGCCTTTAGTTTGCTACAAAATTTTTGCTGCACTGGGAATTCCAAATTTTTAACAGCGTACCAAGCTCTAAAGTACTTTATTGGGTTTTTGAGCTGTAGACTTTTTGGAGGCCGCAATGTATGGAAAGTTGTTTATATTATATCTTATTATAGTGCTGTTATTTTCAGGACCATCTAGGAAAGGAAAAAGGGGTATATTGTAGAAGTTATCATTTCGAATTTTTTGAAATTTATGCGCATGATTAATATCTTGCAGAGTTCAAGTGAATACTTTTTACAACCCTCCGCTTATCGGATAAACAGATCTCGTCAGTGACTGGAACTTGCCATTAATCCACCAATGTTACTGGTTTCCAGTGGTTTACTCTCTCATACGGGATTTATTCTTTCATAATTATTCTAGAAAAAATGTATTTATTTGTCATATCTTGGAAATGTTGAAACCTTGGTGTAAACTTCAGGAAAGTGTGCTCTTTTCACTTCAAATTAGTGCCAAGATTAAGTTTTACTTTTAAGTTCTATTCAACTAGTTCCTTATCTATAACGACGAAAAATGAGTAATTTTGACGTTGGCTTACTCATTACTTTTCGGACTTTGGGCGCAGATTGGTTTTACTGATGTAGTACTTAATAAGGGGAAGATAACCATAAATAGGGCCTAGTGCTTCATAAATATTCAGATTAAGGGAGACGCCGCTTTTATTATTTTTATCGCCTTTGTTATTAGGAGAGTTATGACTAAAGTATTGTGAGATCAGAATGATATATGATGTAAACAATTGCTAAAAAAACTGGTGAAATGCTTAAAATTACGTTTCCCTAATTTTATATTCCATTAGGAATCATCATCAAATTTAGGTGTGATCTGGCGTCAAAAACGAGCTATGATGAAAGAGCTTTTAATTACTGTGATCGCATCTAAGATGTAAACAACTCCTTTGATACTTTTAGCAATTAAGAATGCTATTGTGTGTTTGTGTGAGTGTAAGTCGTGAAACAATTCCTTTATCCTGTAATCCTTTTGTGCATAAAATTAATGTAACAATTATTTTTTTAATACCGATAATCACAAAAAATTTTGTTTTGAAATACTCTGAAGTAAACTCACCGCTGCTATAAGAGACGCCTTGGTTTGAATGGTGCAGCAGCCCATGAAGACAAGTCCGAACATGCCGCAGCCCACCAAGAAGAAGGTGTAGGCGAGTGCCACCACGAAATAATGAGCTTCGTTCTCCGTCGTCATCAGCAGCAGCAAGTGGAACTTGGAGGGGTCCAGCATCACCCAGAACCCGAGCATGATAAGCAGACATCCCGTCACCTAAAGAACATTTGCCGCTCTCAATAGCGCTGGGAATATTGTGCTGAATTTCAAATACATAAAAAGGGTATATCGCATATAAACGAGACTGATAAAAGAATAGAACGTTATTTTAGTTATTACTTTATATTATTTTTCTAAATAATTAAACACCCTTGAGATACATTTTTGGGATTTGGAGCTTTTTTTGTTCCATCGTTGGACGTTTTCTTTGTTATTAAAGCACACGCGTCTTCCCTGTTTCCACGAAACGTTGGTCATCAAGCGTTTATTTGAGGGGTCCACAAAGATTACATTCACCGGTTGGTAAGTCTAGCCACTAGGGAGGACGTTCCAATGTGTCCCGTACTAATCCAACAATTTCTTTCCTCGTGTACTTAGCCTCGTGTCATTTGTAATGCTGAATAATTACACTTTTTTCAAATTTGCCCTTCAATTTTCTTTGGAATAATTTCATGTCATCCAGTAGTAGATAGTATTGTGTACAAAAAGTGGAGAAAATCGGATCAAAAAGCATCTTTCCAAAGAAACTTTCTATATGAGATTTTTGACTTCCTCAATGTTGATCTCTATAAAACCTCGTCCTTAGATGAAGAACCTGGTTCCCGTTCTCAACACTTTCTGACTCATCAGGAATATCTTTGTGCCTAGAAAAGACAGGTTCTTAATAAGGTAGTGTTCTCGAAATGTGCCTGTAGTCAACAAAAATATTGACTCAACTCTTGGAACTTGATTACAACCCACTGCTTCACAGAGACCTCATAATTTGTTTTAATAGCAAAGAGGCTCGAGAGAATTGCGATCAGTTCTCTCTTCTCCTAACAGTACAGACTATCAGCGCATCAATCGATTGCACTTTAATGAGTCCTTCAGAACTTCATAAATAACTACTCCCAGTGTATCAAATATTAGACACGCTATCGTGCGATGACATTGCCGTCTAGGTTAATAACACGTAAGAGTGAGGGTGACAAAATCATCACTTATTACCTAATTTTCACAATTGGAGTTGAATTTCCATTCTGAATTATCGTGAAGTTGGCTGACCAACCAAATCCAAATAGGTAACAAATGTATGAAGAATTTACAAAAAGATGTGTTTTAGTATGTTTTCTCTAATTATAAGAATAAATAATTAACATTGTTTGTGTCTCTAATGTTATAGGATACAGTTAATACTTTTGAGCCTTTAGTATTAATGTTAGTTTTGTACACATTAAAACATTCTTAAACCTCAATACCTTTGAAGTCTTAATTTTTAGTAATGTAATAATATAAAATCATTTCTCACCTTAGAAACATTATTAATGCCATTCCAAAGGCTCTACGATTCTTTTTTTTAATAGTATATGCCTACGTTTTTGGTATTCAAAAAATAAAGTTCTAAAAAACTTTTTATTTTAGTTTAGTTTCCAATTTTAAAAACAATTTGTTGGTATTTTTGTAATCAAAGTATTTTAGGTTTAAAACTTTTCTTATTAGACTAAAATCAAGATCACCGTCAGCAAAACTGAATTTCAAAGAAATAATTAAAGATTATCTTAAGAAAATAAAATTTCATTTTTGAATTGTTAAGACGGTGGCCTCCTATTATGGGTTTTATGTGGATATAATTTACAATATGAAACAATAAATATGTGAAGTAGTTTAAAATATTTGTATTAGTTTGAATAGTTCAAGGTCTAACAAAGGGTTTTCCATTGGGTTTCCAATTATCGCTTATTGGACTATATTTAGATTTCGGTCCAATATCATCAGCGGGTGTAGCCTAAGCTGCTTACTAGTAAATCATATTACACGCCATCATTAAGCGAAGTAGACATATATTTCTAACACGCCCCTTGAAACTATAATATCGCATTTACGCTCAAAATAATGAGGTAGTTCTCAACATTTGTACAGTGGATCTCATAATATTGTAAGGAAAGTTTATTTAACAGTTAGTTACTTAATAAATAAAGATTGAATTTTCATGGTAATAAATTTGTGTCTAAGATAAATAAAATCAGCATTTCTAAATAGTTAGTAAACAATGAGTTTATAATTAGTTAAGAAAACAATAAATTGTTTATTATACTGTAGCCAATATACATAGTTAGTTGCGTGTATGGTAATTTATATGTAAACGTGATTGACATAGTAAATTTGGGAATAAAGGTATTCATTGTTCAAATATCAAACTGAAAATGCCATTTTCCAATATACATGAAAATACACCACGTCAAAGAAATTACCTCCGATATCAGTTCTATTAGATCCAGCTCAGTGGTGTGGATATGCCAATGAAATAGACAGTTCATTAGCATACTCGATGATACAATGAAACCTACTTATTGTACTTTTGTGGATTGGAAATACTCTGTTTCATAGCAGTTTATAATATTTTTCTTTTTTTCTTCATATTAGCAGGATAACTGTTGTATGAACATAAGCACAGTTTTATGGTTTTTAAAGCGTTATACTACACAAATTTCAAACAAAATACAACTGTTCTTAATATTTTAAATCCTTAGCAAATTTAGTAAGTATAAAAAACTATTGTTTGAACTGTTTTTTCGCAGTACAAGATTATTTGAATCAATTGTTTCAGAAAGTATCCCAAAATTATTTTTTGACCGTCAACGATTAACCAAATTATTGATAATTGTTTTTGATGGTCAAATCATTGTTAAACCGATTCATATTATATTTATTGCCTATTAAT
Source organism: Homalodisca vitripennis (assembly GCF_021130785.1). Lineage (NCBI taxonomy): Eukaryota > Metazoa > Arthropoda > Insecta > Hemiptera > Cicadellidae > Homalodisca > Homalodisca vitripennis. The sequence continues at coordinate 134,672,730 of NC_060211.1, read as the reverse complement.
AGCCAAAATGGTGATCACACAGCCAAATATAAGATAAATACTTATAACCGTTTCAATTACTGTACAAAACGAGTCATTCATGGATGTTTTTGAGAAAAGGAAACAAATATTTATGTTTTTAGGATTTAGTTCTATTATATTAAAACAATCACTCTCCCTAGCAAATGATATCAAGGATTTATTTTACTGTTTGTATTTAATAAAAATATATATCAAAACGTATTATCGCTTTTGTTTTTAGTGTTTGCTAACTAAATCGCATATTACATTTTTTATACTTTATATATACAATTTATTTACTATTTGCTTAAGAGTGACACTGGTGCAGACTATAAATTATGTAGATTGTAATGGAAGTTTTATTTATATACAGACTATACAAATTTTAAAACGAGAAAAAGGTTTTCATATGCCTAGGTCACTTTCCTATGTATTTTTATTTGCATTCTAGTGATACGAAAAATCACACATTTAACTGTCACATGACGCGTGACAGGAATTAGCCAAGGTATTAACGTGTGACTAAACATTGAGCTATTCATGTGTGTTTAAAAACATATTAATCAACTTGTTTAATTCGTTTCAACTGCGGTGTAGATCCATTTGTGGTGATATTTGTGGAATTCATTGCCAATCATACTCAGTCCTGGTTAAGGTCATATGAACATTAACAGTTTGCACTTGGTGATATTTCCATCATTAAAATAGTTTTCAGCTTTAAATAATCGAAATTCTGGAGTTCTGACTTTCACAAAGTTGTTCTTTGAAACCCTGATTCATATAACATCATTTAAAATTGTTTTTAACTTTGGGTGTTACCAAAAGCTAATTTCACAATAAAGTTATCTCAAACAGTGCTTTGGATATTACTTATATCTCTTCTGCAGTAATTAGTTTAACGCAGACCTTCCTTGTGTTTATAACGGCCTATTTTATTTTCAGCTATTATTTTGTTGAATTTGCACCATGATTTCTCAACTTTAGAACATAGCCCGTGATGGGGGTTATCATCAATCAATCGGTAATAAATAAGAATTGCTCATATGGCTTGTTATGAATTGCTCAAAGGCTCAAACTCTCCAGACCATTTTGGTTTTCTTTTATAGCTCTCCCCTGATAGTATTGCAATTGTTATGATTACTTTAGCAGTCAATCGGTTATTCCTGAGAGAGCTTACCAATCCACAAATTTTATTCTTTTAAACTTCTCAGCCTTACTCCCATTCAAATTTTTTTTTATTTTACAGTCAATTCCATTATAAATATTTTCTCTAAATATTTTTAAAGTGCAGAATATAATCTAAACCCAAATGCCTAACACGAAGCGCATTCGCTCTAAAACTATTCCACACAATTGTTTCCAACTGTTTTAGTGAAAGTACTGAAAGTACATGTTTTATTATTCTCATAAATATCATACCTAGAAACATCAATATTTATAAATAATCTAGAGCTTCATTACCTTTAGTGAAAGATGGCCTGGATTCTGGAGTTGAATGACTAATAACGGGCGATGAAAGATTTACTGTCGTTTATTTACTCTTCCTTCCTTCAATAACTTTTGTGCTCTTGAAGATTTTTCTGATAAAACTATGTATTTTCAGTTATTTTTAATTTAAAATACTGATAATTGTCGATATATATTTATAAAGAGATTGTAAGTAACAATGAAATATATTACATTCATATGACAATATTTATAAACACTCCATATGACTGCATAAAGTTGTACTATCAACCTAAATAAAAGGTAAATCAACTTTTGGTTAGTGGTGTATGTTTTTAATTATTAGGTAATCAGAAAAATAGCACTAATATTTCAAACCGAAAACTCCATAAAATCCTCATCAGATAACTTTCAAAACTAATATAAGCACAATAGTGACTAAACCTACATGTATTGCATATTGACATTCACACGATGAATTTTTAAAAAACAATTCTTTAAACTAATTTTGTCTTCCAACTCCCCTTAAATAAAACATAACAAAAGCACTAACACTACACTCCAGAAAGCACACTACAATTTAGCAGGTGGTCTTTCTTGATGTCTCATAAAACTTACCTTTTTCTAACTGGCGGTTACTTTACACTTTATACTATTGCGGGTTGAAGAGACAATTAAAGTTCTCTACTTTACAAATACGTTTATAAACGTTTGACAGAAGCAACATAATATTAGTGTTACATTTCATGAAATATTTATTATAGATGTGATTGTGCGATTTGTTGGCGTTTTAAATAATGTTGCCTGAGACAAATGAGATTTTCAAATATATATTTAAAAGAAGTACCAATTATGAAGTTTTTAGTGAATAAGGTACTTAATTTATTTCATGTTTATTGACGGTAAAATAACGTGCTAAAACATTCTCAAAACAATAATTTTAAAACGCCACAATTGTCATTTATTGGGTGTAAGGTGATAGATTATTTTGGTATAATCAAAATACAAATTAGTTACATCCGTAAATAAGGTTGAATCACTTACCCAAAATAGAAAACTGAAGCAGATAACAACACCTCTGGAACAGTTTGGAGAGCAAAATATTGACATCCGCTTTCTGGAACAGAAGACAAACAAAACTCAAATATTGACTAAAGCAGACGTACAAGGCAAACACGAAGTTTCTAAACGAGATATAGTTTTCCAGAACCATGTGTCTAGTGTTCATACTACTGCTGCTGACTTTGTGGTCGTTATAAGATTTCAAATCAAACAGGTTGTGGAAGTGGTTCCAAACTTTGAAGTACTCTGACGGGGTGTGTTTGGTGGTTGCATCTAGGCAATCGTGTCTCTAAAACTTCAGAAGTTTCACACTTGACCAGAATCTGCCCTATTGTGGTCTCCGTCTTTTGTGCAAATTTACTGAGTACTGTGCGGAAACCTAGGCCTTTTACTGACACACTTTGCACAGCTTCTAGTGCACCATTTATTTCAATGTTCTTTTATCCGTAATGCACCAATATTGGATTAGATTTTCTGGAACATATAGTTACCCTTCTTAAATAATGTAGACTTCTGAAATAGTTTTAGAACTAACTAGTTTTAAAATTAAGCTAATAAAAATTAGCTGTACTAGATATTTTACACCTATTAAGATTTTAAAATTAAGTAACACTAGCAATATCGTGTTACAAAAACACACCATCAATGGTATTAGAAATTAATTTAATAATGTTTAAGATGGAACTTATATTGGCTGCTGTTAACGTATGTAAGGCCTCACAAAAATAAAAGTGTTAAATATTGTGTTATGTGTTTAAATGTAATTAAGTTAATTTCATAATGTTGAGTGAAATGAAGCTTACGTTTTCTAGATTTGTCGTTCTAGAATTGCAACATCCAGTTTCAAATTAATGATTTGAACAAATGTGTCATTGAAAATACACCAAGTGGTAATTATAGTTGATGATTTAGTTTTGTTAAATCATATACCAAGTTCACTAGGCTGTACCTCCTATAGGACTACGGGCAGTGACTTGAGAGTAAATCTTAAGTATTATTATTAAGGTTCGATCGTATGATACGAATGGATGTTTATATCTCTATCTTTGTTAATATTTTACGCTCTGATTGGTTACTCTTCGAGGTTGAGCTCATATATATTTATCTAAGGTTCCCTATCTTTTTTCGCTTTATATCATTGTGCCTATTTAATATTTAATCAAACTAATTCAAACATTAGCAATGGTTATCGCGCAAGAGAATAGAAATTTCTCTTCTGTCTGGCCAATTTCCCGCAAATTAATTGAACTATAAACTTGAAATCTCACAGGATACTTTATTTCTACAGAAAAGTTATATTATGGTGCAAGTCCCTTTATGAAATGTCCCGTATCTTTCCAAAATGCCATCCAGGCACGTCCACGACTTTCCGAAAATAGAAGAATTCACCAGACCAGAGTCCTCCTGGCATGATTATACACCAATATTTTGTACTTTTTTGCAGTAGATAGGTCAACCCGGTTTTTTTATCAATAATATGAACCACATAGCTTTAAGATGACGTTACGAAAACATACCAGGCCTTAAATTTTTAGCGAAGCATGTTACGCAACACGATGTCTGAAATATTATAATCTGGTTTAACTGTGCCTAAAATTATTTTGTTTTATTATATGTTGTTTGATTTAAAACAACAATTTATGGAGTAACACACAAAATAGTCAGTTGATAAAATTTTTCAAAAATATTTTATAAATGTTCAATACAATTTCTTTCTTTTTAAGTACAAAGTTCAAAATACACTGGATTAATACCTCTTTGTAGAGGTCCAGGATTCACCACGCGTCTCCAAATTGTCAACATCTCTCGTTTTTGTTTTGAACTATTATTCCAACAGACCTAACATAGATCAACCCATGTTCAATCCGTCTTTTACAGAACTTAATGGTATCTGTCTAGCAAAACTGTTGGGTGAGGGGTTGTATCTTACATCAGTTACATATTGGATGAATACTGTAATTATGAGTATAGTAGTTGTTACTTTATTGTAAAAATTTTAGTGTCATTCTATACTTAAAAAACAGTCGTAAAACTAATCCTTTATTCATTTATAGGATTAGATAAATATTATTTGTTTAAAATTTTAAAATATGTCTATAAGGTAAAGGTGTCTATTATGTTCAAAGTCAGGTTCATAGTCAAAACGTATATTATAAACGTTTGTATTGATCAAAGCCAATCTGGAATACGAAGGTATTAGAAGAGACATTAATGAAAAAAACGACATCTATGTTAGGAAAGACGCTCATAACGGATTACAATATATTAAGATTATGAAATTCTGTTATATAATGGAAAACTTGTAAAATGATGTCAAGTCCAGAAAATAATTATAATTAAATATAACGATGCATTTATTTTACTATAAAACAACTACTAAGGTGTAATAATTTGTATGCAAATACTGTATTCCATAAGTAGTATTATGACCGTATAATTCCATTTTACAAGGAGACCTTAAGAGATCCAATAAAAATTTAATATTTTGAGATATATTATACTCAAGAAATTATAGGAACCTCGGAGGTAAAAAAATGTTTAACTAGGTATGTACCAAATAAATCTTGACCTCTGCAAATGAGGACCACCATTCATTTTAAATCGTTTTTTAAAGGTTCCTTTTAAAAAATTCATCTGCCATATTATGAAATTTAAATTTACGATAGTGGTATATACATTTTCTGAATTCTTCTAAAACTCTTAGATTTGTCCTTGTAAATGCTTACTATTAGTTACATGGGTAATTTGGTTACATAGAAGGACAAAGGTAACCAAAAATTAATGCCGGTTTATTCATTAAATTGAAACAGTTTATGGATACTAGGAATATCGGGTTAGAAAGCGATAAACGCTATTGAAATGGTGGTGGTGGAGAATGGCTGTACGGGTAAAGTAGAAACTTTTTTACAGAAAGCATTTATACTTTTAATATAGATGACTTTTGTTTCAAATCGATGTTAGAAAACAATAAAACTATTTCGATAATAATAATTTATATTAAACGATATATTAAATAAATTTTCAAATTAAATGTTTCAATAATGGGTATTATTAAATTAAAATTATGCATTTCAATGAAAAATTCTTGTATGCACTCTTTAAATATGGATAAATAATTACTGTTTCATGAATTACATGTGAAGTTAAGATATCAACGTTTTATTTTAAAAGATCATTTTTAATTTAAAGATTTTAAAGGAGAAAATAAATTATTATTTTATTATTTAAAACTAAAAATACATATACATAATTAAGGAAACCTCACATTATATTCTTCATATAGATATTAGAAATATTTATAATATCCACTTTTATTGAACTTTGTTTCTTTGCGAATATCAGGCAGTAGGTACAGTGTTCGAAATTTATTTCATGTATTTTAATTCAGAATATAGATCTTCCATGTTTACGAAAGGAGGTTACAACATAGTATCTTATCATAGTATGTCTTATCAGTTAGAGACAATGTGGGCTGATCCTGAATCACGGCTTACCAGACCCTTGCCAAAGGTTCTAGAAATCTGACTTCTAGAATTTGAAAACATTATTAAGGGATCAATTTAAAACAACTTATTAAGGGATCATATTCAAACACTATATTGTAAACATTTTCAATCGTACCTATTTGGTATCGATTGTGAACTTGATGGAGTGGAACGGGAGCGTTTGCAGTGACGTGGAAGCAAAAGTTAGTTACCTCAGGGATAAGATTAAGTCCAGACTAGACTTAGCGTCAATAGGGTGTTTAGTAGGAGCAATAAAGTTCACTCAACAACGAATCAATAATCAATTAATTTTCATTCAGAAATCCATTAACAATTCACATTTAGAATTGATGAAACCTCATCGTGAATTATGCTTAGTAATAATATGAGCAAAATATATATTATAGTCAATACATAAATCTCCAGGAGTTTTGATGTTCAACATTTTAAATTTCCAGCATACAAATTGAAAGTCAAATTGTATTTACCATTTAATAATAACCAATTACGTATTAATCTTCCACGATTTTAGAGGCTGAAAAATTTCGTTAAAAATACTTCTTATTAATATTTATCAGCTTTTAATGAAAAACAGTTACATAATATTGGTTATTCCTTTGTAACTTGATTTTTATTTTTTCTGAAGCCCCTCTGATTATTAAAGTAAACTTGACACTGCCATGGGGTTTTTAATAGAACAACTTTATTACTTATTCATATTTCTTTAAAAAATGTAGATACACCATTAAATATGTCTTGTGAGTTTTAACCAAACAAGTATGAACCTAGTATCAAGTGCAATGCCTCTTGTAAACAAGTCAAAGATTAAAGTAATATAAAATTAAACTTATATCTTTGTCACAAAGTCTCAAACCTTTATCCAATTTTGGACTTTCACACTGTCTTCGTAAATATTCTCCACTCCTCCAGCGCAAACATACCAAGGGGCAATAGTTTACTATGTGACTAATTATTGGTAATCGATACCAAATAATATGATTGTTCAAAAACGAGACTCACTTTGTCTCGAAATATTGCATCGATGAATGTTTTCATTAGAACATTGACAATCACAAAAAGAATACTAGTAGTGTGTATCCATTCACCTTGATGGGGCCTTGGTTGTGTGTATGCACACATAGCAAGGCCTTTAACATTTCCTTTTACGTCTTGAGCTATTTGGTGGGGGGGGGGGAATTGCGACCGGAGAGGCTATACGGATACTTAGCCCTGCCGTCGGGCCACAAAACAGTAACAACTGCATAAATGTTAAGGCTATATTGGTTTCCAGTAATAGTATCATCATATTCTGTACAGCATGAACATTATTTTCTCTAGTATAATTAATTAAACTTAATTCTTAAAATTAAACTGCATTGCTTCAATTACGAAATTTTAATTTAATGTAAAATCAAGACGGATGATGAAAGTCCAAATTGTTAATAATTTTGATCACTCTTCAAGAATAATGTCTCTCTGAATAGTACCGCGAGTTATTACACATTATTGGGAGCCAGGAAGGTGTCTTTCGGAAGACAGTTTAACTCTAAATAAGATCTATTAAACTGATCATGAACATCTGTGACGTCAGCACAGCTGATATTTTCGGGAGAGCAATATTCAGCAGTTAACAAATACCAAGAATAAAATGGAACACGGTTTAAGTTAGCTACATTCAATACAAGCTTCATATTGCATTACATTTAGTCTACCTTGGTTCTTACCTTGAATGCTTGCTGTCTTTTCGATATGGCTTTTAAACTTAAGAAACCGACCTAACATGACCCCTTATTACTATTTGTGAACATGACAAATAAAACATAACCGAGATTTACCTTAACTTTGTAGTTAGTTAGTAAGGCTTTACTGTCTGTGAAAGTTTAATCCTTCTGGTTTTAAGTAGCTTTTTATTTGCTTATAATTTATTATTGATGTTTTATTTGAAATGACACTATGATTTCGACAAGTGCCTACAAGGATAAAATTAAACGTTTCAAGAGGTGAATGTATCGTATTTTTCAAATAAAAAATTAATTTAATTATCTTAATGTATTTGATATCAGTAGCAAACGGGTTGGGTAGAAAGCGTTTGGCCTATTTTTTCTGCTATATCGCCACGGAATGTGCGGATATTCATTTTCATTTCAGTCTATAAATAGTGAGAATGCTGTGTTATTTGTATCACAGCTATGTTGTGTAATCCATGGTTCTTGACGTGTTCTGTTGTCATTTTTTACTTTCGCAAGCTCATAGTTACATATTGATCTGTACTTGTTGTACTTTCTTGCTTAACCTATATGTATTACACCTTTCTTGTACCTGAAAAACACAATATACTTCAACCCACAGAACTAAGTGTTCCATTCATATGACATATAACGATTTATTTATTTATTATTACTTCCAACGGTACAACGCCATTTAACATATTTACAAAAATTACAGACTTCTAAGATGACTATATTAAATTAAAGCTAGAAAAATAGAACATCACATTGTATACACAACAACAACACAGCAATCAGCATAACAGACAATCACAAGGCAAAGCAGTAACAACAATAGTTTGACGCCAAAAATTATTCAACATTCATAGCAGGAATCAACATAAATAACAAGTATCAATAATAAATAGGTCAAGAATAACAAAGATAACAATCAAATATAAGGTAACCATTGCAATAAACTGTCAGACAAAACGAACCACTTGAAAATCAACATGATAATAGAATATAAAATAATAACAGAATTATAATATGTAGAGGATAAAATATATATATATATATATATATATATATATATATATATATATATCAGAACTATAATATGTAGGAAAATAATATACAATTATACATTACGAGGTAAAACAAACTATAAATTAAGGAAAAACAACATAAGAATAATAACAAGCACGTGCACTGATGAACTCATGTCAACACCCTGGAGCACCTCCACTTAAAGGATAACCAAGAGCCCTGGAATAAATCCAACCCAGCGCAGACCAATCCCCCACTACGCTGCATCCTCGCCAAACCACAGTTGCTAGCATAACTAGTTGGCCGGTATACTCTTCCAAACACTGCCTTTGATCTAGTTCCTCTAGGAATGTAGAAGTTTACTTGACGAAGGAGGTCAGGACAATCCAACTGTGTTAGGATTGTTTGTTAGGAGGAAGTCTATTACTATTCCGAGCTAGATACATATTGCCTTTAATATTTGGATTTATAATCAACCTGTTCTATGGCGTTAGAGTAAATATATTCCTATCTAAGTATCGTCAGGATTAAATCCCACAATATTAACAGATCTTTACAAAGAACAGCGCAGTTGTTCTGCAAGTAAATGACAAGTTGAATTTCGTTGTTAACTTGGGGCGTTGTTAACTCAACTGGACAAATGGGACTAGCCCCCGGAGCCAGACATGGCCAACAGAGTATATAAACTTCTCTATCTGTGTTGTGCTCACATATATCACAACAGATATTGGTATATTTTTAATAGGATATAAATGTAATAGGATAACATTTTTAAAGAACAATACTTAATCATCTAAGAGCATGATTTATTTACCAAAATGTTAATGCGTACTCTATGTAATGGTGAAACAAAGTTGTTGTACAGTACTCTTTGAGCTGAGAGCGTGGAGCTCCAGTGACAAAGGACGGTTCCACACAACAACCCTAAGATTTATAGACGCATTACGCGATATAACGTGTGGAGTAGCGACAAATCTACGAAGGAGAATAAATTTGATGTGTCTCGTAATTTTTTAAATGATCTAAGGTTTTAAAAAGTTAGTTTTCTAATGTCTAAAGGCATTTTAAAATATTATTTGTACTTTAATATGTCATAGATTGTCTATGTGGATAGTTTATATATATATATATATATATATATATATATATATATATATATATATATATATATATATTTAAATATATATATATATATCTCTTTCAGTAATGTAAGCAACGTTTTTGTTGGATGTTATGTATGGTCATTTTAACATAGAACAATTTAAACAGAGTGCGTCACATCACGTGAAGCGTACCTAAGAGATTTCATGTACATTTGAACATCCATAGTTAATTTTATTCTTGTGTGGCAGAGAAGCAATCATACTGAAAAGAACGTTTTACCCATTTATTAATTTTGTGATGTCTCTTTGCCATCATGGTATGCTCATGTGGCTTTATATTATTTACATCGTTTGATTAAAATGCACTTTTAATTGGACTTCAGATGGTAATCTGCCTATTGCAATCGCTTCTAACAACGAAAAATCTGGATTTTCTTTCATTATGACCTCCAGAGTAAAAAAAACCTTAATACGAAATATATAAATATATATATATAGGCTTATACTTATACAATACAACGCACGCTTGTGAACACGATAACTGTCGTGATTTTTTAAATGTCCAGACAACTTGGTTAAAGACAGTACTTGCCCATTGGCTTGGATGAGATCTTTAGTCAGTCCTGACCAATAAAAGATATTGTATATGGTAATCTTTCACAATCTAGTAAAACTACACAAAAAGATGCATGTTTTAAATATATTACGTAATTATACACAGCTTTTATTTCTTACCTTTTTTCATTTCTCTTACGGTATTAAGATCGTAGCAATTCGAAGTTCGTATGGATCGATAATGGCTAATGGCGATGGATAATGGCTATACAGGGTGTTCATAAAAGGGTGTCAAAAACTGTTGGTTATAATATTAATCATGTCAAGCTAAAGATTTCCTATAAATATAGGTGTAAAAATGTATCGTTTACCCATTAGGAACTCTTTTTTTATTTTTTGAAAAATATTTATATCTCTAGAAATATTAAAGGTGAGGAAACCAAATTTGGCACATAGGTTTGAATAAATACAAGAAAAGAAATTAATTTTGTTATTTTCCTTAACATTACCTACCAAAATGGCGTCTGTTGCAAATATTTAATTTCAAATAAAAAACCGTATAGTTATAAAGCATACTTGTTACCAACTATTTGAGCGATTTCATTACAATTCCAACGGTACTTGTTTCAACGAAATCCGTCAGTGCATAAGCGAACACGACCACTTTAAAGGTACGCTTGCACAAGCCAGGAGAAACAAACAACTGATAACTCTCAACTGTGACATGTTTGGCATTGAAATAAGGTAGTATGCATTATAGCGCAAAACAGAAAAGTGTTTATGAATTCTCCTGTCCTTTACAATAATTTTTCTTCCAACTGAGTTGCATTATATCATGCATTTGAAATAGTAAATAACATGGTGGAAATTATTATAAAGGAAATAACTACTGTATGTATAAACGGATTCAGACCAAACTTGGTACACGGACAGTATTTTTACATAGACGTAGAGGAATTCTGTAACCAGTCTGAACAATTAAAACGTTTCAAGATGACGGCCATTCCCTTACTCCAAAATAATTCACAATGACTGACTGGTGCAGTCTTTTCTCCCAAGCTACATACTGGGCAACACAAAGGTCCTAGCTCAAATACACTCATAAAATCGTTAAAGAAGATTAAAGTTCCTACTTAAAAGGTGCAGTCACTTTTTTCGCATCTCTAACTGCTAAGCCACTAAATAACCCTCAAAGTCATCCCTCAATTAAAATACACTGAGTTATTGATGTTGCTTAACTGCTGATTAATAATCAGCTTATTGTTGAATTTGACATATGAGATTGTTGTCGATGCACCCACAAACTATTTAGAAAGTGGCAAAACTTACATCAATGAGCAGGTACTTTCAGTGGTTAAATGCAACAATCATCTGATTATTAATGAGCAGTTACAAAAAACGTATAACTCGATTGGTGTGTTAGGTTAGGGTGTTCAGTAATACTATTAATGCTCATATATTATCTGTAGCAGTAAAATAAACTTTATATAAAAAATGCTGTGAATGAGTTACGTTCCATTTTACCTTCCGCTCATTGTAGCGTCTGTAGTCTGACACTGGTACAGATTGACATCTGGAATCTGGAGTCCACCTCTGGCTGAAGAGATCCATTAAAGGTCGGTGATGTAGACGTTCAAAACGAACTCTTTGCATCATTTCGAAATCTGAAACACCTAGACTACAAAGGAGATCAGCCTGGTTATCTAGCAACCATCCAGTGTAATCTAGATGAAGAGGTGTTTTCAACGTCTCATCAGATGCCCATTTATGTGCATTACGATGTTTTAGACAAGATACCAAAGCACGACGACACAACCGAGTTTTCTACACGTATATCATACCACGTATCATAATTCCTACTGAGGTAGAAAGTAGAGTTGTGCCAGGCCAATCCGAAAATGGTATAGATCTGACTGGAACGTTTCGAGACGGAGCAAATTCCAGGAAAGAGAGTTCCAGTATCAGGTGTTCCGTTCCGATTTGTTCTTATTTACATTATGCTTAGCATAATCAGCTCCGAAACGATTCATTATGTATTCGAACGATAATTATATTTGAGATGCTGAATATTAGACTAAATTTCCTTAATGATATTTATACATTTAAGCACGACTTCTTTCTGCTCAGTTGGTCCATCCATTATATACATATACCTTGGTTTAAAGTTTCATAATAGTAATTGAAATTTTAAATCCCTTCATAAAAATACTGGCAGTATTGATAATGTATTAAGCTAAATAATTATTTGATATCACAACAAGTGTGATAAGTTTTTTTTAAGTCCTTTAAATGACCATATAGGATAAAATATCAAAATTTAAAACATAATTAGATATTGAGATAGTATACTTAAAATAATAAAATTTTAAAAAAAATTTTAAGTATACGGAAAATTTAAACTTTTATATTTTATAATTTTCATTACTTTAATACAAGCACTTTGAAGAATTATTAACCACTGCTAATCCCAAACTGCAGTATCTCTAAAATCCCTCTAAGTAATACAGTAGAACAACCGGTTGCAAATTTGGAATTACCTGTAAACTAGATCGGAACTGGAACACTTAGCAACCTAGTCGTTTCGGTTAACAGAGCTGGCTAGTCGATCCGCTAAACAAAGCAAAACGTCAAATATTTATCAAATCTTCCGTTGTTAAGCTATTACATTTGTAAATTTTATACGACTACCATTTCAAATGAGACGGAGCTGAGACGAAAATACCTGGACCGGACCGGATGATCGTGGCGGGCGGCGGGGCTACTCTTTGAATCGTGACTGTGTGAACGGAAGAGTGAATGGAATACTGTAAGTGTAAGCTATAGTTAATTAGCCTTAATTTACATTATTAAGATTAATTTTTTAAGAGGTTAAATGTAAGAAAGGACCATGTGGTCCTAATTTCGCCTCAATAAAGAAGTGTTTCTTTCTTTCTTTAATTTCAAAAACTTTTATGTAATTTTTCTTAAAATTATTTAAAACAAGTCTTAATAAGATTTTAAATTTGAAAGTTAGATTATAAAGTTTGAACATAATTCGATTTTGAAATATATTTTTCCAAATATATAAAGACGGTAAAATACTATATATATAGAAAGTAAAACAACCAAGACAATACTTTATGTGAATTATACTTATTTACAACGGAACATGAAATAGTTAAAGTTGGATGTGTCAACCTATGGTCACCGTGTAGAAATTATGTTTCATGCAAGTCTTTAGGGAAATCTTTTTAGATATCGTGCAGAAAGACAGCCAAAATTAAATTTTGTGTATCCCTCGAGTGATAGATTACGGTAACACTCGGCCAATAAGCTCGGAATAATGTTTCTCAACAATGTACTAAAGTAATTATATCTTGCACAATTTATGTTCAGAATTCTTTTTATCTTTGACAGACATAATATGTTAAATGAAAGTAAAGGCATTACACGGTATATTCTACTGAGTGATTTTGTGTTTTAACTGATAATATGGCGTGTGTCTTCGATAAGCGAACTCCAAGTGGGGAGAAAATTAGTGACTTGGAAAGGAATTCATTTGATGAATGATAACAATAAATGTATAATAAATAACACCAATAATGAGTTATTACTATTTCCGTCCATACTGAAAGATGTATGTGCATAAAAGAGAAATTGTATAGTTTTACAAATTCAATTTTAATCAAGAAGAAGAACCAACTGTGAAACAGTTTACACAGATAATAGAAATGGCTGCTGAGTGGTAGTTTTGAGAGTATTATGTGGAGAACAAAATATCTAAAACTTCAAACCTTGAATCATTTGGAATTAGCCAGTGATCAGAGATTTGAGAACTAAGAATAGTAATATTTATGGAGTTAGGGGTTAGTCTGAGTTGTGAGAACAGCACATGCATATTACTGATTAAATTAAACGGTAAAAAGAGTTGTAAGGGCAGGAAAGGTTTAATACTGATGCATCAAGTTTGATATTCGAGCTGTGAGGACTGTACAGGTTTAAACTGATGAAGTTAGATGGTGCTCAGAGTTGTGAGGGACGCATGGGATTAATATTAGTGAATAAAGATGATGTTCAGAGCTATGAGGGCTGCAGAGGGTTAAACAGATGAAGTTAGATGGTACTCAGAGGTGTGAGGGATGCATGGGATTAATATTGGTGAATAAAGATGTTGTTCAGAACTGTGAGGACTTCACAGGGTTCAACTAATGATGAAGTTATATGGTGCTCAGAGGTGTGAGGGGTGCTTGGGATTAATATTAGTGAATAAAGATGTTGTTCAGAACTGTGAGAACTTCACAGGGTTAAACTGATGAAGTTATATGGTGCTAAGAGATGTGAGGGGTGCATGGGATTAATATTAGTGAATAAAGATGTTGTTCAGAACTGTGAGAACTTCACAGGGTTAAACTGATGAAGTTATATGGTGCTAAGAGATGTGAGGGGTGCATGGGATTAACATTAGTGAATAAATATGTTGTTCAGAACTGTGAGGACTTCACAAGGTTAAACTGATGAAGTATATGGTGCTCAGAGGTGTGTGGGGTGCATGGGATTAATATCAGTGAATAAAGATGTTGTTTAAGACTGTGAGGACTTTACAGGGTTAAACTGATGAAGTATATGGTGCTCAGAGGTGTGAGGGGTGCATTTTATTAATATTAATGAATCAAGATGGTACTCAGAGCTATGAGGACTGCACAGGGTTGGACTGATGAAGTTACGTGGTGCTCAGAGGTGTAAGAGATGATTGGGATAAATAAATATTAGTGAATCAAGATGGTGTTCAGAGCTTTGAGGGCTGCACATTGTTAAACTGATGAAGTTAAATAGTGCTCAGACGTGTGAGGGGTGCATTGAATTAATATTAGTTAATCAAGATTGTGATCAGAGCTGTGAATGTACAGACTTAATGTTTATGACATAAGATTGTGATCGATGCCGTAAGGGGTGCACACGGTTAATATTTATGAAGTTAGATAGTGCTCAGAGGTGTGAGGGAAGCATGGAAAAAATATTGTATTCAGGGCTGGGAGGGCTGCACGATTTTAATATTGATAAATAAATATGGTAATCAGTGGAGTAAGGTCTGAACAGAGTTACAACTGATTAAGATAGATGGTAATCAGAGCTGTGATAGCTGAACATTGTTAAACTGATGAAGTTAGATAGTGCTCAGAGGTGTGAGGGATGCATGGGATTAATATTAGTGAATCAAGATGGTGTTCAGAGCTTTGATAGCTGTACATTGTTAAAATAATGAAGTTAGATGGTGCTCAGAGGTCTGGGCGATGCATAGGATTAATATTAATGAATCAAGACTGTTTTCAGAGCTGTGAGCTGTACAGGATTAATGTTTATGAAATAAGATTCTGATCAATGCAGTGTGGGGTGCACAGAGTTAATATTGATGAAGTTAGATGGTGCTCAGAGGAAGGAGCGATGCATCAAATTAATATTAATGAATCAAGATGGTTTTCAAAGCTGTGGTAGCTGCATGAGTTAAAATAATGAAGTTAGATGGTGCTCAGAGGTCTGGCCGATGCATGAAATTAATATTAATGAATCAAGAAGGTTTTCAGAGCTTTGATAGCTGCACAGAGTTAAAATGATGAAGTTAGATGGTGCTCAGAGGTCTGGGCGATGCATGAGATTAATATTAATGAATCAAGATGGTTTTCAGAGCTGTGATAGCTGCACAGAGTTAAAATGATGAAGTTAGATGGTGCTCAGAGGTCTGGGCGATGCATGAGATTAATATTAATGAATCAAGATGGTTTTCAGAGCTGTTATAGCTGCACAGAGTTAAAATGATGAAGTTAGATGGTGCTCAGAGGTCTGGGCGATGCATGAAATTAATATTAATGAATCAAGATGGTGTTCAGAGCTGTGATAGCTGCACAGAGTTAAAATGATGAAGTTAGATGGTGCTCAGAGGTCTGGGCGATGCATGAGATTAATAGTAATAAATCAAGATGGGGTTCAGAGCTGTGGTAGCTGCATTGAGTTAAAATAATGAAGTTAGATGGTGCTCAGAGGTCTGGGCGATGCATGAGATTAATATTAATGAATCAAGAGCTGTGATAGCTGCACAGAGTTAAAATTATGAAGTTAGATGGTGCTCAGAGGTCTGGGGGATGCATGGGAATAATATTAGTGAATCAAAATGGTTTTCAGAGCTTTGAGGGTTGCACATTTTTAAACTGATGAAGTTAGATAATGCTCAGAGGTGTGAGGGATTCATAGGGTTAATATTTGTGAATCAAGACTGTGCTCAGAGCTGTGAGTTGTCTTAATGTTTATGAAATAAGATTCTGATCAGTGCCGTGAGGGCTGCAAAGAGTTAATATTGATGGAGTTATATGTTGCTCAGAGGTGTGAGGGATGCATGGGATTAATATCGTGTAAAGAATTGTAAGGGCAGCACGATGTTAATATTGATAAAGAAATAATGTAATCAGTGCAGTAAGGGCTGAACAGGGTTGAAACCGATAAAGATGGATGTTAATCAGAGCTGTGATGAAGTAAGATTATGGTAAGGTCAGTGAGGGCTGCACAGGGTTAATACTGATAAAACTACATGGTGATCTGAGCTGTGAGGAAATCACAGGGATAATGCTAATGAAACTAGATTGTGATCGGTGCTGTGGGGGAAGCACAGGGATAATGCTAAAAAAGCTAGATTGTGATCGGTTCTGTGAGGGAAGAACAGGGATAATGATAATGAAGCTAGATGGTCATCAGAGCTTTGAGGGAAGCACAGTGATAATTCTAATCAAGCTAGATTGTGATCAGAGCTGTGAGTGCAGCACAGGAATAATGTTAATGAAACTAGATGGTGATCAGTGCTGTGAGGGTTGCACGTTGGATGGGAATAAGAGAAATAGGGTTAATGTTGTAAGATCAAACCTATTGAATGATCGAAATTCTTTAATATTTATTGAACTGCACTTGCGAAAATATTCACGGATCACTGATAACGGGAGGTTATGTTTGCAAAGCAGAACTCAATAGAATTGAATCTGCTTTTGCCGAGTGATCTTTGATACCAAAAGCTCTCCTTTTCAGTTCATCCTTGAAATTCGATATTCACTGTGTTGGATGCTTTCGTGAGGCAAAAATCAAATACTACTGCAAGGTTTGGGTTTATAATTTATGCATAGTGTTTCAATAATTGTTAAAACTTTACTATTTTGAGTTTTACATTATTCTGTACTATTAAATAGCTTTTGATGTTTATAATGCAATATAACTTATGTTATGGATTATAAAAAATACATGCATACACACGTAGACATTTGGCGATGTTAGTATTGTTATTGTAATAAAAAATAATCCATGATAATGTAATTCATTGAGTACACTTTTAACAAAATCCGTGTATGAGGGGTCCGGTTCGAAACCAAAAATCTTACAACCGATACCATTGAAAATTTTGAGTTATTCATATAGTTTTTGTCTATTAAATCAGCTGCATAATATAGTGGAATCAGAAAGAATCAAAAGTTTTCCCAGGGAAATTTAATGTTTAAAGGTTACCTTAGATGCAAAAACCGATATTTCATTAATGTAGTTAGAATAAAGAACAGGCAATTACGACCCACAATCAGAAGTTCGAACTGGGTCATGTCATATCACCCAGCTGACATCTGTCTTATATACCAACAAAACAAAATCATGCACTTTGATTAGGATTATTACATTATGTCATTATTATTACGATAAACTTTCATCGGTAGCAAAGAGAGATAAATGCGAATTTTAATTTTAGTTCCTAATTTTCTTATTAATATAATTCATTAAGATCCTATTTCATTGTTTCCAGTAGTCTTATCACACAAATATGTCAAGAGGTACTATTTTTGTTCTCCTGTAACATTTTTATGTCTTTATAAAATTAATATTGATTTTAGATTCCTCATGTATTAAATTATGTCTTGTCAAATATCTTATAAATATTTCATTTCACCTTATTTTACAGGTTATAGAACTGAATGTATTGACATAAAAATACAATAAGTAGTCCAATAAATTTCATCCATCGTTTAAAAATAATAAGCAACACTAGAAGGGCAGAGAATTGTTGAATATATCTTAAAAGTCCTGCTGATATGGTTTTCATTGGTCTTACGTTCATTATTGGCTGGGTGTAAGTGGAAACTCAGAGTAGATGATGGGGAACCACTTCACAACGACTGAATTAATTGATTGAGCCACAACTTGAATTATACTCCTTACACGAGGAAAACACTAATAGAACTTTTTGTTTTTAGATTCAATTGAAATTGATTTCTAAGGTGAAAGGTATATTATAATAATTTAATAGGGATTCTTTAATATTGAGTATTACTTACATCATATTTTGAATCCTTATCCCGTTTCAAGCTCTTAGAATATCTCATTCCTAATTATACCTACCTAATAATTTTTTTAATATTATATAATATTTTAATTTTTGTAACATATATCGATGGGAAATGTCCGAAATTCTACTTACCTTTTAAACCTTAAATCATCAATAACAAACTTTAAAGAAAGGGTATACCCAACTGTTTATTTGAGAATAAAATTTACTCCTGGCAGTGATAGAATAGAAGTAGATTTCATTTACGACTGGTATTTTAAAACAACAGACAATTTTATGACAAAACCTGTTGATGCCTACCACCTTAGAATTTTAAAAAATAAAAACATTTATTAACACAGATGTGGTTTCAGAATTATTTAAACGTATTTTCAAACTACTGAATTAAATTATTCTTACTTAAAAATAACCAAACACTATTTGTTTCGCAAATTAAAATGAACTGCTTGGATACATTACAACTAAAACAAATAATTAATCCTGTAATTTCTATTTTTAAAAAATGGCTTTCGAAGTTTTTTTAAAAGTTTTTGATATAATTGTGGTAGATTACGCTCTAATCGGGTAGAAATTACGATGGTTATTGCGCACATTCACATCCACGAAATAGCTATATACTGTGTTATTATATAATGATAAAACTATTGAACCATATGTCATATTAAACACCCTAGAGATTAAGTAATTAGAGGTCGTTTAAATTCCATACATATAATAAGAATCCTACGAGGCCTCATTGCAATCGTGTCGTTGATTTTAATTGGTATATTATCTCCAAGGGGATTGTAACACTGGAACTACATTTGTATATATGAAGTTCTTAATTGATGTAATTATTTAAATTTATTTATTGTTACGTGAATATTTTATAAAATGCAGCTTCCCACCATATAGGTCGATTACACCAATTTATATAGCTTAAAAATCACTGCCATTATAACTTTTACAGGTATTTTCTGAAGACGATGTGGCAATCTTCAAAAAGGAGTTCTTGATTAAATGTGTTATCTACAGGACATTGCAGTATTGGAATCATGTTTTGGTTGTACTCTGTTAGTGGAAACATGAACTAATCAGACATTGTACCTCGTCCGTGTGTTCAATGCTTGGGAGTTGTCTAGTTTTTGAGTCCGATATGGCTAATAAAGCTCTCTCCAATTTATACTGTTTTGTATTCTCATTTCATCCTACAGTTTATATCGTTCTTTTCTTGTATTAAACAATTTTAATTAAAGTAACTACAAACCTGATTTCTATAATTAAAATTATTACAAACCTTTACTAATATATACAATTAATTTCTCCACTAAATCTTGTCACACTTTTAAATAGCTTTATTTACTAAGGAATATACAGTATGAAAAGAATATTAAAATATGATTAAATAGTACTTTAAGTAGTTTTGTCAGTTTATCTGGGCTCAGCATAAACACCATGATTCACCCGCAGGCATCCAAGTGAACTTTGATCTCCTTCCATACAATCATCTAGACTTCTGGAGTAACAGATTCAATCGCACTCTGATTGATTTGTTGCATTAAGTGTTCAATATTTTGAATGTGTTCACTATTAACTTGACTAACGTTGCAATTAAACACAAAACAAAACTTTGCTACCCATAAAAAGACTAAAATTTTATACAGAGTGATTCCGATAAAATTTCCTATTTTTCAGCGTTCATAGAGGATTTGAATACAAACATTTTTTATCTAGTACAAATAGGGTTGAAAATGTTGAGTTTCCAAGAAAATTAAGAATTTCTGAAAAGCCTCCTTGGAGGCAATATGTGTTCCCTTTGAGATTCGGCCAAAAATGCAAATGTTGATATAACATTTCAGTGTAATAATTATGTTAATTACTTTGTGTTTATCTTGTGTTACTTTATGTTAATTTTTGGTGAAATATTTGTTGAAAGTTTAATTTCCAGGTTTATAAATTCCGTTCTTTTTGTGAGCTACTAGACGCTGATTACAGCTTCCTTTTACTTTTGTCACTGCAGGAGCATAATGACGACTTCTGGGTAGCTTCAACAAGGGAATGTTTTATATTTATATATTTATGTTGTCCTTGTTTTTTAATATTAAAAATTATTACTATCGGTTTTCTTAATGATTACTAATTGACTTATTAGCCAACTATACAACTTAAGAAACCTTGGTCCCCGTTAAACATATGACTACACAATGCTTTTTTACAAATACTCGCATTGTTTTTATATTTAAATGTTTCTGCCATTAAATACTGGCTTTAAGTGTTTAACAACCCTAACTTGTGATAACTCGTTTAGTAACTTTGTAAGTTTCTAAACTGTAACCTTAAAGTAACAAAAACAAAACTAGCTTTTTTTGCCCTGAATCAGTTTTATTAACAATTTTGCTCTCTTTTCGCATTCAAGATTTGTGTACACCGTATAGTGTCTCGGGTTCCCGAGGCTGACGTATGCTCTCGAAACTGATACAAAATATTACAACGTTAATGATACTATTATATTATCAAATAAAAGTTTAATTGTAATAAATAAAAGACAATAATACATTTTAAATTGAATCATTTATGTTTTTATACAGATAGATATAAATCGTCCTTGTTATTAAATGAACAGTACGCTAATCACGTTACCATTTTTTTTAATTTTTAATAAATACTATATATTATTTATTTTCTTAATTAACAAGTTGTTATTGAAATAAAATCTAAGTAACCTATAGAACAAAGTTGAGTTGATCATTGACCCCTTTATTTCTAAGATACGTATGGAATATCGTAATCATTTCGTGTGTAGACTCTATTTTCATGAAAATAGACTGTAGATGTAATAATTTACAAAATTATTAATCCAACATAAATGTGATAAAAATAGCAGTTTTGCAGACTAGGCGTACTATGAGAGTCATCAGCACAGTGACGACTCAGGTCGGGCAGTGTGTGTAACGATGTGTGCGCGTTCGAATGCAATCGCCGGCTTGTAATCCTCTGAGGGTCTTGAGACGACGGAAAACTATATTTTGTGATATATGGACAGAAGTATATATGCACTCTAGGTCTATATATATAATTATCATTATTTGTAGGCTGTATGTAATATGTTATTGGTTCATTTTTTAAAGTGGGAAGGCAGGGTTGTCCATATTTTAGGTAAAAATCTAAGTAGCTTACCAGATACGCACGTGGCTCTAGTGTAATTAGATTCCTTTATGGTTATCTTTGACCCTTGTGTTCACAGTTATCCATTGAGACTAAAATCGTAAACTGCCAAATTTGTTTTCTTCTTAACTCTGTCCTCTCAAACAAAATATATAACTTACTTTATTTTGCAGACTAAATGTAGATCCAAAACTAAGTTTATTTATTTATTTATCCATCTTATTTTTAGTGTAAACTATTTAGACTTGTTCTACATTTCCCAATAGCCAAATTTTTTTAGAATACAATTAATGATAAATTTCTATTTGTGTTAAAGTTACATTTTTCATGTTGGTATCAATGGAATCGTTACCCGTACAAAACTGTACTGTCTATTTTTTATTTCTTGTATCGACTAGCTCATTCACGTGTAGATCCATAACACTGTTTTAGCTTCTTCTACTATCTGAAACTAAATTCCTTTATACGTTAGAGTCACTGTTTCTGTAGGCTATGTCAAAGTTTCTTTTCTGCGATTAATTAAAACTGCAATATGAGTTATCATGGAGGCGTTGAAAAGGAGTATTGTTTGTTAGAAAATGAAATGAAGCGCTGTTTTGGAGAACATCTTGTGCAATATAAAGGGGGAGGAGTAATTACGTAAATAACTCACTTCAATTAATGTTGGATTTCTTTAAAGCAAAAAATGTTTTTATTGTCCACCCACAAGAATAATATACCAAGAAGAGGAGGTGGGTTTAATAATATTTTTTATTTATAACTTGGGATCTCTCTTTCTCTTTTACTCCAGCCCTGCTACGACTACCATCTACGGAATGATATGGGTTTAACGCTACGTTTTTCTTTTATACCTTTCTAGATCAACAATATCAGCAAAATCGAAATGCCAAAACATAATAATAATAATGCAAGGTAGAAGTAGGTCACTCCATTCTCATGTCATAGAAAACATGTTGCATACATAATTTAAGGGCTATACCTCATTCTATTAGACTAAATGTGTTGCTAATTTACGTTTTAAGTGTCTTATGATTTTATTCAGTTTTCTTAAAATTTATTTATTTAGTTACTTTCTTGGTTATCCATTATGTAAAAGGCCACCTCTAAATTCCACAGGGTGACATTCATTATTATCAAGCTCGATGTTGCCTACATAGACATTGTTCATCAGCTTCATGCAAATTGTCAAGTCTATTAGTTAGTTTGTTCTTGAGACATAGTGCGGACAGACGGACAGATCGGATTTAAATTGTTCCAACCCCTTTAGTTATTACTTTAGCTAACACGTTTGTTATTTTTTCAGGAATTTAAATGAATCTTTACATCCACTTCAATTAGTTTTTTAATTTAGGATAAGATAAAGAGAAGCTAAACGTTATAGTGTTTGTTTACTGATAATTGTAAGCCCAACGACCCTCCCTAAGGTCATCCGAAGGGAAAAATCCTGTGACACCAAGAAGAATCGTGGTCAATATTTTAACTTTTAGGGTTCATTGATTTGCATGATTTCTTCAGGGAAATCGTTTATTAGTCTGACACTCACTTGCGATGATAAGTTTTCGAAAGTAGTAGCTATGTGTCGTTCGATACGGAAGATCTCAGCCTCTTGTGTCATACTACTGACACACATCCTTTCCCTATAGCAACTCACATCTGAATTGGCAGTATAGGATGATATCTGGTTAGCGTTAGTGGAAGTAACTCAATGATGATATTTTTATATTAATCACTTAATTTTAATTTAGATGTGATCAGCTTGCTTTTGTATTCTAAAGTACTGAGTAGAATTTATATTTAGAATAGCTACCACAAAACCTCAAACCTTAAATAAAATGTTAATACACTATACTAAAATAGGCAAGTCCAACGAGCAGAACGTTGATAGGTTATGTAAAACACAGATTCGTAATGCTTTTGTGTTGAGACAATGCAAACTTTGAGAAAACTCGGTCAATATTATTGTGCAAGGTCAGCAGTTTCGATGAAAATCCCCGAAAACGTTTTAGGCTCAGACTCTTCTGAGACAGTCTTGTATACCATCACAAATAGGTTGTCGTATATAGAAGTTCATTGGCCCACACTACATTTGGAGCGGATTGGCTACAAATTTATTTTGAGAAAATGTATAGTATAAGACCTTATTTTCAACATTTTTTCATATCGATCATATCAATAAGAGATAACTGTCATAAAACTGGGTACGTATTGAAGGGTCGACATTACGGTCAAGTCTTTACTCCTCGTAATGCTTTCCTGTGGAATTATCAAACACGTTTTTACGACAATATCACATTTAAAGTTACCTTATTTGTAGTAAGGGAAGGATAAAGCGAGAAACACTACACTCTAAAAGAGATATAGCGATTTCCGATACAACCATCTTAATGGTATTCGAAGTTATCACTTTAAACTTAACAGAGGAAGATAACAATCTTTGTAGTGTTCTCAATGTCTTAGCATAATTTCTTTTTATATCTGAAGTTATTTTTTATACATTTATTTGCAAAACCTATATTACCTTTTAACATACTGTTGGATTTAATAAACTGATTTTTATAATTCTATCTTAATTAGTGAGGTAGCAGTTCATATCCGCAACTTACTCGTAGACTAAAAAATAATAAATCTAGGTTTTAAATTTTTGCTTTTCATTTTAAACCGATTTTTTTAAATGTATACACTATCATTGTAGTGATTATCAGCATTGAAAACAACAATTAAAGGAATCACGTACATATACATCAAAATATCTTATTTTTGAGTTTAAATACCAATTTTACTGAAAGTATAGCGTTTAATGTACAGTAAGTAAACAATTTGTCTATTACGAATACAAATCTTTATTTAAATTATCTTAGGGAATTAAGAAAGCACATACAAGTTAATATTTGTTATATACAATTAGTGTTTAACAAATAGACTTAAAATTTGTGTTTAAATTTGAGGATCACATTGATTTATAAACTAACTTTTGAGGTTAACCAGCCTTTTACTAAAAATAAACCTTTTATACTAATTAATCCTATCCTAGTCACAGTTATAACTATATTTTATAATTGCTTATCGGTTCGCTTGCTTATCAGTGAACAAATATAAATGTAATCCCAATATTAGTGTTGTTTCAGATAGTGTTCGAATTTAAACATTTTGAGATTTCCAGATTTATTAATCACTGAGGGTATTGACAACCATTAACATAATGTTTCAAAATGTTATAAAATGACACCAATTGTTAGCGAAAACACTAAAACTGATGTATGAGTAAAATGTATAAAAACATTGCAATGAAGCGATATAGACTCATTATTACACATGCAATGAAATATTTAAAACTACTTTTGTTAGGAACGCAGTACTAGGAAGCTTTTTTTCATTTTTAAAGTTCGTGTTATAAAAGTTAAATACGCCTACAAACCAGTAAACGACGAAAGAATATTGTATTTTGACATATTTTTTAAATAAAATAGTACATTTGCCAAATATTTGATTTTTTCTTTTTAACCACACTCTTAGTAGTTCAAAATAACAGATTGGTATTTTTGATGCTCTACTGCTCAAACGTGATCAAAATATAGTTAAAACAAATGATAGAATAAATAACACATTGTGTTTAAAGGCTTGTGTTTGCTCATTGAAGTATTTATAGTATTAATGTTCCTAAAAAACAAATTGCTTGTATATAAGATAATGGATTATAGGAAGAAGGAGGGAAAGTGTTTTTTATCTTCTACTATTTTTCGTATAAGAACTAATGTGTGGTGATTAATTACACCTATGTATTTACCACAAATATACACCGAAAACCCAACACGAAAAAATATCTAATGGGAATAGAAAATATGAAAAATAATTGTCACTTTTGTTATATCTTCTGCTTATTTGCACGTGATAAGACAATGTCCCTAAAATGCCTCAATAACCGTGATTTGTGCAGTCTGAAAATTGAGGCAAAATGGCATTTGAAAGTAAAAAGAAATGTTACTTACTGTTGTAAACTGCATTACTATTGGGTTAAAGCATAACAAAATATTCAGTAACTCGACAGTTAAAAATTTCTACCGCATTAAGTATATAGGCATGAAGTTATGTTTTCCTTTTCTTTACAATAAACACGCCATGATAAAGTACCATGATTACTGTAGGTGTTTCCATTTGTATAAACAAAAATATGAACTAAAAAGGTCTAAAACGGAGCACCAAAATAAAATCTAAACACTTCTTTACGTGAATAGCTGGAGATCCTTATGACAAAGGGAATATCCGGTTTCCATTAGTTCCACAGCACGTAGCATATAAAAAATGGATTTATTACAAATTAGATCTGTAAATTCTTTGTAATAATTTTATATATTGTAATTTTCATAGAGATTGGGTCATATTAAAATAAAGGACACAAAGAGCATAATTAAGATTTAGGTGTCACCAAAATATCTGTAAGTTTAACTAGTTTCTTGTTTAATACAGAATCTTTAAAGAATGACTACATTTGATACACATGCTCTGATGAGGTCACTACTATATAGTTAAAATTAATCGTTAATTATTTTTGAACACATCGATGTGATAACTTACCTTATGGTATTGTGAAAACCTCAGTTTGCTTCCTAAAATTACTACAAACACGGTGAATTCTCAGGTCTTGATACAATTTGGTATATAAATACAAGTAAATTTTGATTTATTTGGTAAAGATTTAACTAAATTTTTCACATACAGCTGTAAAATATTATAGAATTGAAACGGGAATGAGCTGTCTACACAGGCTTAATGTAAGGGATTTGTAGAAGATTTAAACTTCGTACTACGGGCGGGTACTATGAAATATGTGTTATCAGTTGAGAGTTCCAGGCAAGATCCTGCCTACCTGTGAGAACTCGAGCTCTTGAGGTCCATACAGCCTAGTGTATACCTAGTCGCACCGTGCTGACAACACCTGTAGCGCCCTAGCACCCGCAGAACGTACTACACTCACAGGAGGCAACACCCGGTATCTGGGGAGGCTGGCGGCCCACTGACTCGCCCGCTCGCCACCCACCCCTTATACCGTGTCAGGGGAGGAAAGGGGCGAGCATCCCCCTTTCCAGAGATGACACTCACACCTACCGCTTGCTCCTGGGTGGAAATATAATTGTCAGCATCGTCCGTCACTGTCTCTCTTCTTGAGATTGTCCATAGCCCAGTAAATACAGGGCTTCTGTCGAAAAAATTCCGGGAAAGCAAGTATTTATCTCATTTGGTATGCCGTTATAAAACATATATTTTTTAAAAGCCCCGCCTCTTTTCCTGTTTACTCTCCGACCCTCTTCAAAGATTAAAAGTATAATTTTGTACTAAATCTCGCATAAAGTGGTTACTTTGTCATAGCGGGTTGGTCCTGTACGTTTCTAAATGTTGCCTTGGAAGCTTATTAGTAACACAAGAAGTACCTCATAGGCTACAATGTTATAAATTGAGGCAGGGAAATAATTCCCCAGACCTTAACACGTCGTCCATGTGAATAATGTATCTCATTTGTAACTAGTAAAACCGAAGTTTTATTCTATATTAAATTTTACAATTTTATTTATCTTACAAAAATAAATAAATCTTCTCAAATTGCAGTAATTATGGCAAAATAATTCACCAATTCAATGATTGTATCAAATATATCGCACTTTATGTTCGAAAATTCATTAAATAATAAAACCAGAGAAATATGTTTGAGCCATTAGAGGCATTTTTATTTATAAAAGTATATAGATTTCGTGATTAAAGCACGTATAGTAGATTTCGTATTATTGAGGCACTTTAGATATAATCATAAACAGGCGCAGACGCATCTTTGGTTGGAATTAGACGTGATCGCTAAAAGGTATATTATGGAGTGTGGTCTCAGCAGTATGATCGGAGGTAAAGAAAGATATATGTTCAAAATAAATATATAACAAAACAGAGAAAATGTTTACTATATTTACGTAAAATGTATTGTTTAACGACAAGCATTGTTGCTCCATTTTACAGTGTTATGTGTGGCTAAGAAACGATTCTAATCTACAACAAATTCAGTTAAAAATTAATCAAAGAAGGCTAGTGAATAACAGTTTCAAATGCAACAACAATCTTCTTCTATGGTCAACAGTGCATAATAGTTATATAAAACAAGTTCCCAACTCACTTATTACTAATTCTCCAACATACCTTTATTTATATATAAATAGATATATGTAAATGTATATATTACAAAAAAGGAGTTTTTGTTTCGATGAGTATACATATATATATAAAACATGTATTAGAAAGTGTAAAATTTAGAAAAAATAATTTTTAATGTACAACAATTTCATGAAAGATTATTATTTGGTTTTATAGCTAAACTTTTAAGATTTTACATCAATTTTCAAAAATTAACTTCCAAAATTTCTTTAAAGAGACAATTATTAAAAATTCACAAAAAATCTGTTTAAAACTGTAAAAGTATGTTTTCTACACTACAAGACGTTCTATATAATCAAGCCACAGGCGATTATCAGTTTACCACAACCGCTGTAACCTCAACGCTTGCTTCCCTGCTGAATATTTTATCTGGACATCTGGATACACACGATTTTCTACATTTATTCCAAGGAACCTTTTAGTCTACTCATCATTCAATAGCACATCATATGACATGTAGGATGAGTTTCAAAATAAGTTAAACTTAGTTTTTTTCTATTCCATGAGCCAAACCAGGACTAAGAATATCTTTATAAACTAATAACTGAAAAATGATTTAAATCCATATAAAATCCAAGTTAAAACTTTTATCAGATGACAAATATTAGCGTGAAATTGTTGTTTAAACTTCAATCAAAATTATAAATAAATTATTGAGACAAAAAACTTCAACTAGCAACATTTTACAAATAAAAGACCAAACGTTACAGCAATATTTTGAAAGATTTGATTCAAAACTAATATGATGCTAAATATAAATGGAACTTTATAAACACATTTTTGGAAAAACTTAAAATCCTTGTGGATATACAATAAAACAATAAAATGTTTTTTGCAAATATTGGCTGAGATTTTTCATAAAAAACACGCAGTCTAGACTATGAAAAACTGAATAACGATCCGAATTCTATTTACCTCTCTCAAATTACAAAATAATATTTTTACAACCATACTATCAAATTTAGAAGGGTTTTAATTGATTATTTTGTCTATCTGTTTAAAAACCTATGATAACGAACTTAGGATTGAACTTAGAAAATTCGATAATTGTTATTTTTATACCAACAGCATATTACTTAGCTTATTATTTTCAATATCGCATCAATATCTCCAGCTCTTATGAAACTAATGTATAATCCATACTTATAGATCGGGAGGTATTGTTCCAACAGTTCTAGGAGAAAAACTGTATAAAATTATCATTAATATAACATAATTTGTTTCAAGATATGATTGACCGACTTATATTATTAAAGTTAGAAATATAAAGTTAAAATTTGTATGAGCAAAAGTTATCTCCAAAATCATATTAACATTTTATTATTAGTGTTCATTCAAAACATTGTTTACAAATTGGACGCACATTTTTAAATCCTGTTCTCTCAACATCACCCTAATACTTTTGGTAATCCATCATTTCTTTAGAAAAACTTTCAAATTATTTATCAAAGTTTGTTAAGAAGATTTCAAGTTATGTAAAAGATAATAATGCAGAGAAATTTGACAAATCAAAATTATTTGATACAATTCAAGTTTTCATAAGAAACTATGAAGGATTTTAGTTCAGAAATAAAAAATATTGATCAACTTGATATTATGTACTTTCTTCTTTAAAGTTTGCTATCTTAGCTACACATTTCAATAACATTTGCATAGGATTATCTCGACGATCTATACTACTATTGCAATTAACTGAATATTTAAAATCTTCAAGAATTATTGACTCATGTTTTTTTGTATATTTTTTCTGTAACATTACGAAAAGACTGAACTCACTTTAATTTCCCGCCATGTTTATTTATTAAGGAAATACTGCTAATAAATGTTTTAAAAATTGACTGTAGTGATAAATTTAGAACATTTTCCAGAAATGTTTTTAACTCAATTAATGTTTTCGTGATTTTGATTTTGTTTCTCACAGTTTTTTCTTGATATCCCACACAATATTTGAGCGTCATTTATATAAGCAATTTTTAATTGAGTCAACATAACCATATAATCAATTAAATCTGTTGTCAAGATTATGAAAATGTTTACCTGTTTATCTGTATCATCTTTAAATCTATGAAATTGTTCCTGTAATTTATTCCATCTATGTACATAATTTTTAAATTTAGAAAAATCTTGATAAAATGTTTTATTTTTATTTAAATTTTCCTTTAATTTTTAAATTTAGCAACTCATGAAGAAAATATATTCTTTTGACAATACTAGAATTACGTTCATGGGTATTATAAACCTGGTCTTGAAATGTATTGAAATCTCATTTATTTATGCCAGGATATCCTCTTTTTTTCTTTTTTTCCGAGCTTTGCTCCAGTTCTAGATACTGACAGCCTGGTACGTCCAACTCAAATGGTAAACTGTTAATGAAATTGTTTAAAATACCCCTACCTATTACTAACGTTGGTGAAATTGCTGCTGGTAAATCTTAAAATACCTTATTCTGTCTATTTTTTCAATCAATCTTTTTCTTCGGCATAAATACCGTTAATAGTATTATAAATTTTTGTTAAACCATCAATATATCTATATTGTATCTTGTTATCTTCGAATTTTCCTATTCCATATACTTCTATCCTGTTTTTTTACAAAATTGTATAGTTAAATTCAAGTGCTTTTACCTCTACTTTATTCTGGATCTTTTTATTCAATGGATCATTATTTTATAGACTAAATTAGATTTCCATATAATTTCTTTAATTTTCTTGAGAATTAAAATTATCTTGTAGTAAATCATTCTATCTTAGCATATTTTGAGTTCATACATATTTAAATTATGAATAAATTATATAATTATGTTACAAATTCACTGGTAAATTTGTAACCATAATCCTTTTCTTTTTTTGATCCTAATACAAACCAAATTTGTCGTCTTTTGCTCTGAGAAGAGATTTCTTTCCAATTTTACCAATTATTGTGTCGGTTGTTCGAGGACTTATTGCATTAATTAATGTATATTCTTCAACATTGCTAAGTCTAAATGGAGTAGAAGGTGGTATTTTTGGTAATTAAAATCCGTCTTCTGTTCCTGGTATCGAAATATCTTCGATTTGGTTAATAACTGGAATAAAGTCGATAATATTTTATTTTTGACTTAAAATGTTTTCATATGTTTCAACATTTTTAATAGAATAAGGTACAAGTGGATTGATTTTCTGAATTAATTCTTGTTCTTTTACGTAAAATCTATATTTTTCTTTAAATTCTTGGATTAATTTCTTTTTAGTTTGATCAAGATCTTTTTTTGCTTCTACAGAAGTTAAGTCCGCCATTTATTTAAAACTTTCTTGAAACGTGTAAACGTAAAAAGAGTGATACCTAAACGTGTACATAAATATAAATACATAAAACTCTTCTGGAATAGAAGCAAAACGTACTTGACGATCGATTTTTATGTTAAAGTAAAAAAATGTCTCGTTTTACCAGGAAAAGATGGATGTAAGAAGCCCTCTCTAATGCTTACAAATGGAAAACTTCTACTGACAAAAGTATTTACTGATAAATCTACAGTATCTATTGTTCGAACCGCCATCGCTGGCTGAAGAGGTTGCTTGCAAGCATCGCTCAGCGGTCTCCCGTACAAGAAGGAGGTTAATCGTTGTTGATTCATTTATCTTAGAACTGCTGTGGCATTATCATCTTCATTTTGGTACGCTATTACTTTAATTGCGCATAGTGCTCATTCATACGTACGCGCACTTTTTTCTTGTAACAGTTGGTCTTAACCACAAAAAACAACACGTTTTCTTGGAATTCGACAGGAGTGTGAAATCCTGGAATAAGTTTTCTGTTTTTATATTTCCGTTCTTTTATTTATTAATAGGCAGTTTTGTGGTTTATACAAATTTCTATAATTTGTTAGCGATTAAATTCTTATGACACTGATAAATACTTCATGTGTGTTATGTAAACTTATATTATTATGAGCAATATTTTGTTGGCCCCTTTATCTTATACATAGTTTGATTTTTATTTAAATTAGCACGAGAATAATTATGAACTCAAAAAATTTGCTTCTAGGCAACAAACTAAAAAGACGTAATTTAAAAAATCCATGATGTAGATAAAAAACATTGTTTCAGAATGTGGAAATTGTAAAACTTAACGGTATGTAAAGGTAAAACATTTATAGTACATGTTGATTCTATTTACTGTATTAAGTTGATTGTCTAATCGTTGAATGAATTATGAAACAGAGGAACTATATTATTCCTGTTAGACAGCTCGTTGACAACTGAACAGTAACAAAAGCCCGGGAGTGGTTCTTCTAACTTTACTTAGGCAAGTCGTGCTATTGGAGCGGCACCTTCAGTTATTTGCATAGTCGATCCCCACTTTAAACAGATGCCTCTGTGACGTCTGCCGGAGTGCTTCGTTCACACTTGATTATATTTAGTGTCTTTGAGCATCAAATAGATTTTAAGTTGTTTATCCGAAGTATTTATTCTTCTTCCGATTATAAAAAACAAGATTTCAATAACTAAAACAAATTTCATAATACCTAAACGTATCGGCATATTGCCTAATACATAAGAGTGGAATCAGTTTTAAATTACACACACTATTTTTCTAATTTTAAAAACAATGTAGTCGTACGACACAAAATGTGTCACGGATGTTTTATGCAAAATTTCAAGTCTATTGGTCAGTCTATTGATAATCATACGGGTTTCATAATAATGCATAAATAAATTTACTAAGCACAAAAAAACGCAATACGACGCTCAGGCGAATTCCATGGTTGAACTCGTGCGTCACTTGAGAAATCATTGTTTCATTTTTAGAGATAAAATTTCATGCAACAAAGTCTACAAATTCAAACTTTATTGCCACATGATACATTTACATTTTTGTTTGTAAAGTTTAGTTCCATAGTAGTGTTAAATAATTAAAATCTACACACCAAGTCACAAAATACTATGCATATTTTGGGGTACTTATGATATGATATAAATGTACTCGTTTACAAATTTATTTACTGTTTGGTTTTTTCGTTTGCGTCATTAATAAACATAAGCGATAATGTAATTATGTTTGTTAATGTTCAGCCAAACTCTCATTAATCATAAAAATCAATGTTTTATTTATGTTTAATTGATACTTTATCAAATTAAAGCTTTCGATCTCCTGATATTGTGGAGACAGAAAGTATAACTGGCATAAATTACAGGTTCTAGCCCCTCGAGTTATACGCTTCGCTAACAGAGCCATATTTATATAACTTTAATAAATCTTATTTCTTATTCTCGACCATCAATCACAATATCAATAATTTATAGAAACTTGTGTGAAATTTCTCTTTCAAAACACTTTGTAGATCGTTTTGTTTCATCATTTTTTAAATTTATGTTGAAGTCAATATTATGTTTCACATTTATCAACACTGAACTTAAGAGACTGCAGCAGTGAAACTAAATTTATTTTCCCCTATAATAACGATGTTAAACGTTGTGGATTTTTCCACCCTTATTTTTGATCACAGCGGTATGGCAGATGCCTCATTTTAATGACAAGTATTACGTATCCAAATATTTAAGTTCTTTTTTGTAAAGTTTATACTTTTTAATATTTAAAAGCCAAACTGGAAAACGTTATTATGTATTTTTCAAAAAATATCAATAACACTTAAATAAATGTCTGTTAGTAATGGGAGTTCTCCCATGATTATACGCCTAAATATATGCTCGTAAACCTGTACAAGTTTTAACATGGTTCTTATGTGACTACAATCAAGATGGCTGCCAATATTTTGTTCTAGTATATATCTGCACCCATATTATTGACTATAACCTATTATTCCAATACTTACATGCAATCGATAAAGCAAGAGTGGTCTGTTTCTGTTGCTGACGTTACAATGGTCTGAAGGCAAACCTCTTAGCCATGCACGACCAGGCTGGTGCAGCACGTCAGGGTTAATTATCGAGTTTCGAGTAACTGGGATTAATTATTCAAGCAGTTTAGACAAATTATTAATGCTACAACTTTCAAGCGACGTGCTGACTTGTTTAAATCAAAGGGTTGCATTGTTTCTAGTAAATGTGAGCCGGATTTTTACTATAACTCTGAAATTATGTTCCAAAAACAGGAGTTAAATTCTATTTTTATCTAAATTCATTTTGATGATTTCAATATAAATATCTTCACAGCAGGAAAAATACTACTATTTGTATTTAAACTATATAATTATATTCACTATTAATTTGTAATATATAATAATTAATATAAAGCTAGATGAGGTTAGCTACGCAATTTCGGAATATCAGATTCGTATGTCTATCACTTTTGTTCATGGAGAGAAACCCGGTGCAACTTTGCAATGAAGGTCAGACCAGCACAGTTTTAAATTGCTTTAGGATATACAAACTTATGTTTAATCTTACAACTGGATGATGCCTTTTCAAACTACTAATGCCACGTAGAATTCGGATAGTGTTAGGATTAAACACTAACTTATTACCAGTACTAACCCAACTTAACTTCGTAACATTCTCTAAAATATTAAATTATTATACAGAATAGGTCTCTTCAAATTAAGTGATTTCATAATGAATAGGAAAATATTTAGAATCTTGCGTTAACATTATGGTACATATTGGACAAGCTTTATCGCCAAGGCGATATTCAGTTAAAATGCTATACAATATATAT
This sequence comes from Homalodisca vitripennis, assembly GCF_021130785.1. NCBI lineage: Eukaryota > Metazoa > Arthropoda > Insecta > Hemiptera > Cicadellidae > Homalodisca > Homalodisca vitripennis. Next base: position 134,637,989 of record NC_060211.1, on the reverse strand, counting down.
GATATTCATTCTTTAAATTTTCTTATGATCAACGGAAGGTTTGAAAGAGTATGAAATTTCGGACCTTTGCCAAAGTTGTATGTATTAAATAAGTATATGACTACGTTTCGAGGATTGAAAATACCCATTTCATTATGTGTAAAGTTAGACCATAAGAAATTTAAAAACTAAAAAAAATGCGTCAATGGACTACCACTCAAAGTTTAAATAATTAGGTGATACCTGGAGAACTCCATAAAGTTTAGATGGAAGAGAATGAACCGAAGCAATGTCACAGTACAGGACACAAGAACACAAAACACGTCACACCCAAAAAACGAAGGTAAAGCAATGGTGAGGAACTCAACATCGGCATTTCCTGTGGTATCGCGGCGCATAATCAAAAACAATTTGAAGAGAAATGTGATGGTCGGGACGGGAAGGAGTAAAGAGCAGCCGCATCCGGCCTCATGTTTTTATCCTTGGCCTCAATATGTGATGTTGTATGTAATACAATGTCTTCGGGTCTTTTGTATACCTAAAGAATAAGGTAGATTTCCATCCTTGAAACGCAGTATTTCAGATTTTGTCACACATAACTATGGAAAATGTTCACATTTCTAATGTATAGTTTTTTTGAGAATACCAAATGTTAGACGCATTTCTGCTATATATGTCGTTATGTTATACTAATTGCTCGTAGAGGACAAAGTTACAAAACCACCTTAAAAATACCACTATTCTGACTAAAAATAGTTTTCCACAGCGACAAATTACTCTATTCCATATTTAGATGGAAATTTAATACATCAGAATAATACAGTTATAAGTACTTTCTGATTAACCGAAGGCTCTCTGAGCACGCTGTAACTGTTATTGTTTGGAAAATGTACTGTAAATATTGTAGAATATATTTATACTTGAGCTTAGGAGAGTAATCAATATCAGAGAAACGCACCGGTCGGTCAAGGCCAAGATCATTGGTCGGCGCGCGCGGCGGCAACATATTCGTGTGGCACATTATTACTCACTCTTATCTGATGTTTTATAATGTGATATTTTTATCTCTCTTAAGTATTCATAATTAGACCCTTAGAGTTTTTTATAATTTACTGATATATATATATATATATATCATCACACCATCAAACATATACTGAGGAATGTTTTTCTTTCATTATTCTCTATGCGGGGCAGAACTCTTAACTTTTATGAGTTTATTTTTTTAACTAGAGGCCCAACCCGGCTTCACCCGGGAATAAAAAATTACAAAAATTATAAATTTTAACACATACACACTCACACATGCACCTGTCTGTGTCGGGGGTTTTCTAAACAAAGTGCATTATTTTTAATTTTGTTATTTTTTTTATATTTGGTTGTTTAATTGTTATTTCGAATATTCATAATAATTTCATATCTACAAAAACATAGACTAATAACTTTATTTAGTCAGAGCTTCCCTGTAAATGATATTTGATATTGTTTTATTTTGTGGTAACAAAATAAATTGATTTTCAGGAGCCCCAACCCACGATAGGTTGGCCATGAGCAAAGCATTCATTTTTGTAGGTTGATCCCTACTAATTCACAGGTTTGATTTTGAATCTTATTATTTAACACTACTATTACTTGTTGGAACTTGTTGGAGTTTGTTGTTGATTAGTTAAGTAAAGATGAGTATACCCGAAACTGATGCCGTTTAAATGGAATTGGCAGATCAGTTGGGATTATCGGTATCCAAGATATATAAGCTCGCTGCCAACTGCTGGGCCGGTACGGCTACAGTTAAAAGATAATGATCGCCACAGCTAAATTGTCATTTAACTCCTCAATAAGCTTTTTATTATTTCACATGCTCGAAAGGCTTAAATTTCTCAATAGCAAGATTGAAATTCCTCTTTTTAACGTCAAATCATGTAGTGGCAGTCCAGAAAGGTCAGTCAATTCAAAAATTCTTGTTGGCAATGGACTGTATCTTAGATATTAGTGACAGTGTCGATCAATTTGTAGTTTTTTTTTTTTATTTCGCGAGGGAATTTGTCAATAGTTAGATTGTTTATTTCGTTGAAAGCATCATTTCTAGATAATATTATTGTCTTACAACACAACCATTGAAAGTCCAATTCCGTCGATTAGGGTATACTGTGCATCTATTCAATGCAGTGTATCTAATATCTTCACATAAATTTTAAGTGAAATTGACTCATAATATTAATGGTTCAGATGCCTGACACAATATAAGTATAACTAAAATAACTCTCTCAGTAACAGAAATCGCGCAACCTCAGCCAAATAGACAAAGGAAAATAAAGAAAATTTTGTATTAGAGAGTATGATTATAAAAAAAAGAATAATAACTGACATATGTTTGTCACAGTTTCTTAATTAGACTCTAATTGGCTAAGGACTCGTGAGTCCTTTGTATGTGTTTCTAAGTTATGAAAAGACAGTGCTATGTTTCTACGTTAAATCTAAATTAGTAAATATTCAATTATAATACATGTATTTAAAGCCGTTATAATACATTATTTAAATGTGTTATAAAGCGTTATGAGCGTTTGCCGATTATTCAAATATAACGTGCTCAGCTGTTTCTTCATCTTCGTCATATTCAATGCGAATCGTTTCCTGAATACGATAGCCTATTCTGTTTAGGTGGCTCCGGAATATTTAATGTCCTTCAATAAAATCAGTCATCTCGCGGATCTCCATTCTACTTATTCTAAGGTCATCTGTAGTAATGTTCCTTGAGCAACCGCTTTGCTTGAACATTCCCCTCGATTCTTTCCAAAAGTTGTTGATGTAAAACACCTACTAGGCAACCAATCTCCGTTCTGACCTTAAGGAAATTCCACACATTCTTTCAGTACCAATAAGAGATCAATTGGCTCGTAAGTTAGCACAAATGTGTAAAGTGAATGCTGTCTGGTTTGTATTCCAAAACACCTGAGCCAGTAGTCTTCAGAGTCAGATTAGAGCCTCTCTCAACAATGTCCACTTTAAATAATTTTTTCCCAGTCCATAATCCTTAACATTCTGTCAGACATCATCTTTAGAATGTCTAGTTTTAAAATGCCATAAGTTTTAAGTGCTTTGCTAGCATAGGGATAATGCCAGTTTCCAGTGAAATGCAGTCTTTAGGCAGCCATTATAGCCTCTTTTATAACAATTATGTAAATAGATTTTAGGTTTAGCATCACTTCTATATCAGCGATTGGTGTGCATTTCATGACGCCCACTGACCCCAAGCAAGTTAACCGTTGGAACAGGTCTATAGCGGCAGTCGCCTGTTGAACTTTCGGCCACCATACTAATGAGCCATACGCCGTTATCGGTCTTATGACCGTAATGTATAACCAACGTGACATACTGGGTCGAAACCCTCATGTGCATCTTACCACACATCTCACCACCATCAATGTAATTTGGGATTAGCTGATTATATTCTAGATGAATGTGAGTTTATTATCCAGTTTGATACTGGAACTCACGGCTAACATGTATCTGGTCCCCACAGAGAACGCTTCGCTATTTTCAGATTTCTCTTCTTTGTGAATGGTATCATGACGATCATTGAAGGATTAACTGCTGGTCCTTCTTGGCCACACCATTCACAATAGAGATGCTATATGCATCATTTCCAAGCACGTAACTATGTGCTTACCTCTAAGGAAAATTACAATATTTACATTTCTGATAATCATGTTGGTTCCTATTTAGTACCTTATCCATGGTCATGAGCACTTTTTATCAGTACCATCGACCTCGTCCTGTGTCGACTCTCCCCCTTATTCTATTTGATAAGATCCTCCTTCTCCTTATAAAAAAAAATCTGCACTTTCCTTCTGGGAGGCAGGGAAAATTCCATCGGTAACTGGTGATTTGAACGGTTTTAAAGACTCCAGAAACTATTTAGTCCCTCAGTAGATTGCAACAATCTTTGCACAGTCCCATTCCTCATTAGATAAGCACTGTCTAGGTTCTCGCCGGCTTTCATTAGCAAGTGTTTCAAAGGTCTGAAAAGATTCTGGAAAGTGCTTGTTCAATAAATACTGAAGAGCCATCTCAGAATCTTTAGTGCGAGTGAAACCCTTCACTAAGTATGGTGACTACCATATTAATGGAGCTTTAAGCTACGACTTTTTAGTTCTGCCCTGTCAAGTACCTTTTCAATGTCCGACAGAATTCTCTCCATAAGTTTCTTTTAGCAACAGAGTATCTATCCCAATTTGCTGCATGTTTACATGTCAAGTATGCTCTATGAAGGTATTTCCTCAAAGTTTCCAACCCTTGGTTCCAACAAGACGCTTTCTTCCTAGGGCCTTTTCCATTTCAGGGCAGGCTTTAAGGCACGATTCGATTCTTTTATGGTATTTGTAATGTGAGTCAGTTAATAAATTATTACTAAACTTAAATACACGATAAAACTGTTTCTATGCAATTTTAGACGGTGTTTAATACAATTTTATGTTATGATCAATATACAATTGAAAACATGGAATTTAGTTTATTATCTACAACTTCTCCTTGTAAAACCTGACCTAAACTCGAAAGTATTTACATTCTGAGAACTATATTATGTCTAACTTTCAATAAATAAGATTCACTTCCTTTCCTTTGTACAGTTTTAATTATTTGTAAGGATATTAACACTCGGTGAAAATTAAAAGTGCTGTTAACAGTAATTTTTCCTTTGTTTATAAAGTAAGTTGGAGCGTGTGTAAGCAAATACCGTGGCGTTGACAACTCTAATATTCAGGTTAAATGAGAATGTATCTTCTACTTTTCTTCTGTGTTCGATAGTGAGCACTTTCAGGAATTCACTTTTGTAATTAAAACTGTCTGTCACCTAATTATAAATACACGACGTAGTATGCCACATGTCGCGAAATACGGTTTGATAAAGTCATGTGCAAATTTTATAATCTATAGGTAATTTCATTCTCGATATTTCCTGTGGTTAAAAAGTCAGGTAACACATAGAAAAGAAAGTTTTACATTCCCTGGCAGAAAAGCATAAATTTTGTCAGCCAGCGAAGTGACTGAAACGACGCTCAACGACATTATATGCCTGGATATGCATCATCATATCATTAATCAATGATGAAAAAAACATGTTTAATGTAAACATTTTTAGCCTTCAGATAATCTTTCTCAATATATTTTGCCAATTACATTCATTACAATAGCAGTCTATAAAAATTAAAGTTCCGTATAGGTACCCTTTCTGTATTACATTGCAAGACTTTGGAGTTCCTCTACATTGATCTAAAATAGTTTGAGTGTTATTGAAATCTTGAGAGCTATTCAAACAAATACACAGAATTTTGCATAAAAAGAGCGGGCGAAGCCGCAAGTATTTGCTAGCAATTAATAAATTTAAAATTCTCTATGACAAAGACGAGGAAAATATGTACTCTTCTAACTGAAAATCTAAATCAGGTCACAAAACTTAAAATTAAGCTTTTAAGAAACTACAGTTAGAAAATAACTATTTATCCAAACTACACCCAACGTAACACTCAAATAATAGCAAAAATTAAACCTTAAAATCCACACTGTTATAATAGAAACTATCCTTTATGAGAATAAAACAATGACTGATTTAAGCACAAAGACATTATTATTACATTAAGCAGCACTGTGTTTAATTTTATTATACTTTGTTATTATCTTCTTGTAACAACTTTTCTTTGGAAAAATTGCCCAATTATTTTCTGCCGGCTTTATAACGAAATGTGCCTAATTAACACCAACTTCATCCTCTACAATTAACTGCCACTTGGGTTCATGAGAGGCACCTCACGTTCTGCGGCATTTTGTAGTTTATTAAGCCAGTGTTTGAAGGCTGTTCCTTAATGAAATATCTAGTCCGATTATATCGGTCTTATTTTATATGTATAAAGCATAGCTTACAAATAAAACCAGTTTCAAAATATTTACTTCTAAATTGAACCTTATATGGTGTAAAAAACATAAAGTGTAAGCTACTTACCTTATTAATAATGAGAAAACCCCTTTGTTCTTTCAATAGAGAGATATTACAGTTGCTCTTTTAGAATATTGATAGAGATTGATCGGAGTCAACCCAAGGCGCTTCATAAAAATAATAAAGATACTTCTCGCTAATGGGAACTTTTATATTATGATAAATGTCCTATAGGTAGGTTTCCTTAATGCTATGTACCAAACTGATATCCTACTCACATAATGAAATCGAATCATATAAATTCATTATGAAGTTCTAGTCAAATGTACTTGGTAATGTTGTTGTGAACTTATCATTTATATAAACAAATGAATCGCTACAATAAACTTTAGCGCTAATATCGAGAACAGCTGTACCAATTTTGCTAATTCTTTTTTTTTGAAATTTTCGTTGTAGTTCAAAGAAGAAAAAATATGTTTTCCCGGAACACTTTTTATGAAAAACACAAAGATTTTAAAAACAAATTAATAGTAATATTTATGTTTTACAATACATAATTGAAATTAAAAATCTGTTGACACTTTTAAACATTCTTTGATGTTTCATTAGAAACTGTCAGTCCCTTAATCTCTGATCGTCTTATAAATGAACACTGAAATAATACTTAGCTGACGAATGCTCACTTACGTTAAAAATACCGTAGAATATCGTCATATTACATCCTAAGTTTTTATCAAAGTAGGCTCACTACTATGATTAAAAATTTGCGTGAGAAATCGCGGGTAACTGTTAGTAATTAATTGTATTTATTGTTTATAGTAAAGCATTTTTAAATTGGTAGAAAATATTGTATGTAACTATAAATAGAGTTGTTAATATTCAATAGCGTGTTGTCGAAACTACATATTTAAATTGCACCAATTCTTGTTCCTTCTCAGTTGTGTCTAATAAACTATTGTTCTGTCCAGTTTTAGGATTTTGACCCTGATGTCTTTAAATACTACTGAAATTTGGTTATATAATGAAAAATAACATGTAATTGAAAACAGATAATTAATAAATATATACTCAAACGAAGTTATGTAGGTTTTGAAAACAAGAAAATATTTGTAATGACGACCATTTTAAAAGGAAAAATATAGAGGTTTTATAAATGGCGTCCGTTGCAAGAACTGTGTTTCCTTTTTACAAAATCAATTATTTTAACTAGAAGATTTAATAATGTTATTTGTATTTGAGGTTATGGTTTGCAATTAGTTGTCTGCTAGCCAATAGCAAATAGTCAAAGTTTGACTGAGAAGTCTAAATAAACTTGTCAGAATAGTTGAGCTAAGAAAACACAATAAATTAAACACTGAAATTCAGCAGTATAAGTCCAGTATAAATTCTATTTTATCCACATTATAGATAAAATTAAGTCTTTAATTGTCTCCTAAATTTAACATTCATGCGAAATGTAAAACATATATTTGGAAGTTCTGAACCAACGAGATAATTTAAACTGATCTTATGTAATTGTGCTCTACTACTCGCCACATTGTAGTTTCACGTTAATTAATATCAAATTCAAATTGATAGGGCTGATTTTTCATTAGGTAATTGACTTAATTTGATACCATCCACGATGAAGCGTAATTCAAGAGAACAATTAGACTCAAGGATCATATTACTCGTAAGCACCACAAAATCAACCTACACCAACTAAAAGCAATTTGACCTCAGTAAATGTTGTTTGCGTCATAGCCATAATTACGAGTTTTTTATTTAACATAGACTAGTGTAATCAAAGCTAACATGAAAATTTCCATTTTAATTTCACCCAGAAATCTGATTTAACAAGAAATTTATTCCTGAACGCTCATGTTTTGTAACTTATATGGGGTGGTTTGATTTTGTAATAACATCTGCTTGGAGCATTGCAACTAAAGGTTTTTCTTGACTGTCATATAAGTATATTAAGTTTTTAAGAAGATCGCCAGAAGCTTCAGGTGCTGCAATTTATGAGAAGTAAGTACGATGACTCTGACATGACACTTTTCCAATTCCTAATCTCCCATTTCTATGCTATTTTTCACATTTTCTTCATTTCCAAAGATTTTCATTTACCTACGTAAAAAAATAAAAAGTATAAAATAGCTCTTTAAAATCTTTAAAACCAGACAAAATCGATGTCATGGAGAGAACCGAATCTTTTTCTAACCACTCTGTTCTCAGGTAAAACATCGAAGGATATTATCCGTCTATCTCAATGAGTATGTTCTGAAAAGTTACTCAGCAATATACCGTATTATATTAATTTTACCGTTGTATTTCCTGCTCTGTACCACATAGGTATTTACCTAAGCCTTTCTGCAACATATCAAGTTTTGACTGCTAGAATTATTGAACTACTGCACTAATAATTATTGCGAATATTTAGCGCAGGTGTGCAGTCATATAATCGTAAATTATTTATTTAACTGTTTCTCATAGAATTTTTACTTAGTGAAATCGAAAATTCATAAGGCAGAAATATCTCGTCTTCCTTTTTTTGCAAACTTAATATTTGAGTAATTAAATTGCTGAAGATTTCTTTAACGCATCAATTGTTATTATATTTGGTATTCGAAACAGTCTATTAAAACTACACCATCTTAGTAATAACGAATCTATATTTAATTTTGTATGCCTAAGACCTAGCACACTTTTATGAAAATGTATTCTGTGATGGACAGCTTTGGATTAGTGCCACGAACTGGATTTTTGTTCCACTGTAGACAGGGACGAAGGTTACATTAGTGGACTGGAAATCTGATAATTGATTATTTTGTCTATCTGTTTAAAAACCTATGATAACGAACTTAGGATTGAACTTAGAAAATTCGATAATTGTTATTTTTATACCAACAGCATATTACTTAGCTTATTATTTTCAATATCGCATCAATATCTTCCAGCTCTTATGAAACTAATGTATAATCCATACTTATAGATCGGGAGGTATTCTTCCAACAGTTCTAGGAGAAAAACTGTATAAAATTATCATTAATATAACATAATTTGTTTCAAGATATGATTGACCGACTTATATTATTAAAGTTAGAAATATAAAGTTAAAATTTGTATGAGCAAAAGTTATCTCCAAAATCATATTAAACATTTTATTATTAGTGTTCATTCAAAACATTGTTTACAAATTGGACGCACATTTTTAAATCCTGTTCTCTCAACATCACCCTAATACTTTTGGTAATCCATCATTTCTTTTAGAAAAACTTTCAAATTATTTATCAAAGTTTGTTAAGAAGATTTCAAGTTATGTAAAAGATAATAATGCAGAGAAATTTGACAAATCAAAATTATTTGATACAATTCAAGTTTTCATAAAAAAACTATGAAGGATTTTAGTTCAGAAATAAAAAATATTGATCAACTTGATATTATGTACTTTTCTTCTTTAAAGTTTGCTATCTTAGCTACACATTTCAATAACATTTGCATAGGATTATCTCGACGATCTATACTACTATTGCAATTAACTGAATATTTAAAATCTTCAAGAATTATTGACTCATGTTTTTTTGTATATTTTTTTCTGTTAACATTACGAAAAGACTGAACTCACTTTAATTTCCCGCCATGTTTATTTAATTAAGGAAATACTGCTAATAAATGTTTTAAAAATTGACTGTAGTGATAAATTTAGAACATTTTCCAGAAATGTTTTTAACTCAATTAATGTTTTCGTGATTTTGATTTTGTTTCTCACAGTTTTTTCTTGATATCCCACACAATATTTGAGCGTCATTTATATAAGCAATTTTAATTGAGTCAACATAACCATATAATCAATTAAATCTGTTGTCAAGATTATGAAAATGTTTACCTGTTTATCTGTATCATCTTTAAATCTATGAAATTGTTCCTGTAATTTATTCCATCTATGTACATAATTTTTAAATTTAGAAAAAATCTTGATAAAATGTTTTATTTTTATTTAAATTTTCCTTTAATTTTTAAATTTAGCAACTCATGAAGAAAATATATTCTTTTGACAATACTAGAATTACGTTCATGGGTTATTATAAACCTGGTCTTGAAATGTATTGAAATCTCATTTATTTATGCCAGGATATCCTCTTTTTCTTTTTTTTTTTCCGAGCTTTGCTCCAGTTCTAGATACTGACAGCCTGGTACGTCCAACTCAAATGGGTAAACTGTTAATGAAATTGTTTAAAATAACCCTACCTATTACTAACGTTGGTGAAATAGCTGCTGGTAAATCTTAAAATACCTTATTCTGTCTATTTTTTTCAATCAATCTTCTTTCTTCGGCATAAATACCGTTAATAGTATTATAAATTTTTGTTAAACCATCAATATATCTATATTGTATCTTGTTATCTTCGAATTTTCCTATTCCATATACTTCTATCCTGTTTTTTTACAAAATTGTATAGTTAAAATTCAAGTGCTTTTACCTCTACTTTATTCTGGATCTTTTTATTCAATGGATCATTATTTTATAGACTAAATTAGATTTCCATATAATTTCTTTAATTTTCTTGAGAATTAAAAATTATCTTGTAGTAAATCATTCTATCTTAGCATATTTTGAGTTCATACATATTTAAATTATGAATAAATTATATAATTATGTTACAAATTCACTGGTAAATTTGTAACCATAATCCTTTTCTTTTTTTGATCCTAATACAAACCAAATTTGTCGTCTTTTGCTCTGAGAAGAGATTTCTTTCCAATTTTAACCAATTATTGTGTCGGTTGTTCGAGGACTTATTGCATTAATTAATGTATATTCTTCAACATTTGCTAAGTCTAAATGGAGTAGAAGGTGGTATTTTTGGTAATTAAAATCCGTCTTTCTGTTCCTGGTATCGAAATATCTTTCGATTTGGTTAATAACTGGAATAAAGTCGATAATATTTTATTTTTGACTTAAAATGTTTTCATATGTTTCAACATTTTTTAATAGAATAAGGTACAAGTGGATTTGATTTTCTGAATTAATTCTTGTTCTTTTACGTAAAAATCTATATTTTTTTCTTTAAATTCTTGGATTAATTTCTTTTTAGTTTGATCAAGATCTTTTTTTGCTTCTACAGAAGTTAAGTCCGCCATTTATTTAAAACTTTCTTGAAACGTGTAAACGTAAAAAGAGTGATACCTAAAACGTGTACATAAATATAAATACATAAAACTCTTCTGGAATAGAAGCAAAACGTACTTGACGATCGATTTTTATGTTAAAGTAAAAAAATGTCTCGTTTTACCAGGAAAAGATGGATGTAAGAAGCCCTCTCTAATGCTTACAAATGGAAAACTTCTACTGACAAAAGTATTTACTGATAAATCTACAGTATCTATTGTTCGAACCGCCATCGCTGGCTGAAGAGGTTGCTTGCAAAGCATCGCTCAGCGGTCTCCCGTTACAAGAAGGAGGTTAATCGTTGTTGATTCAATTTATCTTAGAACTGCTGTGGCATTATCATCTTCATTTTGGTACGCTATTAACTTTAATTGCGCATAGTGCTCATTCATACGTACGCGCACTTTTTTCTTGTAACAGTTGGTCTTAACCACAAAAAACAACACGTTTTCTTGGAATTCGACAGGAGTGTGAAATCCTGGAATAAGTTTTCTGTTTTTTATATTTCCGTTCTTTTATTTATTAATAGGGCAGTTTTGTGGTTTATACAAATTTCTATAATTTGTTAGCGATTAAATTCTTATGACACTGATAAATACTTCATGTGTGTTATGTAAACTTATATTATTATGAGCAATAATTTGTTGGCCCCTTTATCTTATACATAGTTTGATTTTATTTAAATTAGCACGAGAATAATTATGAACTCAAAAAAATTTGCTTCTAGGCAACAAACTAAAAAGACGTAATTTAAAAAATCCATGATGTAAGATAAAAAAACATTGTTTCAGAATGTGGAAATTGTAAAACTTAACGGTATGTAAAGGTAAAACATTTATAGTACATGTTGATTCTATTTACTTTATTAAGTTGATTGTCTAATCGTTGAATGAATTATGAAACAGAGGAACTATATTATATTCCTGTTAGACAGCTCGTTGACAACTGAACAGTAACAAAAGCCCGGGAGTGGTTCTTCTAACTTTTACTTAGGCAAGTCGTGCTAATTGGAGCGGCACCTTCAGTTATTTGCATAGTCGATCCCCACTTTAAACAGATGCCTCTGTGACGTCCTGGCTGCCGGAGTGCTTCGTTCACACTTGATTATATTTAGTGTCTTTGAGCATCAAATAGATTTTAAGTTGTTTATCCGAAGTATTTATTCTTCTTCCGATTATAAAAAAAAAACAAGATTTCAATAACTAAAAACAAATTTCATAATACCTAAACGTATCGGCATATTGCCTAATACATAAGAGTGGAATCAGTTTTAAATTACCACACACTATTTTTCTAATTTTAAAAACAATGTAGTCGTACGAACACAAAATGTGTCACGGATGTTTTATGCAAAATTTCAAGTCTATTGGTCAGTCTATTGATAATCATATACGGGTTTTTTCATAATGCATAAATAAATTTACTTAAGCACAAAAAAAACGCAATACGACGCTCAGGCGAATTCCATGGTTGAAACTCGTGCGTCACTTGAGAAATCATTGTTTCATTTTTAGAGATAACATTTCAAGCAACAAAGTCTACAAATTCAAACTTTATTGCCACATGATACATTTACATTTTTGTTTTGTAAAGTTTTAGTTCCATAGTAGTGTTAAATAATTAAAATCTACACACCAAGTCACAAAATACTATGCATATTTTGGGGTACTTATGATATGATATAAATGTACTCGTTTACAAATTTATTTACTGTTTGGTTTTTTTTCGTTTGCGTCATTAATAAACATAAGCGATAATGTAATTATGTTTTGTTAATGTTCAGCCAAACTCTCATTAATCATAAAAATCAATGTTTTTATTTATGTTTTAATTGATACTTTATGAAATTAAAGCTTTCGATCTCCTGATATTGTGGAGACAGAAAGTATAACTGGCATAAATTACAGGTTCTAGCCCCTCGAGTTATACGCTTCGCTAACAGAGCCATATTTATATAACTTTAATAAATCTTATTTTCTTATTCTCGACCATCAATCACAATATCAATAATTTATAGAAACTTGTGTGAAATTTCTCTTTCAAAACACTTTGTAGATCGTTTTTGTTTCAATCATTTTTTAAATTTATGTTGAAGTCAATATTATGTTTCACATTTATCAACACTGAACTTAAGAGACTGCAGCAGTGAAACTAAATTTATTTTCCCCTATAATAAACGATGTTAAACGTTGTGGATTTTTCCACCCTTATTTTTGATCACAGCGGTATGGCAGATGCCTCATTTTAATGACAAGTATTACGTATCCAAATATTTAAGTTCTTTTTTGTAAAGTTTATACTTTTTAATATTTAAAAAGCCAAACTGGAAAACGTTATTATGTATTTTTTCAAAAAATATCAATAACACTTAAATAAATGTCTGTTAGTAATGGGAGTTCTCCCATGATTATAACGCCTAAATATATGCTCGTAAAACCTGTACAAGTTTTAACATGGTTCTTATGTGACTACAATCAAGATGGCTGCCAATATTTTGTGTTCTAGTAATATATCTGCACCCATATTATTGACTATAACCTATTATTCCAATACTTACATGCAATCGATAAAGCAAGAGTGGTCTGTTTCTGTCTGTTGCTGACGTTACAATGGTCTGAAGGCAAACCTCTTAGCCATGCACGACCAGGCTGGTGCAGCACGTCAGGGTTAATTATCGAGTTTCGAGTAACTGGGATTAATTATTCAAGCAGTTTAGACAAATTATTAATGCTACAACTTTCAAGCGACGTGCTGACTTGTTTAAATCAAAGGGTTGCATTGTTTCTAGTAAATGTGAGCCGGATTTTTACTATAACTCTCTGAAATTATGTTCCAAAAACAGGAGTTAAATTCTATTTTTTTCTAAATTCATTTTGATGATTTCAATATAAATATCTTCACAGCAGGAAAAATACTACTATTTGTATTTAAACTATATAATTATATTCACTATTAATTTGTAATATATAATAATTAATATAAAAGCTAGATGAGGTTTAGCTACGCAATTTCGGAATATCAGATTCATATGTCTATCACTTTTGTTCATGGAGAGAAACCCGGTGCAACTTTTGCAATGAAGGTCAGACCAGCACAGTTTTAAATTGCTTAAGGATATACAAACTTATGTTTAATCTTACAACTGGATGATGCCTTTTCAAAACTACTAATGCCACGTAGAATTCGGATAGTGTTAGGATTAACACTAACTTATTACCAGTACTAACCCAACTTAACTTCGTAACATTCTCTAAAATATTAAATTATTATACAGAATAGGTCTCTTCAAATTAAGTGATTTCATAATGAATAGGAAAATATTTAGAATCTTGCGTTAACATTAATGGTACATATTGGACAAGCTTTATCGCCAAGGCGATATTCAGTTAAAATGCTATACAATAATATATGATATACATTCTTTAAATTTTCTTATGATCAACGGAAGGTTTGAAAAGAGTATGAAATTTCGGACCTTTGCCAAAGTTGTATGTATTAAATAAGTATATGACTACGTTTCGAGGATTGAAAATACCCATTTCATTATGTGTAAAGTTAGACCATAAGAAATTTAAAAACTAAAAAAAATGCGTCAATGGACTACCACTCAAAGTTTAAATAATTAGGTGATACCTGGAGAACTCCATAAAGTTTAGATGGAAGAGAATGAACCGAAGCAATGTCACAGTACAGGCCACAAGAACACAAAACACGTCACACCCAAAAAACGAAGGTAAAAGCAATGGTGAGGAACTCAACATCGGCATTTCCTGTGGTATCCGCGGCGCATAATCAAAAACAATTTGAAGAGAAATGTGATGGTCGGGACGGGAAGGAGTAAAGAGCAGCCGCATCCGGCCTCATGTTTTTATCCTTGGCCTCAATATGTGATGTTGTATGTAATACAATGTCTTCGGGTCTTTTGTATACCTAAAGAATAAGGTAGATTTCCATCCTTGAAACGCAGTATTTCAGATTTTGTCACACATAACTATGGAAAATGTTCACATTTCTAATGTATAGTTTTTTTGAGAATACCAAATGTTAGACGCATTTCTGCTATATATGTCGTTATGTTATACTAATTTGCTCGTAGAGGACAAAGTTACAAAAACCACCTTAAAAATACCACTATTCTGACTAAAAATAGTTTTCCACAGCGACAAAATTACTCTATTCCATATTTAGATGGAAATTTAATACATCAGAATAATACAGTTATAAGTACTTTCTGATTAACCGAAGGCTCTCTGAGCACGCTGTAACTGTTATTGTTTTGGAAAATGTACTGTAAATATTGTAGAATATATTTATACTTGAGCTTAGGAGAGTAATCAATATCAGAGAAACGCACCGGTCGGTCAAGGCCAAGATCATTGGTCGGCGCGCGCGCGGCAACATATTCGTGTGGCACATTATTACTCACTCTTATCTGATGTTTTATAATGTGATATTTTTATCTCTCTTAAGTATTCATAATTAGACCCTTAGAGTTTTTTATAATTTACTGATATATATATATAAATATATATATATATATATATATATATATATATAATATATATATATATATATATATATATCATATATATATATAAATATATATATCATCACACCATCAAACATATACTGAGGAATGTTTTTCTTTCATTATTCTCTATGCGGGGCAGAACTCTTAACTTTATGAGTTTATTTTTTTAACTAGAGGCCCAAACCCGGTTCACCCGGGAATAAAAAATTACAAAAATTATAAATTTTAACACATACACACTCACACATGCACCTGTCTGTGTCGGGGGTTTTCTAAACAAAGTGCATTATTTTTAATTTTGTTATTTTTTTTTATATTTGGTTGTTTAATTGTTATTTCGAATATTCATAATAATTTTCATATCTACAAAACATAGACTAATAACTTTATTTAGTCAGAGCTTCCCTGTAAATGATATTTGCTATTGTTTTATTTTGTGGTAACAAAATAAATTGATTTTCAGGAGCCCCAACCCACAATAGGTTGACCATGAGCAAAGCATTCTTTTTGTAGGTTGATCCCTACTAATTCACAGGTTTTACTTTGGAACTTGGTAACAGTTTAACACGAAAGATGAGTATACCCGAAACTGATGCCGTTTAAATGGAATTGGCAGATCAGTTGGGAATTATCGGTATCCAAGATATATAAGCTTGCTGCCAACTGCTGGGCCGGTACGGCTACAGTTAAAAGATAATGATCGCCACAGCTAAATTGTCATTTAACTCCTCAATAAGCTTTTTATTATTTCACATGCTCGAAAGGCTTAAATTTCTCAATAGCAAGATTGAAATTCCTCTTTTTAAACGTCAAATCATGTAGTGGCAGTCCAGAAAGGTCAGTCAATTCAAAAATTCTTGTTGGCAATGGACTGTATCTTAGATATTAGTGACAGTGTCGATCAATTTGTAGTTTTTTTTTTTTTATTTCGCGAGGGAATTTGTCAATAGTTAGATTGTTTATTTCGTTGAAAGCATTCATTTCTAGATAATATTATTGTCTTAACAACACAACTATTGAAAGTCCAATTCTTCGATTAGGGTATACTGTGCATCTATTCAATGCAGTGTATCTAATATCTTCACATACATTTTAAGTGAAAATTGACTCATAATATTAATGGTTCAGATGCCTGACACAATATAAGTATAACTAAAAATAACTCTCTCAGTAACAGAAATCGCGCAACCTCAGCCAAATAGACAAAGGAAAATAAAGAAAATTTTGTATTAGAGAGTATGATTATAAAAAAAGAATAATAACTGACATATGTTTGTCACAGTTTCTTAATTAGACTCTAATTGGCTAAGGACTCGTGAGTCCTTTGTATGTGTTTCTAAGTTATGAAAAAGACAGTGCTATGTTTCTACGTTTAATCTAAATTAGTAAATATTCAATTATAATACATGTATTTAAAGCCGTTATAATACATTATTTAAATGTGTTATAAAGCGTTATGAGCGTTTGCCGATTATTTCAAATATAACGTGCTCAGCTGTTTCTTCATCTTCGTCATATTCAATGCGAATCGTTTCCTGAACACGATAGCCTATTCTGTTTAGGTGGCTCCGGAATATTTAATGTCCTTCAATAAAATCAGTCATCTCGCGCGATCTCCATTTCTACTTATTCTAAGGTCATCTGTAGTAATGTTCCTTGAGCAACCGCTTTTGCTTGAACATTCCCCCTCGATTCTTTCCAAAAGTTGTTTGATGTAAAACACCTACTAGGCAACCAATCTCCGTTTCTGACCTTAAGGAAATTCCACACATTCTTTCAGTACCAATAAGAGATCAATTGGCTCGTAAGTTAGCACAAATGTGTAAAGTCAATGCTGTCTGGTTTGTATTCCAAAACACCTGAGCCAGTAGTCTTCAGAGTCAGATTAGAGCCTCTCTCAACAATGTCCACTTTAAATATTTTTTTCCCAGTCCATAATTCTTAACATTCTGTCAGACATCATCTTTAGAATGTCTAGTTTTAAAACCCCAGCATTAAATGCTAGTTTTAAGTGCTTTGCTAGCATAGGAATAATGCCAGTTTCCAGTGAACTGCAGTCTTTAGGCAGCCATTATAGCCTCTTTTATAACAATTATGTAAATAGATTTTAGGTTTAGCATCACTTCTATATCAGCGATTGGTGTGCATTTCATGACGCCCACTGACCCCAAGCAAGTTAACCGTTGTAACTTAAACAGGTCTATAGCGGCAGTCGCCTGTTGAACTTTCGGCCACCATACTAATGAGCCATACGCCGTTATCGGTCTTATGACCGTAATGTATAACCAACGTGACATACTGGGTCGAAACCCTCATGTGCATCTTACCACACATCTCACCACCATCAATGTAATTTGGGATTAGCTGATTATATTCTAGATGACTGTGAGTTTATTATCCAGTTTGATACTGGAACTCACGGCTAACATGTATCTGGTCCCCACAGAGAACGCTTCGCTATTTTCAGATTTCTCTTATTTGTGAATGGTATCATGACGATCATTGAAGGATTAACTGCTGGTCCTTCTTGGCCACACCATTCACAATAGAGATGCTATATGCATCATTTCCAAGCACGTAACTATGTGCTTACCTCTAAGGAAAATTACAATACTTACATTTCTGATAATCATGTTGGTTGGAATGTAAAGGAGGATTGATGAATTGATGAGAACCATTTTCCTTAAATTCCTATTTAGTACCATGGTCATGAGCACTTTTCATCAGTACCATCACCTCGTACTGTGTCGACTCTCCCCCTTATTCTATTTCATAAGATCATCCTTCTCCTTATAAAAAAAATCTGCACTTTCCTTCTGGGAGGCAGGGAAAATTCCATCGGTACCTGGTGATTTGAACGGTTTTAAAGACTCCAGAAACTATTTAGTCCCTCAGTAGGTGACAACAATCTTTGCACAGTCCCACTCCTCCTTAGATAAGCACTGTCTAGGTTCTCGCCGGCTTTCATTAGCAAGTGTTTCAAAGGTCTGAAAAGATTCTGGAAAGTGCTTGTTCAATAAATACTGAAGAGCCATCTCAGAATCTTTAGTGCGAGTGAAAACCTTCACTAAGTATGGTGACTACCATATTAATGGAGCTTTAAGCTACGACTTTTTAGTTTTGCCCTGTCAAGTACCTTTTCAATGTCCGACAGAATTCTCTCCATAAGTTTCTTTTAGCAACAGAGTATCTATCCCAATTCCCTGCATGTTTACATGTCAAGTATGCTGAAGGTATTTCCTCAAAGTTTCCAGCCCTTGGTTTCAAAAAGACGCTTTCTTGCTAGGGCCTTTTCCATTTCAGGGAAGGCTTTAAGGCACGATTCGATTCTTTTATGGTATTTGTAATGAGTCAGTTAATAAATTATTACTAAACCTAAATACACCATAAAACTGTTTCTATGCAATTTTAGACGGTGTTTAATAAAATTTTATGTTATGATCAATATACAATTGAAAATATGGAATTTAGTTTATTATCTACAACTTCTCCTTGTAAAACCTGACCTAAACTCGAAAGTATTTACATTCTGAGAACTATATTATGTCTAACTTTTAATCGTTTGAAATTATTAACTTTATTTATTTATGTATTAAATTCTTTAGTATTCTTTATTATTTAATTATTATTCAATAAATAAGACTCACTTCCTTTCCTTTGTACAGTTTTAATTATTGGTAAGGATATTAACACTCGATGAAAATTAAAAGTGCTGTTAACAGTAAGTTTCCTTTGTTTATAACGTAAGTTGGAGCGTGTCATTTAAGCAAATATCGTGGCGTTGACAACTCTAATATTCAGAATAAATAATGAGAATTTCTCTTCTACTTTTCTTCTGTGTTCGACAGTGAGCACTTTCAGGAATTCACTTTAGTAATTAAAACTGTCTGTCACCTAATTATAAATACACGACGTAGTATGCCACATGTCGCTAAATACGGTTTGATAAGTCATGTGCAAAATTTATAATCTATAGGTAATTTCATTCTCGATATTTCGTGTGGTTAAAAAGTCAGGTAACACACAGAAAAGAAAGTTTTACATTCCCTGGCAGAAAAGCATAAATTTTGTCAGCCAGCGAAGTGACTGAAACGACGCTCAACGACATTATATGGCTGGATATGCATCATCATATCATTAATCAATGATGAAAAAAACATGTTTAATGTAAACATTTTTAGCCTTCAGATAATCTTTCTCAATATATTTTGCCAATTACATTCACATTTTATAGCAGTCTATAAAAATTAAAGTTCCGTATAGGTACCCTTCCTGTATTACATTGCAAGACTTTGGAGTTCCTCTACATTGATCTAAAATAGTTTGAGTGTTATTGAAATCTTGAGAGCTATTCAAACAAATACACAGAATTTTGCATAAAAAGAGCGGGCGAAGCCGCAAGTATTTGCTAGCAATTAATAAATTTAAAATTCTCTATGACAAAGACGAGGAAAATATGTACTCTTCTAACTGAAAATCTAAATCAGGTCACAAAACTTAAAATTAAGCTTTTAAGAAACTACAGTTAGAAAATAACTATTTATCCAAACTACACCCAACGTAACACTCAAATAATAGCAAAAATTAAACCTTAAAATCCACACTGTTATAATAGAAACTATCCTTTATGAGAATAAAACAATGACTGATTTAAGCACAAAGACATTATTATTACATTAAGCAGCACTGTGTTTAATTTTATTATACTTTGTTATTATCTTCTTGTAACAACTTTTCTTTGGAAAAATTGCCCAATTATTTTCTGCCGGCTTTATAACGAAATGTGCCTAATTAACACCAACTTCATCCTCTACAATTAACTGCCACTTGGGTTCATGAGAGGCACCTCACGTTCTGCGGCATTTTGTAGTTTATTAAGCCAGTGTTTGAAGGCTGTTCCTTAATGAAATATCTAGTCCGATTATATCGGTCTATTTTTATATGTATAAAGCATAGCTTACAAATAAAACCAGTTTCAAAATATTTACTTCTAAATTGAACCTTATATGGTGTAAAAAACATAAAGTGTAAGCTACTTACCTTATTAATAATGAGAAAAACCCCTTTGTTCTTTCAATAGAGAGATATTACAGTTGCTCTTTTAGAATATTGATAGAGATTGATCGGAGTCAACCCAAGGCGCTTCATAAAAATAATAAAGATACTTCTCGCTAATGGGAACTTTTATATTATGATAAATGTCCTATAGGTAGGTTTCCTTAATGCTATGTACCAAACTGATATCCTACTCACATAATGAAATCGAATCATATAAATTCATTATGAAGTTCTAGTCAAATGTACTTGGTAATGTTTGTTGTGAACTTATCATTTATATAAACAAATGAATCGCTACAATAAACTTTAGCGCTAATATCGAGAACAGCTGTACCAATTTTGCTAATTCTTTTTTTTTTGAAATTTTCGTTGTAGTTCAAAGAAGAAAAAATATGTTTTCCCGGAACACTTTTTATGAAAAACACAAAGAATTTAAAAACAAATTAATAGTAATATTTATGTTTTACAATACATAATTGAAATTAAAAATCTGTTGACACTTTTAAACATTCTTTGATGTTTCATTAGAAACTGTCAGTCCCTTAATCTCTGATCGTCTTATAAATGAACACTGAAATAATACTTAGCTGACGAATGCTCACTTACGTTAAAAATACCGTAGAATATCGTCATATTACATCCTAAGTTTTTATCAAAGTAGGCTCACTACTATGATTAAAAATTTGCGTGAGAAATCGCGGGTAACTGTTAGTAATTAATTGTATTTATTGTTTATAGTAAAGCATTTTTAAATTGGTAGAAAATATTGTATGTAACTATAAATAGAGTTGTTAATATTCAATAGCGTGTTGTCGAAACTACATATTTAAATTGCACCAATTCTTGTTCCTTCTCAGTTGTGTCTAATAAACTATTGTTCTGTCCAGTTTTAGGATTTTGACCCTGATGTCTTTAAATACTACTGAAATTTGGTTATATAATGAAAAATAACATGTAATTGAAAACAGATAATTAATAAATATATACTCAAACGAATTTATGTAGGTTTTGAAAACAAGAAAATATTTGTAATGACGACCATTTTAAAAGGAAAAATATAGAGGTTTTATAAATGGCGTCCGTTGCAAGAACTGTGTTTCCTTTTTACAAAATCAATTATTTTAACTAGAAGATTTAATAATGTTATTTGTATTTGAGGTTATGGTTTGCAATTATTTGTCTGCTAGCCAATAGCAAATAGTCAAAGTTTGACTGAGAAGTCTAAATAAACTTGTCAGAATAGTTGAGCTAAGAAAACACAATAAATTAAACACTGAAATTCAGCAGTATAAGTCCAGTATAAATTCTATTTTATCCACATTATAGATAAAATTAAGTCTTTAATTGTCTCCTAATTTAACATTCATGCGAAATGTAAAACATATATTTGGAAGTTCTGAACCAACGAGATAATTTAAACTGATCTTATGTAATTGTGCTCTACTCGCCACATTGTAGTTCACGTTAATTAATATCAAATTCAAATTGATAGGGCTGATTTTCATTAGGTAATTGACTTAATTTGATACCAACCACGATGAAGCGTAATTCAAGAGAACAATTAGACTCAAGATCATATTACTCGTAAGCACCACAAAATCAACCTACACCAACTAAAAGCAATTTGACCTCAGTAAATGTTGTTTGCGTCATAGCCATAATTACGAGTTTTTTATTTAACATAGACTAGTGTAATCAAAGCTAACAGGAAAATTTCCATTTTAATTTCACCCAGAAATCTGATTTAACAAGAAATTTATTCCTGAACGCTCATGTTTTGTAACTTATATGGGTGGTTTGATTTTGTATAACATCTGCTTGGAGCATTGCAACTAAAGGTTTTCTTGACTGTCATATAAGTATATTAAGTTTTTAAGAAGATCGCCAGAGCTTCAGGTGCTGCAATTTATGAGAAGTAGTACGATGACTCTGACATGACACTTTTCCAATTCCTAATCTCCCATTTCTATGCTATTTTTCACATTTCTTCATTTCCAAAGATTTTCATTTACCTACGTAAAAAATAAAAAGTATAAAATAGCTCTTTAAAATCTTTAAAACCAGACAAAATCGATGTCAAGGAGAGAACCGAATCTTTTTCTAACCACTCTGTTCTCAGGTAAAACATCGAAGGATATTATCCGTCTATCTCAATGAGTATGTTCTGAAAAGTTACTCAGCAATATACCGTATTATATTAATTTTACCGTTGTATTTCCTGCTCTGTACCACATAGGTATTTACCTAAGCCTTTCTGCAACATATCAAGTTTTGACTGCTAGAATTATTGAACTACTGCACTAATAATTATTGCGAATATTTAGCGCAGGTGTGCAGTCATATAATCGTAAATTATTTATTTAACTGTTTCTCATAGATTTTTACTTAGTGAAATCGAAAATTCATAAGGCAGAAATATCTCGTCTTCCTTTTTTTGCAAACTTAATATTTGAGTAATTAAATTGCTGAAGATTTCTTTAACGCATCAATTGTTATTATATTTGGTATTCGAAACAGTCTATTAAAACTACACCATCTTAGTAATAACGAATCTATATTTAATTTGTATGCCTAAGACCTAGCACACTTTTATGAAAATGTATTCTGTGATGGACAGCTTTGGATTAGTGCCACGAACTGGATTTTGTTCCACTGTAGACAGGGACGAAGGTTACATTAGTGGACTGGAAATCTCCCTAATCCGTTTATGCGAGTTCTTAAATATTTGCACACATAAACTGTAGATGAAGCCAACAAAACCTATTAATGTCTACTTCCCTTGGTTTAACAGTAATGCTATTTTAGAAATACTCCCAGATTTGAATAATTGTCATCTCATCTAAATAAAGGAATTTGTACAATTTATAAAGTAAGAATGTTGTACTAGCATTTTAGCCCAAACTGACAAAATAACCTCCGATTATCAGACGACTTACAGTCATGAATAAAATTTGGACTGTATAAAAATAATGAAAACAATTGTAGATTTAATCTTTTGCATGAAGACGATACTAACTTCGAGAATGGTAGCTCATTCCGTGAGCTTTGGCTGAATGTTAGCAAATATTTTTACATTGATATAGCAATTTAACATTGTGGCAACGAGAGAATATCAGAATAAAGAAATTTGTAAACAAAATGTGTACAATCATGAGATTTCAATACGTGACACACGTAAATACATATGGCATGTAAATAAAAAAAATGAGTTGGATATCAATATTAAAAGGCTGTTTAAAATAGTGTTTTTCTAGTATTGTAGAATTCGTCATAGCTCAGTTGGACTTATATTATTGACGCACTGCTATGACACCTTGCTTCATGAACAAATCAAATGGATGTATCATGTGGAATATCTTGAGAAAGATGTCATCTGTAGAATTAAATCTTTGCACGCAACCTTAGCGAAGCCTTTTACGCTGTGCCTGATGTGCAGTACTCCTACATTGTTTATGCATGACTAAATATAATATGAACCCTTTTTCCGCAAAATAATGAATACAACGTCAAAATTTAACACACGATAACGAAAATAAACTGTTTTCGTTATCCTGTGTTAATTTTTGATGTTCCATTCGTTATGTATATTCACAATATGTATGTGTATGTATATATACATAAATATACAATATATTCATATGCATGCAAAATCTTTACCTTAAAAATTCCAATTGAAATTTAATAAACTTAAACTAAAATTAAAACAACTAAATAACGAAATATTTTACGAAAACCATTACACACAATCCTACATGTTATATAATTCGAAATATAGTACCACACTCACCGTTTCAATTTCAATCATCCATCCATGGCATTGAAGATTACATGAGTCTCCTCATTGACTGACAACTTCGGATGGCAAGCAGGTCTTATCCATTAATTTATTTATGTCTCATTTAGTCTGCATAACAGTCTACTTAAACTGTGTTATTGTTGGCTAGCCCTATGTTTTGCATTTATTTACTAAATTCCTGGTACTCTCAGATATTGTTTTCAGTTATTTAATTTCGCTGAACGTAATAATTGTATACAAACATTATGCAGGGACGATTTTAAAGAATATTTTTTGGATATTTCAATCGGAATGTGAGTATATTGCTGCTAATTTATAATAAATTTGAGCAAAATCAGCCCAGTACATTTAAGCCTTCCAAAACGCGCGCGCGCAATCACACAGATTTGATGGTTTAGAAATGTTGACTCCTCACTTTTGATCAAAACGCCTCTTAAGAAAAATTCTTACATATTTTGCAAGGAATAAAATATGGAGCGTTTTTTTATTCAATACTCGAATGCAGTTTTTCAAACCCGAATGGGGTCAACAGTTTATTCACCAGGTGTAAAAGCTTCCGCTAATTCCCCCACAGATAGCATTACTGTCGCCTAAAATCTTGTTACGTGGTAACTTTGTTACCTTGGAAGAGAAGTATTTTACAGTTCTCTCTCCTGAATGTTGATTTTGCAAATTCCTAGAGGAAAAAACGTTGCGTTTGGGATTTAACAGAACTTGTTCAAACATCACAAATATTTGGTGGTACTTTAGAGAATTTAAACTAACAATGAAAGTAATTATTATAAAATAATAACATTTATATTCTCTAACAAATATTAACAATGTTTTAACACATATTAGCTGATGTAAACTCTAAGCGGACTTGACCTTCACGTACCGATCCATCTTTGAGGTCACTTTTCTCATAATGTGAATTAGATATAATCTTTGTGGTTTTATAGCTCTTGTCTTTCTACACAATTTCCGTTGTTATCTGACGATTAACACGTATTACGTATAGCGCCCGACGTTATCTAACTGCACATCGTAGCCTACCCTGTCAGTCTGCTTCATTTATTTCTGCCGCCATAAATATTACGAATTATTTTGTAATTTACCTGATTTATCATTATTATATATTTACTTTTATAGCAAATAAAATTAATTGCGTTATTCAAATGACGGAAGAGGTGTGTGAAGCGCAGTGTAAACCTCGTTGGTGCAAAGTTGGTGGTGAGTTGTGTGGAATGTAAACAATACTTTCATTCAGATGTGTGCTTTCTGCTACACAAAAATTGTACTAAAATAAAATTTAAGTCCTGGAGGTGCGATGTGTGTCGAGGTGACACAACGTCTCTTTGGAGCAACAAGCATGGATGCTCTAGTCCATAGAGTCTGAAGTCACTTCGAACATCGACGAAACTCTGAAACATCAAAGACTCAATTTGCTGGCGTGCACACCTGAAACGGCAAAATGTGGAGGAACAACAGAACTGGCTAAAATCCAAGGTCAGCACCATCAGCGAGAAAGCGAACAACTGGACGAAGATTATCACGATAAGGAGACACATCTATAAGTATCACTCACTGTGCGCCAATCCAGAAATTCTCAAGAAAGTCTGAGAAGGATGTGTATGCTATCTTGAACCGCATCGCCAAAGCCTTAAACATTACATAAAATCGAGCCTGTTTAGTTCGCAGAACGTCTGAGGCTTTCCTTGATGGGACACGTTTATACTATATTGATCGTCCATTCGTATCTCGGAAAATAAATGAAAAATGGGATAAGCCGTAAAAGCAAGAAGGGGACGTAATACTCTAGCACGGTACCGTCTTCATGACTAGTTGTGATCCTGCAGCACCTGTTGTTAAGACTAGTCAGATGATAATATAATCATAACAGCAGGTTCTGCAGGATCTAGCTAGAGGACTCCTGCAAGAAAAGAAATTGCATTTTGCCGGATTCTTCGATGACAAGGTGCTAACCTATCAGAAGGAGAGAGACGAGGCAGGCAGAGTGACATCACTCTGACACAACCTCAAAAAATATTTTTAATAATGTTTTCTTCCTTAATGAGGGGAATATAATTTTTGTCACTGTTAATGTTTGAAATGTTAAAACCAGATTTGTTGTATTCCACCCTTATGAGTAGTTCTGAAAATTAGTTCATTTGAGTAATTTCATATCTATCTATGTATACACCATTATTAATTAGTTAAAATAAAGATTCCTTTTCCACATTGCATCATTATAGATTTCCATTAAATTCGAAAAATATTTAAAATAAAACAAATACTTTTTTAAACAAGTATTGTAAAACATGAAAACTAGCAAACATAAATGTATCAGTCATGTAATAATTACAGGAAGAATAAGCTCAAAAAACAAAACAAGAAAAAAACTACAACAAACAACAAAGCAACACAACAACAACAAAAAATAATGATAATGGACAAAACAAGAAAATTTTTTAAACGATTGCAAAATATGGATTTACCTTAAAAGTTTAGTATTAAAGAGCGAAATGAAAATGTTCTTTCACCACTCATTAATGGTCAGTGATAATTTGGTTAAAGGATGTATGAGAGTGCGTTTAATATGTACTCTATATAGCAATAATTTATCAAGATTTTTATTACTCTGATTTTAGACCATTATTTTTAATGAAAAAGTAAGACAAAAATGATTCACTAGAAAACACATTAGATGGAATTTTCTAATTTATTTCCTGAAGCAATAAACAGAACATTTAACTTGTCTTAATGTGTTGTATTACATACATCAAAAGTTTGTCAATTTATTTCAAGTGTTAGTGGAAAGATTGTTAGAATATGACAGTTAAAATAGTTATTTTACATACACACCCAACATTAAGACACTATTTTTATGGTATAACTAAGTTCATAATTCTATGCAGCAAACAATTTCCAAAGGAGAATGAATTAGTACTGCACATATATTTTGATATGGTTAGTAAAAAAATGTCCTGTCGTATGAAAAATTGTAACGTTTCCTTGAAGTAAGTGATAGCGCTTACTTAAATGTTTTCCAAACAAAACTCATTTAATAATTATTAACATAATTTATATTTTTAATGGTGAGGTATCCATTACCTCCATTACCTAGATTAGATATATACATTTGCCTGTAAAAGTCTGATAAAAGTTTCTCCACTTTAATACACCAGTTATAAAATAAATATTTATAAAATCCCCTCATTACTAGGACCAAAGATTCATTAATTGTATTTTATTACATACAATGAATCTCTGATTTTTATATTAAATGGTGTAACTATATAATCTAATATTAGTTTTTGTGTTGGTTGAATGAATCACACCGTTTTTTAAATTGTTTTAAATTGCTGCTTTAGTTTATAGAATATATTTTCCTTTCTGAACTATTTGGGCTTCGTTGCAATTCTCTTCCTGTGGAAAATCCAAAAACTGACGTATATAAAAATCCCTTTCCTGTTCACTCCGCCATAATTCTTCTTTTTTCACACTTCGCCCTGATCATTTTAAGGAGAATTCTGATGTTTTAATTACACCTCATATGGAGTTAGAGTAAAAATGATTTAGTTAGGTTGAGTCTTATGAATGTCAAATAACGGGTTTTACGTTAAAAACGTACAAATCCAATAAACCACTATAATATTCCTTGTTTAAAATTTGTTATCGATGGTTTGAAAGGATAGTAGGATTTCGAATTTTCTTCATTTTTGAATTATACAAAAAGCATAGGGCTATATCTCGAAGATTTAAATCTATCCTCTTATTAAGGTAAACACCAATAATAAAGTTGAATTAATGTACTACCACTACTTTTCCACATTTTAAGAAAATTTCAATCCTATAAACTTAGTGTTATACTTCTTGTAACAAATAAAGATGGCAAACATTCAAAATCCTTGAATATTTCAACTATGTAGGTTCCCATTTACATTTTGTATTTTATTGAAAAAGTGTTCAATATTTTAAATTAGTCTTGAATAAATTATTTTTTGTTTAAATTAAATTGAGAAAGGATTGAAAAACTTAACGTTTAATGATCTGGTCAGAAAATCCCTGATTAGATGATACCCTTTGGGAAATAGGGGGAAAATGAAGTGAAAACTTAAGTAAGGCCTAGCGAAACCATAATTAGTCAGGAAATTGAGGTATAGATTCCACATATACAATGGTTTGTGTTTGTGTGACTGCGGGTGTGTAAGCGCGCGCGCTATTAAGCAGTTACTGAACAGCTATTGTAGTTAGTTTATTGATCAATCAATGCATTACACACCACCTGGCCACCCTCCCCCCCCTGACAATGGCTGTACACAGACATACCGTAGACCAGACCAAATACCAAACAGCGCCAGTGAAGTGGTCTGACTTGATGACACAGCTGACCAGTAGCAGTCAAATGCAGGATCTGACAGCTGATCAGCTGATCATCCCGTCAACCACTGCAACCGTGGTTGTCTGACAGTAAATAATGTGCTCTCCTACAATATTGCGTTGCCATAAAACAATACAGAGTGGAATCTGAATTGCAACATATTTTTAGTGTTACGGCAGAATATGTTAAACATTCAAGTCCCTCAACAGTCGTTAAGATTAGAGATTTAATGGGAAGTTTTACATTTCTTTGTTAGACACATCAGATCAAAATTTTAATATGTCACTACCACGTGCAAGACTATATTCAGAAGAAAAAGTATGGGTAAAAATAAAAATAAATATTAATTTTAAATATTCCATGATTTAAAGTAATCCCAAGTTAAATTTAGTCCAAATACAATCAGGAGTGACAGAAACAAGCAGTCATCTGATACAGTGCATATCCGTCTTTTGCATTGAGGTTGCACTACATTGTGCATTATGATTATGACAAATATCAAGCGGGAAAGTAGATCAAGTGATTTGTTGTTGTAAATACCACCGATATTGATAACCCAAAAACTAAAATTACAATTAATAGAAATACACTTACAACTAAGCAACTAGAAACATTTAAAAATAATTGACAGTTTATAGTGTACAGCATACCATATGCCGGATTAAAGAAATTGTATTAATTATGTGCTTGAATCGCTTAATTTCTTGCATACTTAACTTATATTATATCTCATAAAAAAGAAAAGACACCAGTTCTCTAAATGTCGCGTTTCTGTTGTTGTAACACCCAACAATACAAAAGTACTTAATCTTGTTATCATTTTTATCATCCAGTAATGAACTTTATACTAGTTGGTATAAAGAAAACCTATGAAACAAATTTCCTTATTTAAAATTAAATACTGATTAGGTATTTTTATAAATCAAATCCAAATTAATTATAAATGTGCATATTCGTTTTATAACCAGCGTTGGTTCACCTAAGAACTCTTTATTTTATAAAGACGTAAACATATGTACACATTCTACTTAGAATATTAATGTCACGTTGCGGAGAGTGCTGTCTAGGAGACCTTGTCATGGAGTGCCACGGCATTATAATTGTGATCCAGCGGCACACACAGATATGTCTCGTCATTCCAGTTGCTTGTCACTCGTCATTCATTTATTACACGTGTCACTCATTCATTGTTAGACTAATATTGTTCCGCTGCTCAGAGTCATGTCTAGGACATGTTGTCAGGGAGTGGGTACGGCAATACAATTACGATCCAGCGGAACACTCAGGTATGTCTCGTCATTCCAGTTGTTTGTCACTCTTCATTGATTGTTTACACGTGTCACTCATTCATTGTTAGTGAATATGCCGACAAAGTGACTATCGCTTCTAACCAAGGTTTAGCTGAGCCGATTCTTTCCACACCTTTTACTTTATTCCTAACCAGTAATTTCGATCGCACTGACTAAACGAGTGGCCACGAACAGGATACAGAGCTACGATTTCTACTTTATGAACCTTAGCAAACCAGTTGCAAAACTTAGTCATTGTTGTATTTCGGTTTTGCCACCTGTGGCATGACTAAGTAGGACAATCATTGTAATTTTAGAAAATTTCTCGAGAGTTTTCTTCAAGCAATCATACAAGAAAAAAACTACTGAGTTTCCATTCTTAATGGAATGGGTTTCCATATGACAATAGAAGTAGGATGAGTCGTCATTGTAAACATGCACAGTAAACATATAAAGCCTAAGCATTCTCTTGTAAAACTGAGAGTTTACCTTAAGGCGAGGAATTGGGTAATTCTGTCCGTAGTCAAACTCTAAAACGAGGTGATCTGGGGTTTCGTTTGGGCTAGCTTTGCATTTGAGATGTATTCATCTTTCAACTGTTTTCGCCGTTTAAATTTTCGCTCATGTACTTGTAAATGCACTTTACACGGGTCATTTGGGTCTCGTTCAAGCTTTTCTTTAAATTCAGCGCAAAAGTCGCATAAGTCTGTTTTGGGCCTTTGAAATCCGTAACGGAAATGTTCTTTGAACATTTTGAAGTATTTCACGTAACAAAGTCGCAGGACTTCATTATTGTTTTCATGATAGTAGTTTTGCAACAATGAAAACAACGTTTTGATGCTAAGGTTAGGGTTTTCAAAGTATCTCAGTTTTGATTTATGTCCACAATAATGAGTATGATCACTTGTAAAAATATCCAAGTGCATTCGCATTAAATTTAGCACGTTACCATTTAACTTGTGTGAACGGTTTTCATGTGATCCTCGCTTCTCTTGAAATTCAACATCTTCTATCAACTTCCGCTGAATGACCCGTATGCGCTTTACAGATATATTAAACAGACTAAGAATACACTTTTGACACACCTTAGTAGACATACCACCATCTTTGACACAATATTCCCATGTGTGTAGTCTGGGCTTCTTCTGGTCAGCATTAACCTTTGTACTTTCACACTTTTTCAAAAGCGATGCCAAGAAATAATCTTGAAGGGACTTATTTTGCCCACCATAGAACGAATCAAACTGGCTGCGTTGAGACACTATGGAAAAGTTCTCAAAACACTATTCTTTAAAACAACTATCAACTGCAGTAAAAACTTTTGATGGCACTTGAACATTACGAGAGTTTGTGTACGTTTCTCCACGAACCCGCTTATTTTTGGCTTCCTCAAATTTCAAATTAGTAGTACTATAAAATACTTTTCTACGTTTACACTGTGCTTCACTAGGACTTTCCATGATCACACTACAATAAACATAACCTAGAACACTATAAGAACCAAGTAAATGTGATGGAAACTAAGGTTACGTTGAACATATGAACAATGGCAATGGATTGTCTAAAAACAGCTGTACACACTCGTGTAAAAACATATACCAGGGAGCCAACTGTTGGGATATCAACATGTAATTTTTTATGGATATACTAGGCAACATGGTGGATCGTTTGAGTTGATTTCCGGAAAAAGGGCACATAGGCCTATGTGCCCTTCTTTCGGAATAGGCGTCAATTACGATCCAGCGGCACACTCAGGTATGTCTCGTCGTTCCAGCTGCATTTCATTCGTCATTGATTGATTTCGTGTGTCATTCAGTCAAGTACTGGTGACAATTGTTCATGGATTTATTTTTATTTTGTAAATTGTAAATAAGTACACAATGTGATAATTATATCATATAATAATTGTAAGTAATTTATTTTATATTCTAATAATTCCTCATTTTATTACATTTTCTTCAGTATAATAGTAGAATAAGTCTTATTAAAGGGGGTCGCTTTCTTCTATCTCGCCAGCGTTTACGTATGTACCTTTTTTCAGAGACTATTACAGACTAACATAATTGAATTTTTTTTAATCGTTATATTGGCTCTGTAACTAAAATCCGAAAGAAAAATGATATTATAAAGTAAATTTGGACTATAATTTGAATAAAAAACATAAAATCAATTTTTTTATTATATCCCTAATATTATATTCCTTGCCCCTGGCCCAAACTAGAATTAAAAAAAGTTGCAAACCGGTTTCTCAAAACTTGAATTTAGTGGTAATATAATGGAAACTACGTTGTATTATTTAGTCAACTAGACTGTGGTAAAGATATCGACAAACAAACAATGAATTCGTAAAAAAACACTACAGTTGTTTAAAACTGTTAACTAATAATTCATTGACACAATAAAAGATAAACAATAAAAACATCGGGTACCAGACGACCAAAATCGGTACTAAATGCAACAGTATCCATTGTTCTTTGGTTAAATGGTTAGTTTCGGTTTTCATCGGCTGCCACAGATTTCACTGCTCAGTACGTGTTATATTGCTGAAACTGTTTATAAAATCTGTTGTTATTTGGTATTTTTAGAGAATTGGTTACATTCAATCAACCACGATGGAGTTTATATGAATAATATAATATAGAACGTCTTTTTATTGTATTGACTATTTTTTTTTATCTGATCTTCTACTCGTAAATAATTTTGTGATGAATGGAATGTTAAATGAGTGGTATACCAAATTAGAGTATTCCTTAAAACTTTAATTAAAACCCAGTGTTAAAGACATCAAAACTATAGAATCAATAAATAATCGTATTGACTTTTTATTACATTTAGACTAAATAATATATTTATTTATAATAATCACGTTAAGATAAATTATAATTTTACTTAAATATAAAATTTTCATTACGTTTCGGTATACAATAAGCAAATTTGAAATCATGGAGTAATTGTCTTTCCTATGTAATAAAATCGTGTATGTATTTTAATTGATTATAAAATTGATGTAAAATGTATTAGTAATGTGATGGACTTCAATTTTCCAGTAACTAAGTGCAATTGGATGGCAATTCTTTTTGGAAAATTCTAACATATCTTAACACAAGATAAAGCTTACGCTTCTCTTCTTGCGTTTAAGTAAGTACGACAACAATTGAAGTTTAATCTTGTCTTCTATCTCGTTACAGCAGCTGTCATATTATTTTTCCATGATCCGCACTGGGAATCACTTCCTCTAGCCTCCTTTTGATCTTGGGCTTCGTTACTCCTTACGTAAACTGCATGTGGTTGGAATCGTTGAATTTCTTCTTTCTGCAGAGTGAAATCACTCTGTGTCCCATGTTCCTTTAAATAATTCTCATCCAGGATTCCTTGGAAGGGATCAGGGATAAAACTGAAATCCTCATCGTAAACCGGAAATTCAGTCTTTACGTTATACTGTTTAGGAACTCGCATCTCCTCCTCGAATGTCTTTTCCTTTGGAATTGATCCCTCTTCAGGATTTTTGTAACAATTTGCCTTTTCCTCACTTTTATCCTCCAAGTCTTCTTTCCCCGGCGTATCTTGGTCCTCTTGCATTCCTTTGCTCAAAACCTTGATGGGAAGATTTACGGGATCCCCGGCTAGAACGATGACAGAATACCCGAACTCGTTGGGGCGAGGTTTATTCACAATTTTGGGCGGCTCTTGTTGAACGTACAGTGGGGACGGGTTTCGATTCAACTCTTCAGTTTCTGGCTGCACTGCAAAGTTGGCGACCGCTTGGGGATCTGCATCTCTGATGGGGTTGTAAGCCTCTTCTTCGTTTCCCAGGGTGTTAAGGTCGACACGTGAAGAAGACTTCTCAGAAGGATTGTTTTTCGGGTCATTTTTGTGGAACAACTCTGAAACCTGCAATAATAAGTGTTCTCGTTTAATGAAAGTCTTTCTATGGTATAATGATACTTTTGATTCATTGAGATAGATTAATAGTGCATGTTCGACTTTTTATTTGCTCATAGTTAGCGAACGCATTATTTAGTAGACTGAAAATTTCACCTCTGTCTCTTTGTCCATCTTGGCATCTTGTCTTCTCTGGCATGTGTCAAGAAAAAATTGAATTTAAGTTTTTTCATATTTTTTAATTTCTATATAGGTAGGTTAGAGTTCAATGGTGGTGCATGTCTCTACATGGAATTTGGCTGAGCGTATAATTGCTTGGCCGAAGTCAGACTGCCACAGGATATCGCGAAACACATTTTGTTATCGAATTAAAATTTTAAATGAAAAATCTTCTTATAATATTTAGGAGAGTGTCAAGCTACATTTCATTGTAATAGATATACATTCAATGTTACTTTACGCATAGAAAACTGTAATATATCTCATATAGACAGAGTAGGTCTATTGTTAGGGTACCACTTTCTATTACTGGTATTGGCCACTATAAGTCGCTTTGTATCTGTATGAACTAGAAATTAAAAAAAAAAAAATTAAATGCCTAATATTGAATTAATTTATGATTATAAAACTAAGTAATGAATGCTTCAGGAGTATTTTCACTATGCAGCATAATATCAATAAATAACCCTGATACTTTGCGCAAGTGTATTTTCAGAGCTTAAAGTTATTTCGGATCATATATTTCAACTGCTGAATTAAGTTAATTGGACTCGATAACTCTTACGCAACTATGACTACTGCACTGGGGCATTACGCTAAACCTTGTGTATTTTTTTCGAGTTTCTCTCCAAAAAAATAGGCTATAGGGTAAGTGCGCCTTATTTGGGGAGATAGCCTAATTTGGGGAAGTAGAATTCCTTAGCTAAGGACGTGCTGAAACCTAGCGGAGTGAGCCAGAACTATTGCTTATTATAGTATCTTAACACCCCGCTAGAGAGACTGCGGTAGTCAAAAAGTGGTTGTTTGATATAACATCAACAAGTATTAGTGCGGTGTAAAAGTTTTATTTTACAAGCTATATAGTGGATCTGGAGAACAAAAGGTAAGACTTTTTGCGTTTTTAATGATACAATATTGTAGAGCATGATTAGGCGTATTACATCTTATAACTGTATTTAGTTTCATCTACGTTCAGAAAGCAGTTTTTAGGTTAGAATGGTGCAACGTGGTTTTTCCTAATTTGGGGAGGTTCGATGTTCCTTATTTTGGGAGGTATGATGCTCCTAATTTGGGGAGCCCCAAATTGAGTAGTTATTAAAATAAAACTAAATTAAGGGGATTTCGTTTT
Source organism: Homalodisca vitripennis (assembly GCF_021130785.1). Taxonomy (NCBI): domain Eukaryota; kingdom Metazoa; phylum Arthropoda; class Insecta; order Hemiptera; family Cicadellidae; genus Homalodisca; species Homalodisca vitripennis. The sequence goes on along the minus strand of NC_060211.1, from coordinate 134,602,662 downwards.
CAGATGGCTCCTCGTAAGATATGGGACGAAGAAAGGATGAAAGAAGCAGTGGACGTGGTGAGGAAAAATTAAATGGGAAGCTTTAAAGTAGCCATAATATATAATGTTCCGCAAACAACACTAGAAAGATATGTAAAGTTAGCCGAAAACAATAAAAAAAGTCAAGCCTATTGGAAGACAACGAGCCCTTTCTGAAGTTCTAGAGACAGATCTTGTCGAATATTGTAAAATTATGGAGGGACGATTCTATGGACTAAGCGTTAAGGATGTTACGTCAATGGCATACCAACTAGCCGTAAGAAACAACATTAATACTTCGTTTTCAAAGAAGAATGAAAAAGCTGGATGGAAGTGGTTAAAGAATGTTTTCAAAAGAAATCCACAGTTGTCCGTAAGGCAACCGCAAGGAATTTCCTTGGCAAGAGCAAAGGGTTTTAACCCGAATGATGTTAAACGATTCTTTGACTTGTATGAGCCTAGTTTTGAAAAAATCAAGAACAATCCGGCTCGCTTGTATAATTGTGACGAGACGGGTATAACTATAGTGCAAAGCAAACATACGAAAGTAGTTGCATTAAAAGGGAAAAGACGAGTAGCTTTCCTTCAATCTGCTGAGAGAGGCGCACTCATAACGGTTGTGACATGTATGAGCCCAACAGGACACTACATCCCACCTTTAACTATTTTCCCAAGAAAAAATATGAAGCTTGAGCTTTTGAATGGAACTCCACCTGGGTCATTGAACGATTGTCATCCTTCAGGGTGGATTCAATCTGAAATATTCACACGTTGGATGCAACATTTTATCAGCCACGTGAAACCAACTGCAGACGATCCAGTTTTACTGGTGCTTGATGGTCACACTACTCACACCAGAAACCTAGATGTCATCACTACAGCCCAAGACAACAACGTCACAATTGTGAGCCTTCCCCCACATAGCTCTCATAGAATGCAACCACTAGACGTTGCTTTCATGAAACCCCTAAAAACATTCTATGCCAAAGAAATTGAAACCTGGCTTAGGGGAAATGTTGGAAGGGTGGTAACTATTTATCAAGTAGGGGAACTTTTTGGTAACACATATTTAAAAGATGCGACTGCTCAGAATGCTGCTAATGGTTTCAAAAACAGCGGTCTTTACTCAATCAACAAGCACATTTTTGGAGAACAAGACTTTCCGCATTTTGTAATCGGCAAGTACAAACACCACCAATCAAGTTCCGAATCAGGATCTTAATAGATCTATTGAAGTCCACTCGATTGATCCACTTTTGCCTTCATGCAGCAATAGTTCTACAAGTGTACAAAGGGAATATGTAAATATGCAAAGTGAACCTTCGCCTATCGCAATGGTCAGGGCGTCAGACATTTCTCCAATTCCAAAAATGAGTGAGCAAGACCTAAAAAAACATTCTCGCAGTCAGGTAGCAGAAATAATAACCAGCACTCCACATAAAAAATCTGTTGAAGACGAGAAAAGGAAGAAGTTGGAAAAAGAATCCAAATAGAAACTAAAAATCTTAAAAGAAAGTTGGATTAGCGAAGACTGAAACAAAGAAAAATGACAAGAAGAAACATCCGATCAGAAAAGTGAAGAAGGAAAGTGTGATAACGTTAGAAGACAATAAAAAAAGTTACAAGGAAACCGGTGAAAAAGTGCTATTAGACCTAAGGGAGATAGGCCTATGAAGAAGAAAGTTTTTCGCAAGCTGTGGGATTCTTCAAGCGAATCTGACGATGAGGAGCAGATTGTTTTTGCTGACGATTCTGCGGATGATGATTACGAAGAGGGCGATGCAGAATGTTTATACTGCACTGGTTTGTTTTCAGAGGAGAGAAACGGAGAAGATTGGATCCGCTGCAAAGCGTGTTCACGGTGGTCACATTTTAACTGTGCTGACGTAGGAAACGCAGTGTTCGTGTGTGATTTTTTTGCAAAAAGGAAGTAAAATTTGAAATAAATTTTATGCCTAAATGTCAAGTTTTAATAGACTACTTTTTTTTCTTGTATAAATCTCAAAATTTGTCAAAATAATTTCAATTCATTTTAAATTTTTGAACCGTAGTTTAATAATTAGTGGTATGATTTGCTTAATTATTACAAAATTAGTTCTTTTGCATAAGTTAATAGACAAAAAACTATTTTTGTTTGTATCAAATAACACTAAAGTTTACATTAAATATATAACATTCATTTTGTTATTTTTCCTTTAAAATTCCCTATATTTCAATTTAGTTATATGGTAAAATAATACCTCCCCAAATTAGGAACATGTGCGCCCAATTTTGGGAAATTGTATACTTTTAGTTTTTTTTACTGTAGCCACTTAAATATAATTATATTTGATTTGGATTAGGAAAGACTGATGGGTAATAATCCAATGTGTAAAACACACCATTATTGAAATGAATGTGTCTTTATTTTTTTGACTTGCATTGATTTAAAAAAAACCTCCCCAAATAAGGCACACTTGCCCTATGTGTTGTGTTACTATGTCACATTTTAATGCCAATTGAAATTGTTCAGTCCATTCTAAAAATTTATTTACTCTTAGTTCTTCTCATTTCTATCATGGTTGCCTTTAAACTCAATATAAAATTATTTATAATGATCACCTAAATCTCAAAGCGTGATGTATCACCATCTAAATCTATTTATGAAAATGAAGGCATACACACATGTTTTAGGTCCTCAATTATAGGCTTCACTATCGCTCAGCCAAGTTCTTTAAGATCTTGGCCTGCATGCCGCGTAAGAATATAAATTTGATTGAATTAAATTGAAGGTTAGTATGTACCTATAAACTTCCATTAGCTCCTATCCATATCCTATTTCGTCTTACTGGAAATGTGAAGCTGCATTTCCTGTCGTTGGAATACCCTCTTTCTCACACCACGTTATCGATGCACAAGAAGCTAAGTTCATAGATTTAGATAGGATATCGTCAGAGGCCATTAACCTGATTGTGTCATGACCTCATGCATTTCAAGGATTAGCAGTTATAGTACTTGGCTGACACTAACTTGTGTTGTTCTAATTTCAATAAACTGCATTAATATCGACTGCCATAATTATTTCAAAATATCCGTAATGACGAAATATTCAAAACAATAATCCGTACGATGAACTGAAACTTTTGATATTCCTATTAACCTAAGAATCTTGGAAATTTAATATCTCCAACACTCTGTGTAATATAACCAAACTCATAAAAAGAATTTCCAACATTAACCAACTTCGCGGCATCAAACCTGAGTGAAGTTGGAGTATGTTGTTCACTGCGACAACACATTACTTATGCCCTATGTGAAATTAACTTGCTCGTAATACCTGGAACTTCTCGTAACAATAAATGTGTCGTTCAGTATAGCGTAGAGTGTCCCTAACGAGAAGCAGCTCTAGCTTTTACACGTCAAAACTTATGAAAAAATTATTACCACACATTCCTAGCAGATGCAGATCTGGTAAATTGTAAATGTTTAATCTTTTGAATATTTTATAGTGTTTTATTTACTCTATTTCGTGTCTGCCTGTTTACTGCAAATTTGTAATCAATTTTAAACGAAATTTCTTAAGTAAACTCTGTTCTATAGCTGTCAACTTGTTTGCGCAACAAATTGTGTAGATACATTTTTGCTGCAAAACTTAGGGTTTCCTTAAAACGTATTGTTATGGTTAAAATTTTCCACACATAAGTTTTGACGAGGGACATTATGCTGAGGGGTAAAACTACGCGTGACAAGGAAAGGGCCCGGCGAAGCAGGAACAATGGCTGTGGCTGCGATCAACGATGGCCGATTGGCAGGACGTGACCAGATGATCAAGCGACCAGATGTTTGCTCAGGAAACGATGGAACTGGGACGTCAGAGAAGAAGACGAGGAGAGAGTCGTTCGGGAGAGATGTCGAGTGTAGGTGCCGTGCGAGTAAGTTGTGGTGGCTATGTGGAGAATTGCAGTTGGACATTAGAACAGGCGTCGGCTTTCGATAATAATTTTGAGATTACTTTAGAGTCCCCTATCTATTGGTGGCGATGTAATACAGGAATATATAGGTTAATACTTAGTGATAGATGTATTAGGCCCCTCACCCGTATTCTAGCAAGTAACTGGCTCATTTAACATCGTAGGGATCATTCATCACTCCTCTATTAAATTGTAAAGGCAATATACCATGATCGCCATTTTGTGGGATATATAGTAGGCATATAGATTACTAATTTACAACTTTGTACCATATTGTTTGCTGTTCACCTGGACCAGTTTAGGTTCAGGAACTTCTATTTAGGTCGTGGTCGTGATTATAATTCATGTAGCAGTGTGCTGAGTTCTTGTTGCGTTTGTTAGAGCCACAATCTAAAAAAAACATATCATAAATCGTATACCGGCCTATCCACAGTTAATGTTCCCTTTTCTGTTCTTTTTGCGTGTGAAGTTTGAACATAGTTTGAACGCCTGTTTACATATAACATTTTTATACAAGTATTCGTAAATGTTTTCAGGCCCATTGTAAAATGTTTACTGAAAAAAAAAAAAAAAAAACAGAAAATAAATTACGACACGTTTTTCTGCTATAAGATTTGCTGAGGTTGCATCCAAAACGTGCTATTATGTTACTTGTTCAAATGCCTCAAGACTTTATAAATCACAGACAGATGTTCATGTCAGATGTGGCTAACGCTCCCATCACAACGATTACATGTTTCAGTACAATCTGAACGTACTTTAAAACTCTTATTTAATGATTTTACTATTACACTTCCAGCTATCCCGTACAAGGTAGCGAGTAAGTAAAAAAAAAGGGCTGAATACTACACGCTCCTAATTTATGGATTGGATCAATACCCAATTAATAGGTTCTAAGCTTACAACATCTTTAAAGTTTTAGCCCTGATATTTTATGAGTCTTAAACTTGTGAAAACCTTCGAACTTCAACTAATTCCGAATCGAAACTCGAAATGTAAAACAATTATAATCGTAAACTGTGGAACATTGTGCCTACTTGCATAAGTACTGCAGGCCTACTTAGTATAGAATTATTCACTGTGGCTAGTAAGTCTGTTGGCAACACTGTTACCTGATTGGCAATAGTGAGGGGGTTTATCTTCCTAATGGTCTCCATGGCATCCGCACTGAGCGCTTCTTGCTGGTCCCCTTCGATCAACTCCTCAGGCTCGTCTCTTTTATGTCGGGAGCGGGGAAGCGTGGGTCTGTCCTCTAGATACAGAGCAACACGCTTGGATTATATCTAAAACTATTTGATATGATGAGTATCAAAAACTTTCCTTTTTTACTTTCTGAGGGTGCATATATGTATTAGACATTTTCTTGAGGAGGAGCCTGTCCGTCCTCATGGGCCACTGGCTTCTGCGAGGATCTTATCAAGGAGAAAAAGGAGTACAGTTAAAGGTCTATAGTATAGATATAAAGTTATTCGGTTACAGAGAGGATTTAAATGTTCTTTTAGGCCTAAAGTTCGACGCCTTAGGCCGAGCGACCATCGAACCTCCCATACAAATCCTACAGGCCCTTCAAGGGAATAATATCTAACAAAAATTATGATCAAGTACAAAGTGTGCCTTGATATTGCATTCTGATCTATTTCAGAATCCAAAAATAATATTGGTCCATTTGCAATATTTACATTTTGTCTGTGCAGCTTTACAGTAGTGCAGTATTTACAACTCTAGAGTCTGTGCAGCTCTTGGCCTCTAGTTATGAATATAGAGATTATAATCGTGTTATATACTCACTATCATAGATATAATAAAACACACAACAATAATCAAGTCCTTGAAAACAAACCACAATAATATTTTTACAGATCTAAAAAAAAAAAAAAAAAAAAAAAAAACAGTAGAAATGTGTATTTACTTACCAAGTTCTTCCCTGCTAACATAAACTGGCTCAGGTTCCACAACCTTTTCTATCTTTTCATTTGTAATGGGAACCTGAAATTATAATAATATATCTTAAAGTTATTACTTTTTTTTGCAGTTAATTTTAAAATAAATTTTATTATCGTCATACGCCACATGAATCGTTATAGGATGTGTGCAAAAAGTTATGTCTAGTCTAGTGCTTGGTTATGCATTGCTTGTAGTTGTGTACTGTGTGTGGTTTTGTTTCATTACATGTTATCCTCTTCGAACTATTACGGCTTTTGGTGCTGTCCCTACATGCTATGTTACTAAATATAACGTGGTCTAGGTAGGTAAGTCATTTACCATAATTGTGAATAAAAATAATTATGATTAACTTCCTCAAAGCTTATTTTTGAAAAATATATTACTAAAAGGTCGCTTCAGAAATACTGATGTTCCAGTGAATTTGTAATCCCTGCAACCAGCGATAAAAACACTAATTTCTCTCTTTATCAACAATCCGTGCTTCATGAGATGACTATCTAGTTATATTAAAATAACCTCCTATAACTAGTTATTATTCTTTCTTGTCTTATATACGAGGATGAGATATTTTTCACTCGCAGTAAACACGTTTTCCATCTTTTATCTCATGGGTGGGAGAGGGAGTTACCATTATATTATTAAATAAAATTATCAAGGACGTTTGTATCTAAAGATACAGATTAATATATTCGCATCTAAAGATATTTACAGTTAAGGTAATTCTATTAAATAAATAAAGTTAACCTTTCTAAGATAGAAATCTACCATCTTCATTAGGTGGAGAGGTAATCAGTATATAAAGAAAAGACAGAAGGGAAAGAAAATAGGTAAACAAAACTGTTTACTCCATTTTTTTATGTATTGATTACCTTTCCAATTGATGAATAGGATGGATTTCAATCTTCTAAACGTCGAGTTACACATTTAGTAATAACGATGGCAAATGTCTGAAATCCTGTTACCTTTCAAATCTTCCATTGTAAGTAACAAACTTTAAACAAAGTAAAAAGTTCATTGTTATACGTCCTGTTAGCAAATCGATGTAGATAATGGGGGGGGATGACGAGAACTAACTAGGTTACTTCATTCTCGTAATGTTACATCTGTTGCTTTCCTCTCCATGGAATAACCTCGAGATTGAATTTCAGCTGAAAAGTTATTAGTCAATTGCATGCGTTATATACTAGCAAAACACTACATATAATGGGAGCCACAAATTATACAATACTATAAATGTATTTCAACAGGGATACTTTCTATTTTCGTTTCAATATGTTTATAATAAAAACGTGAGTTTGACGTAATTGAGTACAAATCTGGTATAGTTTTAAAGTATGATACTTCGATGTGATGTTGATACGTATCTGTGAGAAGTTTTCCTCTGGTCTTCAAGTGCAAGATACATAATGACTCATGAACACATCCTTACGTTTTTGTCTGGATTTTTAAATTAAAATGTATGAGATATACAATTTGATTTAAAACAGAATGCTTCTCACAGAAATGCGCATCCTGGCTAATTAAAGTTGACTTATTTCTCCCTGTGTTGGTTAAGTATTGCTAACAGATTGATTGGTTGCACATGCATACCATCTGTCAAGATAATAATATGTAAAAGGACTTTCAATCCGCTGTGTAGAAATATTCTGCTAGAATGCCTGTGGTTTCTTCATAATATCCCGCTTCCGATTGTCCACTAATCCTAAGAAACCCAAAAGAAGAGTTCACGTCTGGTCCAATTTACATCTTCCAAGTGAGCCTCACTAGACACTGCAAATATCGATATACCACTTACATCTGAGCTATACCACTTACATGGACGACCGGGAGCGGTACTACTAATCGCAAATTTGGGATATTTGGTTATAAATATTGATCGATAAGTCTAGATTACTGCGTATGGTCACTTTTGGATTATAGCTGAGACTCCATAGGTGTTAAAGACTTTTGTAAGCCTAAAAATGACAAAATTATTAGCTCCTCAAAATGGAATGGGATGCTGACCATCATATTGTTTTTATGTGCAGGCAATTGGTGACAAAGAGCTACAAATAGATCCCCAACACTACCCCAGAGCTTACGGATACTAAGGTAGTAGAAGCTTATTTTTGCACTTGATAGATTCAATAATTGTTGCTCTATTTAATCCTGATCCTTTGGACACATAACAACAGACAGAAGAATTTGAATATCTAATTACACCATACGCTCAGGGTATATCAGCGCCATCTTAGGTAAGAGTGATTAAACTATAATTTTTTCAAGAGAAGAATAAACTTTAAAAGTAAACCATCGTGTTTCCCAAACCCTCAAACGGGTTAAATAATCATGAGTTTCTTCCAGAACTTCAATTACGTTGTTTTATAAGCGGTGTATCACAAAGGTACATTAAAATAATTATGTTTTGTGTTGTAATATTAAGTAGGCTAAGCAAATTAAAATGTTCACTGAATAATAAAATTATCAATTATAAGTATAGCTACTAGAGCAATATGCAAACAAAATCAAATGCGTATGAAGTTGAAACAGTCGAGTCCGACAAACAAAGAACACGACCCCAAAATCAGCATACATGTGAAGGGGTGGGTGTGGGTCGTGTGACGTCACGAGGCAGACTGCTGATTCAAATCGTTACCTTGTACAAACATTGAAATTAGTATTTGTCAGCAACCTTGAGCTGAGAACATCTAGGAGCTGTTTACTGGTAGTATTGCTTTGACATGTTAAGATAAACAGCGCAGCGTGCCCAAGAACCCGTACCCGGCATGTTGTACTCACGATAGTAGCTTTACTCGATTTCAATTTCCAATTATATTTTAGTGTATATGGAAATTATCGAAAAATGAGAATGTGTATGAATGCTAAACTTTCTAACTAGTTGTATTGTATTGAAACTTTTACTGTTCTCATTGTAATATAATAGAAACGTGCTATGTTTCTAAAATTACATACTTTTCTAAAATATTTAAACACAAAATTCCTAAGCGTCTGCATGATTGGCTTTTGCTTTAAAATAAAAACACTCATAATTCTTATAAAAATAATATAGGATTAGCTAACTAAAGGTGTATAATACATTACATAAGATACTGAATGGAGAAAAAGCCTCTATTTTAAATTACATAAAAATCCGTTACACAAACCATGTACATTTTCTCATTGTATCCGGATGCTTAATTTTCAAACAAATAAATAACTGTATAGATATAAATTGTATTACTTTTACTGCTAACTTTTATTTGCATGCGCTCAGTGATAAAATACAAGTTCTTTACAAGTGAACAAGTAATTGGTTATCAGTTATTAAATAAATAATTGTGAGATATGTCTTGAGATCAACAATTATAATATGTAAGTATGTATAAAAGTAAGTAATTATAAAATAGTATGTATGTATAAAACATTGTATTTGTCACTGAAATAAGAGATAGTCCAGGCTGCAAGAGTTTTACCAAATATTTTTTTTGTAACATCAGTTTAAAAACTGGAGTACTAAACAGACATTAATTTAAAGAATTCTATCAATAAAAAGTTTAAAGCAGAGTTTTCTAATAAGATGCATAATACTGACAAATGGTGGATAAATCAGCAATCACACATTGTAGTATCATAAGCTTCATTACACAGATTATCAACTAAAGGTTTGTCACATCGATTAGTCTTTATAATACAAGAGAGAGGACGAGAGACAACAAGTGCTAGGAATTTATGGTGTTATTTAGAGTTTAACGTTGTGCCATTTATATGGATGTTAGGTGCTTGCTTAGAATGGAGATATATAGATCTTATGTAACACTGTGTGCAGTATATTTTATTTCACAAAGTGAGAATTTAGTACAAAGTTAGCGTTGATTTATGTTAGAAATTATACCAAATCTAGGTATGTCATGTTAAATAATTTGTATAATATTTTCTAGGCGCGTTTGATAATTATTTACGCTGCTCATTACTCAGCTAAACTATTTTATGTATTACTTTTAACTTATAAAGAAAAAACTGTTACAATGCCTGAGTACTACTTAATTTGTCACCATTAAACTTTTTGATTCTGAGAAGTTGGTATTGATGGGTTCCTTTTATCCTGAATGACTGTTCGAAAGATTGACACTATTGTCTAAACAACTCCAGTTCGGACATTTTTTTAGCACATCGTCTTTTCTAACTTATCTCTACCCATTCGAGGAGCACTTTACTAAGAAATATTTCTCTCTCTTGGCTCCGTAACAAGACACTAGTTTATAAACGTGACCTTACCCTTGCTCCAAATTACAATGCGTTAAAACTACAACAAAGGTGTTGCTAATTATACTAGCACCGTTATCCTTGGTTACCGTAGTTTGTTTTTTTTTAACTTTACGACTAAACAACTTTGACTTACGAGTTAGTCAAACTACATTACATGTGAATAATTTTTCAGGCGAGAAAAATACAAAAAGTTAAAAAGACCCAGAGTATTTTTTTTCGTTACTCAACTATCTGTGTATTTTATTACATACAATTATTTAATTTAAACTTATAAGTAATATAAATTACTCTTTAAAACTTTGCTTGTATTTTGACTATTAGGGATAAAATAGAGTATCGTTTCTGGCCTCAAAATGACTGTTCCAATCGATTAGCCTTCAGTTCTCGAAAATATATAACAATGAATTTTAAAAAAATAACTCAAAAGTAAAATAATTTGGGGTTTATTCATTCATCTCAGAAATATAACCGATAAATCACATTCTTATAATCCGATCCACCTGTGCCTAAATAAATGTTAAAATGATGTACATATTTCGTAAGTAAAAAGGCGTTAAATAAGTTTCAACAACATTCAATTATAAAATTAACAGTGTTAAATAAATATTAGTTGAATTTAAATATTGCACTTTCTGACTCTGAACTCTCGTAATTTGTCCATAAAATACTTTACTGTCGCTATACATATTCTCTGTATTGTCTTGCTTTACAACCGCTTCTTTACATTCCACTTTACATGATTGCTGTAGTGCTGTAGTGCTAGCGAAACTTATCATTTGTTACAATGGAAACGTTTTATTTTGTCTGTCGGTGTCTACAGGATATCTGGAGAACGAAATGAAAGTTTGAATGTAGATACAGTTTTGCAGGCAATATCGATTTCCCATAATGGTACATGTCACTCCGTGTGATTTACCTGGACGCTAGTGAACATTTGTACATTTATTTTATTGTAACCGTGTTGTTTACAAAAAAACTCACAGAATAAATAAATACAATCGTAAGACATTTTAAGGTGTAATATAGTAACATTTTCTAGCCTAATTACTTTTAAAATATTTAATAGAAAAATTTCATCTATATACATAAAATTTCTTTCTAAATTGACAAGAACATTTTTAATGATGATGCTTGTCCATCCATAGATTTTTATTGAGCGTCATTGATGCCTATCACTCAGTACACCGGCATAATTTCTCTTTAAGTATAGTTTATTTTCTAAATTGTTACTATCTGCATATCTCACTAATGAAATGAGCTATAGAATTGAAACTATGCATACAACCTCAGCGTAGCCTGTTACGCGACACGTGGTGTGGCGTATTCCTACCTTGCATGTAGTTAGCATAGTGTAATACATGCGCTGAAAGTCTGAGTTGGATGATGGTGAAGTTGAGTTTATATGTGTATAATCTTGAGACTTCGTTAATATTTTCACAAAATAAAACTTGAAAATATTATAGTGAGCAATATGGCAGTTCCGTGCCAGTTTCCTCCAAAGTACACGTTACGGTAGTTACATCATCGCCGCCTTAATAGGCACACCCTTGCCTTCCGGTTCCACTGTTGTGATACCAGCCTACTGGTTGGTTACCTTGTATATTCTGTGTTGTGTATGTAACTAACGGGTGTTGGTGTAGGTTGTTGTTATAGGTACAGCAAACTACAATGAACCACGAGTTAGGGTAAAATAATATACGTAAGTAATTTATTGTATTTTTATTACAATACAGAATGTCAATTCAGGTATATTTCTTTTATTCTTTACGTATAATATCAGTTGTTTGCATTTTTTAATAATTTGGACCTCCACAGATACTAGCGGTTGACGATTGATGTTTTGATTAGTGAAGTGTCCACTATCGACGACAGGAAATAGCAGGTTGTACAGTATTCTTATATAGTGCAAATTAGTCCTCGGATCCTCCCACGCTAAGATGCTGAGGCATCCACGAGTTTTCCTAAATAGCGTATCCATTTGCAATTAGATAATCTGATTGAAATTTGAACCCTGTGTCCATTATGTTTTTTGAGATTACGTAAGGAGTTCATTCCAGCTGAAAATTAAATCTCTAAACGAGTTACTAAGTGATAATCTTGAGAAGGCAGGACCAATTCGGATAATTGTTTTCTTAAACAAGTATGAGGAAAGTTTTTCATGTAGAGAACATTTCAAAAGTTCTACTAAATATTTTCCAATTTAAGAAATTATATAATTAATAAAGTAATAATACTTTATTTCCAAAATGTATATACATAATGAACAATCATACGTAATGTACTATAACACAACACACACTCATACGGAACGATGTTGTATGACAAAGTAATATCATGTCACGCGAACATAGTGAATATCCACCTCTTTGTTGTGTAGAGGTGGTAACAGGTTATTATAATGTGCAATGTGCCAGCAACTACCAACAAAACCCCAAGAATACAACCATACACATAAACCAAGCGTACTAAATAATCATTAATACCTTGTTCAAAACTTTCTAAGACTTAAGAAACAACTCGACACAGAATAAAACTTGAAAAAATAATTCAGATAAAACACCAACATATACATCCAATTAACCTATGTAAGTATACATATATACATATACATACATACAGTTTTTAAATTTTAATACAGTCTACGCACGTTGTGTTGCGTGCAGGAGTTAATGATATGAAACGTGCAGTATATTTTATGAAACGTAATCCAAATAGACTGTGAGTAAACAGCTGTTGACGAAATATTTGTTAAAATTAAAATCGTAGAAAATACTAGGTATACGTTGCTTGAAAAATTTTAAAACTATCTCAGCTAGTGCGTATAATGGAACGTTTTTACCTAAAATCTTTATGAAATTTTGAAGACAAGCAGGTAGGAAGTTGTCAATTTTTTTAAATGCAACAAGCATTTTGTTTACTTTATCAAAAGAACGTACATCATTTTTTACTGATTTCAAAAATACTGTGTGTGTATGTTTTATATATAATATATATATATATATTTATTTATTTATTGAAATTATATATATATATATATATATATATATACTTTCTATAATTTTTCTAATAATTCATAAAAACGCGAATTTTCTTGTGGTTGTGTGAAAGTGATTTTTATTCTACTATTCTGATGGTTGAAAAATCTGACACATATATTTGCTCGATTAGAGCAACAATTTTAACTCAACTATGGGCACAAGGAATCAGAAGTGTATTTATACCTCCGGAATTAGAAGCTTTTGTTACACTAAGATGCTTCTCTGTCCTACATATGCACATTTTGTTTTTCGGCCAAACAAAGCTAACTCACCTATGACACTTGAAATATCTTAGACTGGAAGTACATTGGATGGGCAAAAATTATCCATGTATGTTTTTAAGACAAATATAAGTATAAATTTCATAAATTGAGGAAATAAGGCAACCTTAGATATTGCGTCAGCAATGTAATTCTTACGAATAAAAATTATCGTACTCCTTAACACGAAAAACTCGATAAGAATCGGTCACGATTTTGCTTAACCTCCTGATGATCGTCTTAACCATGAACCCACAAACTATATTTACCTGATGTATGCCTTCTTAGGTTAAAAAAATATGATAAGTTCCAAAGTATTACGTCACAAGTGATTTTCTATGAAAGTCACGGACTCCAATATTTAAAATTACGTGTCAAGCCGCTGTCTCCCTTAATAATAAATGTAATTTTTATCCCTTGACGCGCTTGTACTTTTCTTTTTTTTTATTATTTTTTGACTAACTGAAGTTGTAACCCGAACCGTTTATTAGTCTACATTACTTCCAGCTTGTTTCTGATGATTATTTGTTGGCGTAAAAAAGTTTTAGCTTAATGATTGAAACCCGATTCATTGCGAAGCGCGAAGAAAAGCTCAAATGTATACGAGACTCTGGGGGCATCTGTTGTAAACCACAAACCCAAAAAAGGTATTGATGAATATTGAAAGCCTTTTGAACACAATAGAGAGTTACATATCATTCCGTGAAGTCTAACACTCATTCATGAAATCGCTGGCCTATTTAAGTTTTAACATTTTTCAAAACAATATTCTATACTATAGTATTAGCAAATAGTGATTGCGGCTAAATGGCTCCTCGCACGCACGCAGTCTCTAACTCACGAGCGCCGTACACCGCAGCTTCCCGTCCTGGGTAATTCAGCAACTTTTCAGTCATTAATAACCAATGCTCTCTGACATGTTTTGTGTATTACATGTTTTTTGGTATAATGTATCTTGATAATATGTTTACAATATAAATGATTACTATGTACAGAGTGTTCACAAATGGGTGTTACAAACGTCTGTGGGTGATAGTAAAAAAAATAATATCATATAAACATATTCCGAGAACCACATCTTGAATCGATAGCCGCCGTTTTTACTTTTGTATAAAAAATTATTTTCTCTAAATCAAGTTAAGGTAAGAAAACAAATTTGGCATGTGTGGGTTTAAAACAATAAGTGGAACATTTGAAAACTATTCATGTTATTTTCTTTAATGTTAACAAAATGGCATATGTTGAAAGGCTTTCAAGTAAAATTTAAACAAAATTCCAGTAAAATTATAAAAAGTTTACTTGATTCTAACTATTAATAATTTGTGTTATAAATCTGTTAATTCATAAGCGAATACGACCACTTCATAGGTAGACTTGCACAAGTAGAGAGCAGCAAACATTTTGTATTTTCATAGACATCAGCTGTTTTACATCAGTTATAAAAATAATGACAACATACCAACTACTTTATAATTTTATAACAATTCCAACAGCACTCTTTATGGCGAACTTATTATGCTTGCCACTTTCCACTTTAAAGACATGCTTGCACAAGCCGGGATCAACATACAACGGATAACTATCAACTGTGACATACGTAGATGACGACATTTTACAACTGTGACATCTTATTTAAAGAATTTCAACGGACGCCATTTTCTTAATATTAAAGAAAATAACACAACAATTTTTTTCTATTTAACCTATAAGCTACACTGGGTTTCTGTAGCTGAACTAGTTTTAGAGATAATAATTCTTTTATAAAAAGTACAAAAATGGTGGCTAGCGGCTAAAAGAGGGATTTCTCGTCCTATGTTTGTACAACATTTTTTTTTTAATAATAACTATTATCAGTTTGTGACAGCCTAATAATATCAGATTTATTTATTTATTGGTATTGATATGTTTATAATTTATTTTTATAGTTTACAAAATTATTACTTTGGAATATGTTCTTTACCTCTTTGAGAAATCGTCTAGAATCCATTATGTCTGACGTTCGCAGGCTTTATTGAGCTAAATATTAATAAATAATTAATAAATAAATATTTACCTGGTAATGGATTCTAGTAAAAATTTAAAATTATTTATACTTATAAAGTTTATTTCAGATAATATTGTGAAACTTTGAATACAAGTTATGGCCAAAACCGTGTAGGCGGATAACATGCACAAAGCCTTAATAAATGCGTTCTCAGAAATGTCAGATAGCTTTATTGAGGTAGTGTCAGATCTCTTGGTGGAAAGGAGGAATCAACGTCTGTGTCCCCAGGGGTGCGGGTGGGATAATAACCAGAC
This sequence comes from Homalodisca vitripennis, assembly GCF_021130785.1. Taxonomy (NCBI): domain Eukaryota; kingdom Metazoa; phylum Arthropoda; class Insecta; order Hemiptera; family Cicadellidae; genus Homalodisca; species Homalodisca vitripennis. Next base: position 134,586,909 of record NC_060211.1, on the reverse strand, counting down.
GTGTGATCCACCGCCCCACACACCCCCGCCAGCATCCCCTACCCGCCCTTTGTCACTTTAATTACATATCTCACTTGTGTACTCTGTAACAGAGTGCGTTGATCCAGAACATGTCGTCACCCGTCACAAAGAACACGTTAGAATACTGAGTCTCTCGAAGTATTTTATTTAAGTACTGTGGTAGAGGTAGATTATTATCTCCCTGGTAAGGTATTCGTATAATGGTTATTAATTAATTGAGGGTTCACTTCACTAATTTTACATTTTAAGATTCGTCATTTGTCATTAATAAGTGTTAGTTTGAACTATCCATTATCGACCCTCAGCTTAATCTATGAAATTTGTATACCGGCAAGACTGGTCGGAAAGGAAAATGAGGTCCAGGCTACAGAACATTACCAACCCGTTTATTTGATGAAGTTATCGGCTTGCATACTAACGTCGATAAACAAGCAGTAAGTAGACTGTACAAGCCCGCCGTGTAGCTGGCGAGGCAACTCTCGCTCCGAGGAAATATCGAGAGCACAAATAGACTCATCAATCTCGGTTAATGTGAGACAGACCGCCGCGGCTCGTTGGATGAAAGGTCGACATTTAAGTGCATATAAATTTGTTTACTCCTCGAAATCATGTTGTTTTAGTCACCGACTTTGCCTCCTCGGTGGAAACGTACACACAAAGGGACGTACGCCTTACATCACTTCGCTCTACAATATATTTTGCATGGTTTCCAATGTGGCTCTACCCACTCACTAATGTTAACAGAAACGACATATATCATAATTACCCAGGTGCAGAGGCTTATTGGAACTTGTGAGTTAACAGTAAAGTTTAACCTTTGATCTCTTGACCATGAACCCAGAAATTATATGTATCTGATGTGTGCCTCCTTAGGTTTGAAAAATATCATAGAGTTTAAAAGTATTACGTAACAAGTGGTTTTCTATGACAGTTGCGAACTCTAATATTTAAAATTGCGTGTGAAGCCGCTGTAATCCTTAATAAGAAATGTAATTTTCATTCCTTGACACGCTTGTGCTTTTCTTTCTTTTCTTATTTTGGGACTAACTGAAGATCTAACCCGAATAGCTTATTATATTATTTCCAGCTAATTTTTGATAATTATTTGTGTACGCACAAAAATGTGAAGCTTAACTATTCAAACCTGGTTCACTGCGGAGAAAAGGTCGTACGCTATTAAATTCCTCTATGCAACCGATTCCTTTACCAAACCATCAGACAGCTTAGCAACTGAGACGACAATATTGAGCGGAAAGTCACTGTGTACAATAAAAATTGTATTGTAGGCCTCCATTTTATACTTACAACGCCTACTACAAAGCCTACTTAACTGTGCATATGAGATCCAAGTAGGCTGGTAGTACCTAACGTAGTTCAGAATGCAAAAGTACATTTAATGGGATAGGCATCTACTGATCTATCATCGCTTTATGTTTCATTACTATCATACAGGATACGACTTACAACTTTATCAAAGCTGTATAATGAATATGAAGCGACATTTTCTTTAATTTACATTTATATATAAGATATAATTAACTTAAATCAAACAAAAACATTACTTGAATTAACGCAATATAGACCGTAGTTTTTGGAATCTTCCGATTTACACTACCACACTTATTCACAGATCTTATATTATTTACTCATAGATCAGTAATAACGTAAGGAAAAATCAAATTCGTCATTATATCAAGGTAACCATTCTGACATCAAGTAATAGACTTGGTAGCTTTACTTGATCGACTCATCGGGCTATCTTGCACAAACGGCAAGCAATATTAAGTATATAATGTTATTGCTTCATACAATACACTAATCGGTTAACGCTAGGGTTATACTTACTATACCCAATATTATCAGTACAGTTATTGCATGCTATTGCGTTATCTAACTGATATATCAGGAATTGGCCTCACCTTCTTTGACTTGTCACATATTGTATTTTTATGACATTGTTTACAGACATGTTTACTTAAACCGTGTGAACTCTCGATATCAATAAATAACTGATTATGAATTCTAGTTTAATATTCGACGGCATTTAGTGGATAGTCTATAAGATATCATTATATAAAAAGATTATCAATACAAATTAAAAGGTACGGATAACAGCGGAGAAGGTTAGTCCTTTCGTCATGATCTGAATCAAATAAGTTGAAATTGTAAAAAAGTTTAAGCAATATAACAACGTATAAGCATATTGAATTTATGTGTCAAAGATACTATAGACTTCTGCCTATCATGGCAGAAATTCAATATAAACATATCTTACAATACAGACTAAAATAAAATATTAAGGCGTGTAAAATTTCTGGTTAATAGTGTACTGCATATAGCAACGTTAATTTACTATGTAATTTTACTACAAATGGAGGCAGTGTTCAATTCAATAGTACATAGTACGTTATTAAGAGATTGTTCCATAAACCAACTTAATGAGCTAATATGAACATGTGCTCGTAAGGCATTCGAAATTAGCTGTGCTTAAATTGTAGCAGTGCTTATACAACCAGTGGCTGAACGAAAAACAAGTGTTAGAAAAGCAATTACATGCGCGCTGCTTTCCATCAAGCATAGTATTCACTGAATGCAAGGATATATGCATACGTTCCAACAACGAAAGCTGAGAGTAAAAACACGTAGAGGGACTAAAGCGTGCCTTAAGCAAAAGAGGCAGGTATGTCACTTTAACTAATTATTCCCATATCAATTGTTATAGTGGTTTGGATGTGTGTGAAACCTAAATTAATGTTTAAAATTTTGCAAGAAAGTCTTTTACGATATTTTTAGGTAAATGTAGAGCTTCTAGAGATTAAAAGCGCAATATTTGTTAAAAAATATTACATAGTAATAATTGAGTAAAACCTTAGTTGTTCTTTTTCATTGGCATACGATAATAGGCTAGCATTAATTATGAGATTGCTAGAAGCAAACAGTGTTATTGGTTTTTTAGCTGTCAATGTTTACAAGCGCCGTTCAGTTTACGCATTTAAACATTACCTTTTAATGTTCACAGACAATTATATACTACATGGCTCTATATATATATATATATATATATATATATATAAACACGAAATATTATTATTATATAATATATATATACACATAAAATAATAGTTATACAAATTACAAATAGGCATACGTAAACAGTTTAAAACAACTACAATTTGTACTTTTACGAAGGAATAAAAAGAGTAATCAAAAGACTTTTTCAGAATATAAACTAAAAAAATTAAAATCCCCTCTCATCAATCTTATTTTAAACTTATTTAATATGATTTAAACAGGAAGGATAGTGACCAATTTAAAGAATCTTAGTTGATGGGGTAGCTTTAGATAGTACTTGTAAATATTCGTAGTTTCGAAAAAAAAGTATGCAAAACGTGTTATAAGGGTCAACATTTCACAATCCCCAGCTTAATTATACCTACGTTGGTATACCTACCAAAATATCACATTTATCACTGGGTATTTGCTGATAACAGTGATTATTATTTTTAATGAATTACATATTAAGGATTAATTATTTTTAATTAAAATTAAAATCAATATTCGAGCTTAATATCTGATTGATAGTTTATCTTACAGGAAAAAGAAGTGATGGTGGAGGAATCATCAAAGGCATCAGCAAATAAGCGTAGAAGAAACGAATCATCGATGGCAAACTAAATCAGCAAGAGAGCCCTGTAACATGAATAATATTATCTGTTGGAATCGAATCTATTTGTTACAATTCATGGTTGTATATAATTTTACAACCACATTGTTACTTATCATTTTCCTATTTTTTATATATTACCTTAAATAACAAATACCTTTAGATATATAGTAACTTTCTTGACCTTTGCTTAATTATATTTCTGATGGCAACCTTTATTGATCTCTTAATGATAGTACTGTAGAGGTCATTAATTGTAGGCCAGAAGGTCGTGTGGTCCCAAACCTCGGACTCTGGGTCTGAATTAGAGATAATGCAGGTAAAAATACTGTCTGTGACCGGAACACATCATATGGCATTCATTGGACCTTGTACTGTGTGGAAAAGTTTCAAAGGGGATCGGCCCCTCCTAAAGAAATGTTTTGATTATTTTTAATTTGCATTTCTTGCTCCAAAGGAAATACGCTTCGTCACAGCTGCGTATCGTTCTGCCGCTGAAGCTTCTCTAGACACTGTTTGCCTACCTCAGAAGGCAGTGACGAGAAGTCAATCGTTTAAAGTCGTTCTTCCATCACAAACCTGTGCTGAGCACATTCACTGTGAAAGTTACCCACCATTCTAGACTCATTTGAATTGATAAGTTAATACGAAAGTGCAACTGTTTACAAAGGCTGACAGCCGACTGTCACGTCAATCGATGTCACCCGAAGTCGGCCAAACATGACGCTGAACCTCTTCTATACGCCGGCCTAAACGCTGTGTCCACGAACAGGAAAAACATCATTGCGTATTAAATGAATTATGTTTTTCGATGCGCAGAAAAATGTTACTTTCTCCTAAAGGATTCTCATATGTTCCGAACTATAGCATGCCAGATTAATGGAACTTGACTTTACTACCATAATTCAAAATAATTTATATTTCCAAGTTAATGTATAGAATAAAATCTTTGTAGAGTGTATCTTGTAACAAAACTAGATATTTTTCATAAATCTGTTAAAAACCGGCCGAAAGCTCTAAAAATATATTTTCTGGTAATACTGAAGGCTAACACGATTTCCGGTAAGCGGACTTGATGAAAATGGTATATGGTTCTAGCGTAGTGTGGAACTACATACTGCATAGAGTCGTTTAGAGTGTATAGACGCAGGCTAATGTCAACAACCCTAAGTTAATTAAAGGTAACTAGCACAACGTCCAAAGTTTCAAGTTTGCTACGTGGATAATACACTTCTTCTACTATTTACTGAATAACAAACTGGATTCAGTGACTCAGCTCAAACAGCCTACTCCGTTGTGGGATTCAGTAATTAATTTGGAATTGAAATTGGAGTCTGCATGAGCGGTAAACTAAAGCAGTATTTAAACAGTTTGTTTACTCATAAGAGTGATTAACGATGAAACTTCCACACTGTCATTGCAGTTTCAACCTTCAATCGAGATTTATTCAAATACTGGAATAAATTCGAGCAAACTTATGTAAGTCAGGACTCCAAAAATTTGTTTTATTCGCATTGATTTTTAGAATACATTCACACCCGTGAATACTAGTTCATCTAGCATTGCTTGCTACGATAACTACCAGATTTATATATCAATCACTGCAATAGTTAGTCACATTAACTTTAAACGAACTTTACTAAAGTATTAGCTTTCGTGAACATCGTTATATAGTTTATTGGCCTAGTTACAATTTACGGTACTTTTTAATTATAAAGTTGGATTGTTCTTTTCCCGAAGAAAACAAAAATAGAAATTAGTTCTGATGTTACTTTTTGCCTGCATTGTTGCACGGTAGCGCTTATGTAACCTAAGCTTGAAATTAGGCAGGCCTACTATCTCCAGTTATGTTTTTCTTTCTTCACCAAAATTGCGAGGTGGCGCCGAGTCCCTTCTGGCCTGGGGCATTTCCGGTCGGTACTTTCCCGGGCTCAGATTACGTTAGATGATGTTGCACGTAAAATACTGATCATAAATGCTGCTTGCCAGAAGTGCGGGCTTTGTGTCACACACTTCTGACGAAAAAACACCTCTCGATATAGGACCTCAAGTAAAGGTCCAATTAAAAAAGCGCTCGTAAATGTAAATTTATTAAATATTACATGACGGAACCAAAGGAAATTAAACAGAAATAAAGTGCAGCAAGCAACGCGACTGCAGCGGGAGCGGTGTCGTAATTCTGGCAGGCTACTTACTGGCAGCTATGACTGTTATCGGAGTTATCTGATCTAAACTGGTTCTGCATTATCTGCTTATTTCTGATGGTGACCTTGACTAGTCCTACTTGATAGTACAACAATGAAGACACCTAACAATAATCAAAACTTATAGTACATTACATTTCCCCCGGCAAGAAACCATCCCTTTTTATAATAATCAAGTACCCAATTTACTTAAATATGTATGTTTTGAATATTATGAGTAAAACTAAAAAAATTGAAAGTGAGTGGAACTGTTTATTAACGTGTTACTTAGTTAATTATTTTTATTGGTTACAATTAATAATAATAACAACAAAAAATTGTAATAAAAAATGGAAAGTTAGTCGCAGGACTGACCGACAGAAATGTCGTCTACTTCTTATAACGGGCTGTGAATATATAAATATTATATATATATATATATATATATATATATATATATATATATATCTGAAAAAAATACGTTTGCTAATTTTTTAATTGGTTTTTTATATTTAAAAAAATTAGAAATTAGATAGGCTATACCTTTATAGTATACAATTAGATTACCCAAGCAACATATAAACAATAGTCATTTATATATCACCATAACCTTTTGGTTATTACGCGATTTAGATCGTTTAAGGTTATCGGAAGAATATAGTATTCCGCAACCTCTAAAGAAAAATATAAAATAAGAAATATAAATATAAAAAAGTACTGTTGTCCTATAACTTTTAACGCTTGAAATAAATTTCACTATAAAAGCTAGTGAAATAAATCAAATGTCATAAATTTAATAATATAATGATTAATGATTATTAATCATAATTTTAAACCCAATATTCAAACAACTTTATTTCAATTGCATTTTAATTATCAAGTAAGAATAATTGCATTTTTTGTAAGTACATATTGGGTATAGACACTAAATCTATGCATTTAATTTTTGAAAAATCCTCCTATCTCTGTTAATATGCATTTCTAAAATAAAATACCAAGAATACTGTTTAGAACTATTAGTGTTGTCTAAAAAATAATATTATTATCTTAAAAAGATCCATCTAATAACAAGGAGCGACAGTATTCTCTCACTACCAAGCCTGGATAGCCCCTGAAAGGAGAAAAGCATACATAAAAATTTCCGTGATAGTTGATGTGACGTTACGTGACGCGAAACGAAAGTTTTTTCCCCTGTGCGAAACATACATTTATAGCCCGCCAAAAGAGCTCATTACTTCTACAGTATTTTTAAGAACAGAAATGCAATAAAATACATTATTAATTTACGAATGTGTGTGTTTTATAATGAGAATTATATTTTTACTCTGGCGTGTCCATCAAAAGATAGAAATACGCAAGACCATATATATCCTGGGGTCAGACAGGCAGATAATCAGAAAGAAAGGGGAGTTTTCCAACATTCAGCCTGTGCCCAAAAGTTTGGCCTGCCTCTTAAACGATAGGCTTCAATAATGCTCAGCCTAATTTCATGAAGGTGTATGAATCGTTATCGAACTAAATCTTGTCTAAGTAGAAATTAAGTTCCATACATTATTCTATCTAAAATCTATCGGCCAAATCGTTTCCAATGTTCTGGGGACAGTTATGGTACGCTACGGTAATGCTCATGCAAATCCCATGGAGTGAAATGCACTATTATCGTAATCAAATGTGCCTATGTAGAAATAAGGCTTCATGTAGGTTTATAAATCTATGGATTAATTCGAAGAGAACTTTTTCTAGTTCCCTGAGTAATAAGCTTCGCTAACGCTCAGCCAATTAAATAACCAACAGCGCAATCACCGGAAAACTGACTTAGAAGAGAATCGAGTAGTTATGTGTAAAATATTATTAGACTAAATTATTAAAAAGTTAAATAATGATCTACAGCTATAACAAACCAATATAAATAAACACACTTACGTATTTGGTAAAACAACTAAACGTGAATTTTTTCCACATTCATACTTTGGCCAACATAGAAACAATATTAACATCCATAAAATAAATAATTTACGATCCCATTACCAAACAACAAGTAAACATTTCAAACGCCAACATTACACAGATGTTTTATTAAATATTTCATGTGTAGCAGAGAGTACATAAACAAACAGACAATACTAATTAGTATGCAGAAATGTGGTCTTTGACAATCAAGTTTCATTTGCACGTTTATGCCATCTATGATGTTGGTTAAACATACTGCTTTGTTTTTCTGATCACATCATACGCTTACGTTTTCACTCATTGCATAGTATTAGTGTTCCAATATATATTTGTGTACGTACTCGTTTTATATTTAGCTCAAGTGAAGCGAGCGTGTTTACAACGGAAATTATAAAACTCATTTCACCAAATTAAACATGTAAGAATAAATAGAATAGTTATTTTGTTGTAGTTTTGTTCATAACATAAATATAGGGTTCGTGTATGTTTTGGTTCCGCTGGAGGTTATCTTAATCCTTATCTAACTCAAATGTCTGGGCTTCCTGTATCCATAAAATCCTCTACAAGGAATTAAAAATTAATTATGTAGATACCAAAGACCTTAACATAGTACACTATAATGCTACTGTTATTTAAGACAAACAGTTTTTAATATTTTTAAATATATTAATGACGATAAACTATTTTTGGTACTTTAGTATTATATAGAGGTCCCTATTTTTGGACTAGATTTCATTACCGAGGACCAAAATAAGTTACAGTATTAAAAATAAAAGACTTTATTTAACCTATTTTGAAATTTAAGTCATTACGATGAACGATTATCGTATTCTGTTTTCTCAAAAAGAAGGGATATCGGCTAGAATTGAGTAGAATGCATTGCAACTAGTCGCATCTACAACCCGTTGCCACATGTATTCTGCTAAAAAAAAAAACTTTCCTCTTCAGTTTGAGGAGAAGATAATTATTTATGATGAAATTAAAAATTAACCAAGCGCACGACAATTAATGAAAACAAAACCTAAAGGGATAACAATTAATTATTCGAAAGTGACAGGTGATTCGTGTGTCTAGGCGTACTTGAAGGATCGCTGGTTTAGGCCTATTTGGAGGCGATTTGGCGACAGGAAGTACAGCTCATCGGGTATTTTCAAATTTATTAAGAAACAAGGAAAGTACTAATAACATATAATGAAGCTTATTTTGGTCCCTGATAAAGAAAACTCGTCCAATAGTGGCTTCGGGATAATACTAAAATATATTATTTTGAAATATTTCGGATTAATGATGCTCTATCATCAATAATAGGAGTATAGCCTAAGAAAGATATTCACGGGTTTTTATACAACTTTGAACTAGATGAAGGATCACGTGGCCTTATAATAATTTTAGGCTCCATAATCAATGTCAAACCGCTTGCACTCTAATACCCTTATTCTTTGTCGTAAAACTATGGGTATATCTCATTGTACAAATAAGCTTCGTATTGTACAGTCAATACGCATCCAAACCTTTTTGTTTTTGTTTTTATTGATATTTTTATAGGTTATTTACAAAAATCTATAATTTCCTGGCGGATTTTTTATAAAACAATTAGCCTTTCGCAATTGCCTTAATTGTAGCGCTTACATGCTATATCAGACAGCTTGTGTAAACGATAACTATCCCTAAAACAGCCAAACAAGATAAACTTTGTACAAAAACCGATATTGTAAATATCTCGGCTAAGTTCATTCGCCAGCTCGGTGTGTTATTTCATTTCAAAATGGCAGCAGCTGAAACTTTGAAACATTCTCAACTCCGCTATTTATGGTCAAAGAAAAAAGTGTTTTCTGTCACTTTTTTTGTCAAGAAATGTTTGAATCTCTTAGAGTTGTTGAGTACATGTAAATCCCATTACAATAAATTAATCCAGTAGTCACAAAATCTATCTACTTCTTTCGACTGAGCCAGAATGACTATGTTTTGTATTGAATGTTTGAATACTTAAAACATATACACTAGAAAAATTTATGGTATGTTTATTTTTTAAATAAGACATTGTCTATAACGATATGGCCTAAACTAATAGCGTAGGAGTGCATAAGATTTAACACTCTTCTTATGACAGAAAGACTCTAGGACATTTCTCTTCAGCCGGCTTGTGTACGTTAATGTGATATTGCCGATTAAGATTACAGTCCCGTAAAATATATCTTAAACGTGGATGGACCATATTTGGAACAACTGATTAGGTCTGAAAGTGGGCCGAGTGGGAGTGAAGCCAAATACTCGTGAAGACAGAGACTGAATTACAAATAGTCTCAACCTTCAAGTAACTCAAAATGAATGACTCACGAATGTTCCAAATAATTAACAGCATCTGAGACCCGTGAGGTTGAGAATAACCGAATCAGTTTTATATCCCGCTCTTAGATTATTTTCCAATTGTTACATATCGTTATAACTACTGAGGGCTTTACTACTAGTAAACTGTATTTTATTAACTTTTACAATTTGTGTTTGGTCGGTGAGATGCAGTTACAGAAATTGCAATTTTTTATATATATTTAAATGTTACACTTTTCATAAGTTCAAAATATGCTATTGTCTGAGCAAAAATACATTTTAAGAAAGATACCTAATTAATTAGACTCAAGAAATATGCTAATGCGAATCAAGGTAAGAACAGAGTTGTTGTATTGTAATAGTTTCGTGTCATTTGTTTTTGTATTTTGCCCACAACAAATTAACAAAACTTGAACAACTGTCAAAAGACCCATTTCACCAAGAGACATTCCTGAAACTAAATTAGAATAAATTAGCGAAATCCTTTGAGTAGATTAAATTCAGTCCCAGAATAGGTTTTAACTTTTATCTGTACCCTATGTAAATTTAATGTTCCCATAATTCTCCTCTTGAAGTTTTCATTAGGTGGCCTGTTGCTTTCTCTCTTCCCACAGCTTTATAATCGGTTTGTTAATTAACTTCGTTGTAAACAGTATTCAAGTGATTATTCATGTTTAAAATCTTTTTTTTAAATTGCCAGTTGCTCCACTGAATAACATTTAAACTGATTATTTGTATTTATTTTTCAAAGTCATAATAAATGTATAAAGAAAAAAACCCAAGTGCATTTCTCGTACGTCCTTTACTTCTCCGTACGTACTCATTAATTTTTATTGTAATAAATATAAAAAGTTGTTTTATATTTCTAAGAGTACTTGAAATTATCCAACGTATTCATTTATAAGTAATTTATTAACTTTTACTATTGATGTTTTTCTTTTTAATTTAATTTTTAAATGTAAAGTTGTTTCAGGGTTGGTAAGTGTTAAATATCTCTTCCGTCTCAGTCGGAAGAAAGATAGATTTCACATGTGCCTGTCATTTCGAAATCTCAAACTGAGGATGCATGTTAGTTTAGACATTTAATTTGTGATTAATGTAGACATTAGTAATTGTACAAGGTTGAAATGGTCTTACACCCGTAGCTTAAAATTTTATTGAAACAATTCAAAGTTGTCCTTGTGTTAAATACCTAATAAGTAGACAGATTTTTTACAGAATAGTATTTGAATAATTATAAATATAATTTAGTTCATAACTTTTTTTTATTTGGCAATGTTATTTTTCAGTAAAAGGATATCAGAGTAAACGATTTTAACAGGAAAAAAACATATTTTTAGCGACCCACTCTACCTCACTGAAATGATTTCACAGACACATGTGGAAGACTAGTTTCACGTTTTAATGAATCCACTCAAACCTTCTTCACAATTTACTTGATTACGTATCACATGGCACTCTAAGTTTCCTACATTTTTAACTACAATGTTACGTTAAACAAGCATTACATTTGTGCTGTAGTTTAAGTATGCATTTTATTCACCGGAAATGTCTAGGCATTGGATATATAATCGCTATGATAAGTTCTCAATATAAACCCAAAAATGCCCTGCTATTAAATTAAATAAGAAAGTATATATTTTAAAACTACAATATTTTAAACACTACTTTGATCTTGTGATCGATGAAGCTATTATAACTTTATTCTACATTATGGATAGATTTTTTTTTATTTCCATTCAATCGTGTAATTGTTTTCACTTCTACTCTGATCTGAGATGGTTACAATTCAATTTCAAATGATATTAGTGTGTTAGATTTTCTTATGTTGCGCAAAAGTGTTTATAATAAACCCTGTTGCATTTATACTATATTTTGCTACTAAATGTGTTTCAGAAATCCTGATTTGATAAATCTACTTATAATCTACTGACATTGCAGTAAAAAATGAAAAATTTGGTCGTTATCTTTGTAAATTTCTTTACATTTTGGATGGCCATAGTCCAAACCAAGCCGGTAAGTCCAGTTATATTTAATTTATATTCTTTGCAAGTTGTTGAAAGAGATCAATCTCTCATGACCTCTATGAGTTGCAACGTTTACACCACCATCATATCCAAAGTCACTGATAATATCAAAACTATGAGTGTATAGAAGAGAACATTACAAACCAAGAAAAATATTAAAAATGAAACTGTCTGTACTCTTTGTCATATAATGGAGTTTTTTTTTTTATTAGACGATAACACATACTAAAATGAACGAAAAATTCTGTTCATGTGTATTATTTCATTATTAACTTTTCATTGAATTTCTTTCATTTCATAATAACTATTTAAAACTAACTGATTTGGCCTCACTAAAAGAGGGTTCTGAATACACAACAATTAAACGGTAGGCATTCGTTGCAACTCACCTGTTTTTATACTTTAATTGCATCAAAGGAGGTAAATATTATAGGCAACAACAAATAATCTACTGTGGTTTGTTGACCATAGTGTTTGTCTTTGAAAGTTTCTTGTTAGTGAAAAAGATGAAAATTAAAACTAGTTTTTAAAATTGTGATTACAATAAGAATGTATTTAAATTGATAGTTTTTATTTTGTATGTACTCGGAATTTGACTTCGTCCCTCTCTTTTCCCCCTGTTCGATGTCCTTAACGAAGTCGTTTAGCATAAGATCGACTTTCCTAAGAAAATTTACCTCTCTTCCTTATTCGGTCAAGTTTTGCATTGTAACACTGTACCTATCATACTTCTCATGATAAACAAAAATTAAAAAATTAAAATAAGTGTTATTCTTTGTACCAAAATTAAATTGCTACAAAGAATCTGTGTAAGAGCAGGATTTTTAAATTTATAGGAGCAATACATTTGTGTGACGAACAATTAAATTTGACTCCTTTGGTTTGATCTAAATGTTATTACAAGAAGAAATTAACTATCTATTTGTATATAATTAATGTTCTATTCTATCCATGTAAAATCTGAATGAATAATGGATATCCTCTATATCCATGGAACCAATATAAAAAGGACTTTTCGAGTGCCGCAGCGCCGCTAATTTTGACGGTACGAAAAGTGCTTAAAGTACCGGCGTCGATAATTTTGCGTTTCGTATTTCAATAATATTTATAGTATTTATATTTAGTAGTAGTATTTTGACCAAATAACCAGATAGCTGTCTTTATTCAATAGATTTCAAACTATTGATAAATACGAATTTTATGTTATTTTCCTACTCTTTGATCTGTGAAACATATGTTGTTTGGGTACTTTTCAGACGGCCACTATTCTGGACGAATTTTCTTTATCAGGATCAAAATAAATTACAGTATTAAAAAGAACAGACTTTCTATAAAATATTGCAATTTCCAAATTATTACGATAATCAATTAAAACAAAAACTAAAAGAACAACGTTTTATTATTCGAAAGTGACAGGTGATTTGTGCGTGTAGGCCTACTTGATAGCGATAGAAGTATGGCTCCTAGAGTATTTTTCGATTTATTATGGAACAAGGAAAGTATTAGGAACGTATAATGTATAAGTTTATTTCCTTCCGATAAGGAAAACTCGTCCAAAAATAGTGTGCTGCGATAATAACGAAGTACCTTTGCGATGATTTTGTCTTCCAGCCACTAACTGCCGGTTTAGTTACCGTGTTGCATAACGGCTATTCTTGTTGTTTACGTGCTGATAATCAAGTATTTAAGTAAATACTAACCAAAAGAGTAACTTATATAGTGTTTTACCTCATTCTTCATAAAATTAATGTAGTGATTTGAGTTATGTCCTAGCAAAAACTGTGAGTTTTCAGTGTAAATACAATAGGATTAATTTGGTTTTTACAAAGTTTCTGAAACCCATACAAAAGAAATATAAGCAAGTATTTGTCTCTAAATTTACTAATCATATTTAATTGTGTTTTCTTTATGTTATATTTGATGTATTGTGAACACTAAACTATTACTACAGTATGTAATTTCCAAACTCTAACAAATGAAATAAAATTTATAAAATGTCGGTACTAGGCTGCATTTTGTTTATACATACAGTATAGTGGCATGGTTGTTTTTATTATACAATCATATATTATACATGCGTTTTACTTAGAATTGTGTGGCCTTTGGCATTGTAAATGAAAAAAATCTTAAAATCCTATACATACTCAAATGAGGTTTAAACTTAACTTTTTATAAACAACTTTTTTATAAAAAATGTTTTTATTTTATAAAGCAAATTTTACTTGTTGCGATATGTTTCATATTCTTCATTTCATTAGAAACAACAAATAACAAAAGATTATGAAAATATGGTGGATAGTTATTTTATAACAACTTTTTACCCCGAAATCTTACAAATATGAAAAAAACAGCTCGGCACTTTATGCATATGACTTGGGAAAATGCCAGCGCCACTCAAATGATTAAAAATTATATAAAAATCTATATAACTAAAATAGTGTCTTTATATTTTACAACGATTTTAGATATCAAAGACTTTATATACATATTATTTGGTTTCAATCGAAAACTCACACAGTATATTTGCTTTTGGATATATATATACTCAATCTACTTAATATTAGTAATTAACTTTGTATCAGATGATTGGTTATATTAACCAATAACCAACTTAATATCAGCTGATCAGTTATGAACTGTAGTCTTGCCGTGTTCTCTTCGTCGTTACATCGTAAATCCAGATGGAAATTAAAAAGTTCTTTCGTATATACAATATCAAAATATAATGTTCAATGAAAGTGCAGCTCATTATTTGAATTAAGATGTACTGCAAACAGTTAACCTGTTTGAGATTCTTACAGCATATTCACTCTAATTTATAATGTTTGCTACTTACACAATTCAATTCAAGATCGCCTGTTATGAAAGTCTTACTGATTTATTCACGTCTTGGAATTTCTAGAAAAGAGAAATTTCCGTTTACTCTGTTGGTATGTTTGAGTTAAAAGTTGATTTGACATATTTAGCTATAGCTATGTCAACCAGAAACAGAATAGGTAGGAATATTACACAAATTATAAGAAAGAAAGATTAGGAGCAAGTTAGTAAATTGTATGCTGTCATATTAACGAGTTTGAAATTGACTTAAATTTTGTGAAAAGTACACATTATAACTTCTACAAAAAAATTTACCTATTATGAGTAATAAATATTACAAGGGTACGTTTTCACTAAAAATTATATAGTAGTTTATCATATTGAGGTTCATATTCATAGCAAATGAGAACGACAAGAATATAACATTTGTGCAGTTGCAAACTTTTCTTATTTAGAAAACAGAACGAGGTTAATACATAACAAATACAATACACTTATCTCAACTTCAAGCATACCTATACAAAATAATTGCGACCCTAAGGTAGAACGGTTTCAGTTATAGACTAGATTTTTTTATTTTCTATTATTATTACTTTTAAAGTTAATTTTCTTTATACTAAGGGAGGTTGGAAAAAATGCTTTGTTGTATGTAAGTATTTGCAGGACTCCGTATTTTGCAGGATATTCCCAGAATAAATTCAACTATAGTCTTAAAATTTAGTTTCTACATTGGTATTATCGAGTTGGATTTTGGTCCTCGTGCCACAGTGTGGATGCCTTCATCTGGACAGGATGCAGTCATTGATACACCAATTGCTTTCTAACTGCAAGGATCCAAGGGGACCGCAGATCTCCTGGCACGGTTACAACTAGTTCGAGCATTGGCTATATTCACTGTTACTTTGTATTAGAGGGTCGAAAGTCTGAAATTAAGACCAACGCCGATTGCACCACCTTACTTCACTGAACTCATTTAATGTGATGAGGTGTAAGTTGACTTATCCACCCCACACAGATCCTGCAGCTCTAGTGGTTTTCCCATTCCATCTACAGTTTAAGTTACCCTAACGAGACCCTTATTGACCGACGTGTCTGACTCAAACTCGTCAAGAAATTCACATACCACCAAATGCTCATACAGTCGACAACCACGTCTTCATTCAAGTGTCTACTGGAAAGGAACATTTGAATTGGAAAGATAATGAAGTTGATAAATATTGAGATCTTACAACCTGATGCTAGATCTTATCTGAATGCTGTAGCATAATACATTTTAGTTTGTGAATCTGTACATATACTATTTATCTAACGCATAACAATTTCCCTACATGTCTGTATTTACGTTAATGTTAGCAATTTTCTATTGACTTTGAATTAAACCCTTTAGGTTATATTGCTTTTATTTCTACCAGCCTGTATAAGTGAGAATGTAACATTTTTAAAGTTACACATTCAAGCCTTATTGGCCGAGATATCTGGCTCAAGCTCATTATGAAATGCACATTCTTAGTCAACAATCACGTCTTCATTCTAAGTGTCTACTGGAAGGAAAATTTGAATGGAAAAGACGATGAAGTTGAGGAATATTGAATGATGACTTCTAGATCTTATCTGAATACTGTATCATATTACATTTTAGTTTGTGATTCTGTACATATACTGTTTATCTAAAGTACAAACATTTCCCGTCATATCTTTATTTATGTTAATGAACGAAATTGGAGCTTTCTAGTGACTTTAAATAAACCCTTTAGATCATGTTGCGTAGACTTTACCAGCCTGTATAAATGAAAATGTAATATTTTTAAAGTTACATATTCAACTTCGGCTTCAGACTCCACTCTAAAAACTTCATAATCTCACTCCCGAAACTAACCCAAACCGAAGGCATAAAAATAATGACCGCCACTATTCAATGTAAAATAAAATATAAAAAACAAAAACACCACTAAGATACAATCAGCAACAAAACCATGAACAACCATTTAAACAAACCTAATTAAACTTAATTGAAAATTTGAAGCTATGACATCTGGTCTAAGTAGGTTATAACTGTTTAAAATTTTACAGGATCTGTTCGAGGATAGCTCTAAAATAGAGTAAAGTATAGTATTTTTACAAACATTGAAATTTTATTCAATTTAATACACATACGTGGATTTAATGGTTTGCCTTACCAATTGAGCAGTCATTTGAACCGGTCCTTGTGGAGACCGTACAAGCCGTCATCTGCATGCAAAGTTAATCAAGTAGTCCCTGAGTGCTAGGTAATTCTGAAGTGACATACGACTATTACAGATCAGGCGGCCATGCTGGATCGCTCCGGTTCACTCCCTTCTCATCTGCAAATTTGCATCCTATTCTGTTTTAATTGACAATACTGACCACTTGCCTGCGCGAATTGAGCGTGGCACCTCTCACGTAGAAATTGATCATTGCCCTATTACACATTATGAGACTAGCAATTTCTAGAGAAGGGACTAGTTCTAGATTTTAGTCCATCGAAATTGAATATTCATAGTTAAAAATTATCGATTAGAATAAATATTATTTAAATTAATGAGTAAAAGCTTTTTTGAGAATCAAATTAATTAACACCATTTACAACTATCAACACTTCCTTTAAAGACAAATTTGTCTCTGCGACATAATCACGTATATGCCAGTATACATTATTACACTTTATATAAAGTATGACTCGATTAAGAACTACATAAAAAATTTCTATCCTTTCGGTAATGTTTCAATGAAGATTTTGAATGTTACGTAATATTATATTACTATATGGCACAATGAATAAGAAATGCCTGATGTGAATTGAAATATTTTACAGACACACTGTTGTCATACTAACAGTTATACCTATACCTTGTATTAATCAAAATCTAGATTATTTTAAATTCAGTCAATTTTAAATACGTTTAAACGTTTTTATTTAAATATGAACCAATTGGCAGTGCAGTAATTCATCAGAGGAGAAACAGGATTTTCCGGACATTTGCCATCGTTCATTGATACTATACAACCAGTTACGAGATATTTAATCTGATCTTTTCTTCAGACAAATTACTAAACTAATGCATGATTACAATCTAGGTTAAAGTAAACATAACATACCAAAGCATTGTGAAACGCATAACTTAGGCATCACAATATTAGTTTTGTGTGTCTATTCCCTGCATACTAACCCTATAACATGCACTTAATAAGAAGTAAACGCTAATTATTAAAACTGAACGACAGAATATAGGTCAAAATAGGTCAGTCCTCCGGCTAAACAAACAAAACTAACCATAGTAACCGTAGGACAATAGTAAATAGCGATCGTCACAACAAAACCAAGATGGCGGCAAAAAGGAAGGACGGGCTTGGTCCTTTGTTATTATTGGTTCATTCTAGATGAACTTTTTAAAACCATACTGTGACTCCGCATTGGTGTATTGCAAATCTCTAATCTGTTTAAAACGAAAGCGGCCTGATTCAAGTGATGGGTGACTATTCGGTTGGTTTGCCAATTTAACGTATGAAGGCAGTAAATGTGCTATTCTTCCTAAACTCTGACTGTAATTTTGTCAAGAAATGTAAATTTTGTATAAGATCTTTGATATAACAGGCAGGATCCTCAATTAATTATTTTCTTTTGAAACAAATAAATACCAAATAATAAATAACAAATAAAATAATAAATAGCAAATGGATACCGTGTACATTGACATGGCAAAGGCGTTTGATAGGGTTGACCACTCTGTTCTTGCATCAAAGTTGAGGGGCTACGGAGTTGCCAACCCCTTATTGTCTTGGATCTCCAGCTATCTCCGGGATCGTTATCTTTGTGTTAAAATTGGTTCCTCCACATCTACCAGATTCTCGCCATCCTCAGGAGTGCCTCAGGGCTCGTTGTTGGACCCCTGCCTCTTCAATGTCTTCGTTAACGATCTCATGGAGGTGGTCGATGTCAACGCCCTGCTATTTGCGGATGATCTTAAGCTCTTCATGGAAATTTCCTCCCCACAAGACTCTTTAAAACTACAAAGTAGCTTGATTGCAGTGGAGGAATGGTGCAAAAGCAATAATATGTCTGTGAACCCCGGCAAATGCTCTGCTATTACCTTTCATAGAATCAAATCACCGATTCTGTACTCTTACTTTATATCCAATTCCGAAATTCCAAGACTTTCGAACGTAACAGATTTGGGCGTGTGTTTTTCTAGTGACATGGGATTTACTGAGCATTTGAACATTATTTGTAGTAAGGCTAACAAGATGTTGGGCTTTATATATCGATTCTCTAGAGGCATCAATAATCCTTCTGCCCTACGTTCTCTCTATTGTTCGTTGGTAAGACAACTCTTGGAGTATGCCAGTCCTGTGTGGTCTCCTTATACAGTTGGTGCCGCGACTAGACTTGAGGCCCTCCAGCGACGCTTCATTCGTCTGGTCGGTGTGAGGATTGGCTACAACTATCCTGATGTTCCCGTGGAAGCATTAACTGCAGAACTTAATATTCCAACTCTGTCTTTGCGCCGTGATGTAGCAGATGTACTCATGTTGTGGAAGTTAGTTGGCGCCCATGTGCAGTGCCCAGATCTTCTCGCTGAAATTGGTATCAGGATCCCTGTAAACACCAGATCTAGTGGGCTTTTCAGCCGCAAGTACCACTCCACGAACTACGACTTCAACAGTCCACTGGCAAGATTTGTTCGCCTGGGGAATCGTGTTGCATCAGAGTGCGATTTTTTCGCTGATGGCCTACATCAAATCAGAAAGCGGGCCACTTATGTTTTGTCTCAACACACTTAAAAACCCCTGTAACTGTAAGACTGTTTCATTTTTTAGCTTTTGCTATTTTGTATTTTTTATTATGTTCTGCTCTACTGCAAGGTACATTTCATTTAATTTCGACTTTTTGCATCATTGGTGTATTTATATTATTTTGGTTGTTGTTATTTACGTGTACTTGTTGTTGTTATACTATTCTATTTTATACATTGTTGTTAATTATATTGTACGTTGGTCTATTTCATAATATATTGTTGATTTTTATATGATATTAATGTATAACTAAACTTTCTTGTTGTGATGGACAGTTATTGGGACTTGGAATCGATCATTGTCATATTGTGTTGTGTTCTGCCATTGCTAGCTCTGTATTATTTTATACTAGTTGTACTTTTTACTGCACTATATACACTGTACTGCCATCTTATTGCATATTGTATGTAAATTGGCTGCTTGCCGTTAATAATAAATAAATAAATAAAATCCCGCTGTAATATGTTAGATTCATCCCAATCCATACGATGGTTTTCGAGCCAACAATGATGTGTAATTTATGACTTTTCGGGTAGCCCTTTTTTCATTTTTCCTTTATCCTTACTTTTAAGCCATTTTTGTATTTTTTTTACGTGACTTTGTCTAAGAGTATTGAGAGTTTTAAACGCGGTTCTAATGTTGGATTTCTACGTACCGTAAAATGGGGTGAATAGAATCAGTTTTGGATCTTGCACACTCTGCAATGCCGTTCTGTTCGCTGTAAAACATTGTAAAATTGCTTAAAATACTGGTCTTAAGCTCTACTCTAAACATATTAGTATAAATGTTTGATTTGGAATACAAAAAAATATAAAAAATAAAAATACTCCTGTTTCTATTCACCCCGCCATTTGGGGTGAATAGAAACAACATATGAAATCTTGCTTCTATTTATGTGTTGAGCGTCGTGTTTCTAATTAGAAATGTGTTGGGTGAATAGAAACAAGCCGGATTTAACTTTGTATGAGAGAAATGAAATGAAATGAAGAATGTCTTCATTAGAGGCGAAGTTAGGACTATAAAGTCCTTTCTACCACTTAACCTTGTTAAAAATTAAACTAACATACATATACATGTATAACTAGAAATTATTCTATTTATTTACCTTATACGTTAAAAGAATCTTAGCTTTAAAGTTAAAAAAAAAACATCTATTATTAATGTAACTTTATAAAAAACACTAACTAACTAACTAACTTTATGTACAGGGGTGATTAGAAACACATTAAAATGTTTAAAACAAGATTTTATTGAGTTCAAAACAGGAGAAAACTTAAAAATATAAGCAAAATTTACTTCAACCAATATTATACCTAACAAACACACATATGGTTTTGACAAAGAAATTTTAGTGAATTGTACCACTGTACATTGAAAGATCATCAGCGAAGCTTATGGATCCTTTAAATCTAGAAGATATGTCATTAGGCAACTGCATATGACTTAAGGACTATATCGTTTTTTCCAAACAATGCTTCCTCATCGGTTTGAACGAACCTCATAGTTTGCTTCAACCGTTTGCAGAATAACCCAATGTAACCTTCGGTATCTGGCTCTAGTACTTTGCACACATACAGTCTGAAGGAAGAAGGGCGTTTGCCATATACTTTAACAAGCGCAAAGTTTCCAGCAACAAGATTAGAGTCATCTGGAAGCACATGATTTGAATCAAGGTCCTGCTCATCTTCACAAGTAGTAGACAAAATGTACTCTTGGTCAGAATCTTGTAAGGAGTATTTTGAGTCTTCTGATGTTGAATCAGATACTAATGCTTTTCTTTTTGTCTTTTGTCGTATGCTTAACTTGCCAGTATCCTTGTTGGTAGAGGGTATCGCTGAAGTGTCTTGTTTGATCCCAAAATATGATACACCAACACTCTTACCTGGAGTTACAGGCACTTTAGTTCTCTTCTTTTTGGGTTTACTGGTGCTACCGGTACCGAAATTGGTTGAATCACCACGTCGTAGGGTTTGAAGTAATTCCTTGAAGCTGTCATTAATGGCTGACACACGAACCTTTTCATTTTCATAATTGTTAGGAAGATCAACAGCAGGTAGCATACCCAAGACCTTCTCACGGTTGAAGGGCACTATTCCACATTTCTTAAAACCTGCTATAGCATTTTGTGGATTGAGTCCATCAGATAGACGTTTTAACAGACTGAGGTGGAAATCGGTCTTTAAGAACTGAAGATTGCCTCATTCCTGCCCCTTTTTTCCAATTTTCAAGTATCGCTCGCCAACTGACCTTCATTGGGTGGAAGAAAGCCATATCAAGTGGCTGAGTCAAATGGGTCGAGTTGCTAGGCAGAAAGACAAAATGGATATCTTGTTCATTGCAAAACCACCAACTACCATTGATAAATGTGAAGAAAGGTTGTCACCAATAAGGATCTTTTTTTCCTCAACTTTCTTGAAATAAGGGAGGGCAATAGTATTCACCCAATCAGAAAAGCAGAATGTATCGAACCACCCAGTTTTGGTTCTATTATACCTAGAATTGGTAGGCCCACCTACTCTCCAGCTGTCTTACATATTTTGGGCTCTGTAGACAACATATAGAGGTAATATTTTACCAGAAGCAGTAGCAGCAAACATCACAGATGTTGAGGATTTGCTAGAGTTAATTATGCGTTCAGGGTATTTGCAGCCTCTCCGTGTTATTACCTTGCGTTTCCCAGGATCATCGCACAAGTTGGTTTCATCATAATTTATTATATTTTGGGGAGGGATTTCTTTCAGTTCAACTTCCAGATGATCAAAGTAATCGTTAATAGTTTCTCGTGACACAGCGGCCCGAGAACGTTTGATGTTCTCGCACATTCTAGAGGATAGTTCTTTTCTATGACGCTTTAAAAAACTAATTACAAAGTCCGGGCATGGAAGAT
The DNA here is from genome assembly GCF_021130785.1 of Homalodisca vitripennis. Classification (NCBI taxonomy): domain Eukaryota; kingdom Metazoa; phylum Arthropoda; class Insecta; order Hemiptera; family Cicadellidae; genus Homalodisca; species Homalodisca vitripennis. Next base: position 134,564,220 of record NC_060211.1, on the reverse strand, counting down.
TGTTTTTGAATTTTTTGTCCGTTTTGCCTTGCCGGTCTAGAAACTCCTTTACCAGCATTCTCAGCGTTAAAGGATTTACTGGGTATCCCCAATCACCACAGATGTGTAGCCGGGAGACAAATAGCTTTTCCTCTTCCTGGCTCAGAACGGTTTGTCCTCCATGTTTCTTCACTTGATTGCCTTGTTTGAACCGTCTATAAAGTACACTATGACTTACGTAAAATTTTGCAGCTGCTGATCTAAGAGATGCACCGCCTTTGATAAACTGTAGAGCGTCACTGATTGTTTTCTCTGGATGATTTTTGTATTCCTTAGCCGGTACGTAAGTCCGTGGCATTTTCCTTGACTTCTTCTTTTTCATTTATTTTACATTTTAACGGATATCTCCATTTTTACAGTTTTGAACAATAATTAATGAACTCAAGACACTGACGTATACATGCGTAAATATATAACAAAAAACAATGTGCGAGAGGTATAGATGGCAATGACAAATGATTTATAGTGCGTGCAATTGATGATAAAAATTTATGATGTGTGAAATGAGGGGTCCCCTTCTACCCTTTTCTTTAGCTTTTTTTAAATTTTTTAATTTTTATAGCAATATTTATTAAAGGGCACATAAGGGGATTACAATAGTCCTTAATGAGTTACATACAGTTTAGAATGATGCTGACATAGAAATACATTAACAAATTGTGTATAATAATATTAAACAAATAATATTAAACAGCTTGTGGATTTAAAACGTAGATAAACTGTGAAAGTAAACAACCACAGTGATAGATAGAGCAATAACGATTAATAAACTATTTAAGTGACGAAACGGATATAAACTATGAATGACAATAACGTAATAAATTATTAGTGCACTGTGATTTGAACTATGGATAACAACGAACAATAACAACAATAAATTAGCACGAAACAATGTGAATAAAACCATGAATAAACAAGAATAGACAAGAATTAACAAGACACAATATATAAATAACAGCAATGAGAGACGTACAGGTAAAGTATAAGAACGAGTGTCTTCCCTCATTGTGGAACTCCTAGGCAGATAACTCATGCAGACCGGCGATCCTCCTCTTGAGCACTGGTATACTGTCCACAAAAAAGTCAACGATGTCGGCGACGCTATTACCAGATCTCTGAAGTCGGTACATCGTATTGTTTGCTGCGTAGCTGGTGCGATGTTGCTGCCTAGCGAACAGGTCTCTGGAGCGAGTGGCTGAAGGGGTCCTCAAGAGGATCTGGCTCAGCATATCGGGACAGTCGATCTTGCCGTTAAGGATCTTTGACAGCAGTACAAAGTCAGCTGAGAATCTGCGATCCGCAAGAGTCAGGAGTCCCAGATCACGAGACACTTCCCCGATGTGAACCTGACGATAGAGAAGGCAACTCCTGACACCCACCATTCGAATAAATCTTCTTTGAATAGTCTCTAGTTCATCTATGAGAAACTTCTGGTGGGGGTTCCACACTGGAGAGCCATATTCAAGGATTTGGCGTACCAAAGCACAATACAAAGTTTTTAAAGCCGTGTCACTTAAACCTTTTGAGAAGCGGGAGACAAATCCAAGCATTTTGTTTGCTCTGCTGCAAATGTTTCGCACATGCAACTCAGGATTCAGTTTTTGTTTGTGCAACAAAAACATGTCTAATAGTTCTGTATTTAATAAATATTATAATTATTAAGTGGTTGTTAACTCTGTGTGTATATGAAACTACTCTTTATTGCAAGATAATTATTTGGGGTGAATAGAAACAGATTTCATCACTGTTTCTATTCACCCCACGATTTTAAAATATGGGCTAGGTTAACCTCAAATAATTATTGTAATGAAACTATTATAGATATAGTAGTTTTGCAGTGATAATCATTTGTACAATGACTTATGTCATACCTGATTAGTAATTGTAATGCTAGATAATTGTAAAAATTGCAGAAAACTGTTATGCAACAATCAACTTTTCATAACATCCATGGAACAAGTACTGCCAACCTAACCTACCAAATTGCTTGTTGCCTGCAATGTGTGCAACCTAAAAATATTGAGCTTTTGACCAATAATAAGTTTGAACAATGAGTATTAGGAAATAATGAACGGATAATTGAAGTTTTGTTGCTATTCACCCCGCTGTTTCTATTCATCCCATTTTACGGTACTCTTCTAATTTTCTCTGATAATCCCAGCACATAAGGCATTTACATACACGAAAATTTATCACTACTCTGGTTGAAAGATTCTTCTGGTTCGTTTGGGCTTGTTTATTATTTATTGAGGGTATACATTGTTTCTAAGACCCACTTAAATTTTTGGAAGTTCCTCTTTTAATCCATCTTTATCTGAGTATAAGCTATTTGCTCTATCAAACAACAAGTAGGCCATTCCTTCTTTGAAAAACAATCTTCAAACAAAGAATCTTCAGAGTGGTTATGGATCAGTTCTTAGACCAACTTTCAAGGTGACCCTTGGAAAGTGAAACTTTTTGTTTTGACGTGTGTTGCGCATTACGCTTTCTTCCGATAACGGAGTCTCTCGCTAAGATAACATCGCTAAACACTAAAAAAACGACGAGATGCGCGTGTCGGCAGTTTTTATACCGACCACTTCCGTCCTAAAAACCAAAACTATCTCATCACCGATGGTCTTTTATATAACAGGCAGGACCGAAATTGGCCTAAGTTCTTTCAGTTCAGTTGGTGCAACGGCATTAAACGGAAGATTATTATGCTGGTCCTCCAGTTTTCAAAACTTTTACTGCTGAAAAGTACAATAGATGCGATAAACCTGTTATTACCAATGGTCTTATCGCTATAACCATCTGTATTGAAACATTCGTCAGAGCCTTCTGTCTGGATTTTATTGAGTTCATTGCTTAATTAGCTGCTTATTTAGCCAATAACCTTAAACTGAATAATAAATATTCATGTGCTCTTACCTGAGCTTCCAAAAGTTTATTTATCTTCATTTTATTTTATTCACAACTCAAACCCATTTCAAATAACTGTTTTTTAATTTGCTAAGCACAAGTACTAGCTATTACATAATGTTGGAGTCCCAGCCTATAATATTTAATTGCTTTAAGCAAAACCTGATTATGACGTAACTTTGAATGAATTATGACATATTATGACGTAAATGTCTTAAAATAAAATTTATGACGTAATTATGACGCATTATGACGTAAAGCATTATGAAAGTTTTCTTTGTATATATAATTTAATTATTTAAATTTTTATATATTTTTCACCAACCAGTCACTTTTTTATTTTCAATATTTACTTCATAACTTGTTTATAGTTTTTATAAGTTGATTAATCATACAATTCCCAAGGAGGCATTCTTTGTCCGTGCCATTTTACATATAACATATGTACTGTTTTAATGTTTGATTTTATATACTTTCCCCTAGACCATTGGCATCCTGCGTTTCTGTCCCTCGCTCCCAGCTAATCCTTGTGATTTCTTCAATAACTTTTTCAACATAAAATAGGGAGTAATCTCTACATGATATAATTTACGGCTCAGTCTTCTCCTTCTGGATCTCAAGCAGAGAGCAAACAAGCTTGTGGTCTATATGTCTACCACTTTCAGGTATTTTATGGTAGGGTGACAATAAAATCGATCCTGTTAATCTCAGTTTGTACACAGCGATGAGGTCTAACTCACTCTTGTAGGTCACTTGTAAGTTGTATTACATACAAGACCAATATTAAGATCTCTCACACAAATAACTGACTTTACGTAGATCAACAGGTCAATAAATAGTGCGTGGAAAAAAGCGCAAGGCGGGTGTATCCAAGGTTATATTTTTTTATTCCAATATCGCGGTTATTCGAACACCACTACTTGATTATTTATGATTATAGAGAAAAAATTAAAAGTGTGTTGTAATGCATAAAATATGTTGTTATTTTTCTTTTTGCAGTGCACAATTTAGTTTGTCTCGTATAGTTTTCAAGATGTCTATTACAAGTAAGTGTCATAACAATATATAAATCTCCAGCAACTAGCGAAAGGAATCCTGAAACATGTTCAAACATTGTCCAACAAGTCATCACATAAATAACTTTTCTAAGTTGTTTATATGGCTTGATATGTAATTCCACTCAAGTATAGTGGCCGTTCAACCCTAAAAATTCATAACTCGGTTATTTATGGATTTTATGGTCTGTATTTGAGGCTAGGGAAAATGTCTTTGTACAGTTCTAGATAGAATGGTTTGTGGAGTTGACAAAACTTTGTAATCAGCCAGATTGCTTTCATTTCCTTTTCATCGCCTTACGGGAAATTGAATAGTACAAGATTGATTTTGTAAGTGGTGGATTTTTATAATTTTATTATGGTGGTAAATGGTAAAACAACAAACACTTCTCTCATTGTACACTTGTCTTTAAAATGTGACAGCTGTTCAAAAACGTAACCAAGAAAGTTATAAACACAACTAAATATGTACCACGAAATAAGGAAATGTCTCGTACATTATTTTATTTGTGGTATGCTAGGTATGGATTGATAATTAGCTGGTACGATCAGATGATAAAGGCATATGTGATAACGGGTGCGTCTAAATAATTGGGACCTTGATTACAATTCGTTAGCGAGTGAACTTAATCAGTTTTAATGATAGAGTACTTAATTATGACATTTGCATTAAATTAGTTAATTAGTTATTGGAATATTAATAACTCTTACTCTATATGTAGTACGAAAAAAACCAACTAATTTTAAAAAACAAACAAAAAACAATATTCTTAAATTCCCTGTAGATACCTGGACTAAATGAGGAAATTCATCTTATTTAGTAATTTAAATGTATATACTAGTTCACAAAATATTATCTGAATTAATAATGTAAGGGACTTTAATTTTTCATATTCTTTTAAATGAACCTGAGAACGATTAACTGTGCAAGTATTAGCTCTTGTTTAGTGAGCACATATGACATAGAAGAGATTACATTTGCACTTTAATGAATATTAAAAATAATATTTACTGAGATAGGAAATACTGAAACAATAGAGAGGAATATGTACAGTACTGTCACAATTGTTTACTTTGGGTTTAAACTGAGAGTCGTGTATGAATAAACCATCTCTTTTGATATTTTTATTCTTTAAAAGTTACGTTTTACCTACAAATATAGAATTCTAGCTATTGATTAGTAGGTTATTGGGTAGGGTAGGCTATTGAAATCTTTTGGTTTTAACATTATCAGGTAAAACACACGAAATTCCCACTGTTTTATTTATAATATATGTATTGGGCCATTTCATTAATGTTCATATTATGTTTGTTATTTATCTGTGTTAAAACACATCTCACGTAGACGCTTGTAATCCAATCACCACAGAAACTTGAGAAACAAACAAAAATTAATTTTTACCTTTACTAATCGACAGTAAATACTTTATTATTTACACAGAATTATTGTTCAATATTGGTTTGCAGTAAAAAACATGTCATTGACAGATGTAATGTTTTTCACCTTTCAATAAGTTTTTTTTTCTATTTTCAGGTTCCAAAGTGCGGGATATTGCCAGATGGATACAATATCACTAAGGAGCAGTGTAAGTTCGAGTTACATTGTGACCAGAACATTTTTATTTCATATTTGATAATCCTTATTAGCCTTGTTCTTAGACGACCTGGTCATGTGCAGGACTGTGAGAGCTTATAATACAGGATAAGGCAGAGAGTCAGTACAATAGGAAGTGGACAATACTGACCGACAATGAACACAGAACATGTCTAACCAAGACCGAGACGAGAGCCTTAGAATTTACAGCTGTTAGCTCGATCCTGTGCGATTGTTGATCAATGTACCGATATGGCTAAATTACACTGAGGTTATATTACTGTATAAATACCTGTACATTATAGTAATAGTCCATATTATTCGCTGATAGCTTGTGTTAAATTTTACTCACAAAACCCTTATTAAACATGTCAAAAGTTTCATTAAAAAACCTTAGTAGACTTTATATTCTGAACAGGTAAATAAAAGAACTTATAGAATAAAAAATTAAAATGCTATTTACATCCATAAGTCAAATAAAATATAGGTATTCCTTAAAATTTTAAAGTGGCATATTGCAAATTATAGCCAAACGTTTTATTTATAAATTAACATTTTTATTGCAAAAAATAAGTAAAGTACCCTACTTTCGGATTTCATGTACATGTATTGTTTCCTGAGATACCACTGGTGGCACAGATAAAATGGATTCCCTGTACAATATATATTACTCAGTTCAGATTATAATACAGTAGTTTCTCACCTTGTGTCAGGGTTTCAGATTAGGCTTCACTACGAATATGATCTTTAGCAAAATTACAAATTACGTTAAAAAGATTTAGTTTTTTAGCACTGAATTACCATCACTTATTTCAAGGATGCCGTTCCAGTTAGAGCTCCAAGTGACGTATTCGTTAGAGGGATTGTAGAATCCTTTTTAGATTAATGAAACAGAAAGAAGTGCAAAGATAGCGATATCTCTAAATAACGAAAAATCATTTAAACAAGTAACACATAAATTATATATACAAAATTATAGCAGGGTTTCCGTTACACGTCAATAAATAGCCTCTAGTACATTATTTGGAGCAACAATGAGAAATTCTTTAATACTGCAGCGGTGTAATGGATTATTTACAATGTAATATAATTTAAATTGGTAAATTGTGCGACATAACCATGTATCTACTTGTTAATATCACTAAATATCTTTATAACGCCAATCTCTGAACATCTTCATATGGAATGTTAATTATAGGGTACAAAATATTGGACTCTAAGAAGTAAAACCATAAATATTTTTAAAGAAATATATACGGGCTTTAAAAAATATTAAATCGTTAACAACTATAAACATAAACTAAGAGCTAAAGCAATAATTGTTTACGAACAACTCAAGAATTTTTTCTTAAGTAAATCAACCAAATTTCTTGAACTTAATTATCTTTATGAAATTAAAACAATATATAAATATATGTATATATATATATATACATAAAATTATTAAATAATTAATGATGTTAATAACATAACTAGTATTAAAAATTGATAAGAATAAAAAAAGTTAATTATAAAGATTTGAGGGATGAAATGGTGAGGAAACTGAATCTTGCTTCTAAATGATGTTGATTACTGAATGCTTTACAGAAGATTAATTGCTAAACTACTAATCGTCCATTAGGATTTAAGAAAAGATCTAGTTGGAAATAAATCAGTTCTATAATAATTTTGTGGATAGACATTTTTATTAATAACAGTTAAAGCATTTTAGGCTATACATACAATTAAATTAGAATCCTTAATTGGATTTTGTAGACTGATACACAAGAAAATCGTATAAAAATGTTTGAGGGAAGAGGGACGGTAGTCCTATCTTTTCAATATTAACAGAGATTAAAGTACGCTGAAACTAATTAACCAATCAACTTGAATTTTTTTTCCTTTGTTAAGCAGTATTTTTAACTACTGGGTATTTTAAATTTCAATAAAGTAATTTTTTGTTTCCTAAAAATTTTAATGATAAAAAATGAATATTGGAGACGCTAAACATTTCTATTGTCTAAACTGTAACAGAATACTTTAAAAAATCCAATAGATTCTTAAAGACATATTGGATACTGTCAGAAAATAACAAGAAATTTGATTTTGTGGTTCCTGTAAAATTTACATTTTTATTGGAATAACAAAAAAATAAATCTTCCGTGACATCGCAAAGAATATGGTCACTATATATTATGGACCATGAAGAGGGATTGATGACCTTTTACAACCTAGTATGCTTCAAATTTATGTAGCTGAAAGTTTTTCATCTAAATCTATTTCATATAGGCCTATATACAAATATGTTTTAAGCATAACGAAGTATGCTGTCTACGGAACAATATTGAGATATGTGCCAAGTAAAAGGCATTAATAAATTACGTTGTTTTATTATGCTATAGCCTACTCTTAAAATTTAGTTTTAACACAATTTTATTATAAATTTTCTTAAATATTTCAGCATAAACTAATATAAATTAGTGGACAATTGACGAATGCATTACTTTACTATTACTTATGCACTCAAAAAATACAAATACAAGATACAAAATAACAAATAAAATATAGCGTTCGTTTACTGTTATTGCATTTCTGCTTCATATGCAGGTTCTTCATTTAAATTTCCTTTGACCCTCCTTTTGAGTTCTCTAGCTTGCCCCCGGCTTGTCTTTGTAACTCATTGATGATAGTGTCTGCCCTTGTCTGTTGTAGTCTATATTTTTCATAACGTCGACTGTACGTTTCCTAAGCTCAATGTATACTGCACTAAGTGCTTTCATTTAGTTATATTTCCATAAATTAATCCAATAAATCGTTTTGGTCATTCTAGACCTAATGAAATTGTTGACACGTTCGTTAACATTTTTGGTTTTGCCTTGTAAACACTTTCAAAGAAGGTTTGGCAAAGGCTCTAAAAGTTAATTTTATGGCCAGCATTATCGCTACAAGTATGCTATTTTTATTACTATGTGGTGTATTTGTCAGTTTTTACTATTATACTTATACCAAGTATCATTTTTCTGTAGGTCAGAGGTCGTACTGAGAAAACTTGCTGAAGTGTATACAGCTGCTATCATGTTTGTTACACTGTGTTTTTCCTAACTTCATTACCATAATAAGACTAATTTATCAATAAGGCCATTTGTAAGCTTATTTTTCCCCTAAAGTTTGTCACCATCCAGTATAGGGTCTAGTGAATGTTTTTGGAGTTTCCTAAGCCTGTCACCCTTTTTTTTATATATCCTACACATTTCAGTTTTTTATTTCAACATTACCATAAGTGTAGCTGCCAGCAATAGTTTAGAAACTGTTAGTATCACCAATAGTCTTCCAAATATTCCAAGTATCACACATTTTACTTATCAACCTAAAGTACAAGTTAATAAGTATAAGGTAGTGGAGGATCTTGGCGTTCTCCTAAACGGTATACTTAATCCAAGATCATCACAATGAGGCTACCTGCTGTGAAGCAAGGCTTTCTTTGGCGAACAACTGCCAGTGGTTTGTCTGAACTCTCTATTGTTATTCTCTATAGGTCTCTTTTACGTCCTATTCTTGAGTACGCCTCTGTGGTCTGGAAACCTTATTACATCCAAGACAGGGCTGGAAAGGGTTCAGAGAAGGTTTGTAAGGCTGGTCGGCATATTTATTGGCATTTCCGTTAGAAATTAAAATAAAATAAAGACAAACTTTTATTTTCCAGCTGCTTCCATTCCGCCGCTTCGTTCTTGCTAATTTGTTGCCTAATATTTTTAGTGATTTTCTTTGTTTAAACATATAAAACATTTGAATAAAACTTTTATGTCTATCACTTTGCCTGTATCACCGTGCGAAGTACCTTGGATGCCAGCTTTCTGGTACCGCTCGCTTCCATTTTACTTACCGTGAATTAGAGATTTTTTTCTCCTCTACTGCATGTTTCATTGCATTTTTTCATTACATACTCAGCTTTACTTTTTAGCAGCGTAATAAAAGGTGAAACCTTGGTAGGCGCTTGGGGGGGGTTCATTACGCCACCTAGCACACTCCAAGCAGCCATGACTATTGACCTCAATCCATTTACAGGCTTAATACTTACATCAACCTGTTTGTTGCTTTTGGATGTACTTACTCATTTAGAGCTATTAATTTCATTTAGAAGGATCTTCATAATAAAGATCTCCATTTGAAATGCTAGGCCAAACCGCTTGGCAACGCGTTCTTACACGTACTTAGTGCTTCTGACAACTATTACAAACTTATGAGGTGAAAAGCCGTTCTTCTTAGTTACGTTTATCTTCTTTGATGAACTTAAGTGATCCTTTGCCGAACTGAAGGAGGGCTAGATCTATTTTAGATGCTTCACTGCCAGACTTATATTTCATAGAATTAGAGGTTTTTTTTCCTACCACCTCTTAATCTACTAGAACGAGACATTACTTTTCACCCAATCAAAACACAACACAATAATTATTTTTCAAACTCTAGAACAAACACTTAACTACTTTACCGAACAAAATAACTGTTCATAATTTAGAACATCAACATAAACAATAACCAGAAAACAAATGTGAAAACAGATTACAGCTCAAATGTAGCACAGAATAACCAACAAAAGAAAACGAAATACAACTTCGTAGTGTCTGTAGTTATACAAAAAACAATGTATTCATGAAGTAAAGCATGCATTCTAAGAACATTATCTCAGAAATCGGTCTCAGCTTCAAATTTATTTAATATAGAAGTATTATATAAGTATGACTGTTTTCGGAAAACTTTAAATAGTAATAAGAAAAACGTTATTATGCTATGCCTCCCTTCTGTATTCCCTTAATTTTAAAAACATAACAAGGTTTTTTAACAGTAAGTCAAAAACATCTGATGTTGGCCTTACCATACTTATAAAAAGTGCTTAAAAAGTCTTTGCCTATATTTATGTGTTTTTTTGAGTATAAAACATACAAAATATCGTTTGTTAAAAACATGTTTATTTTGTATATATTGTATTTCTTTACAAAATATAACTTATGTTTAAGTTTTAGTGTGTAAGTTAAAATATATCTGGAAGATTTAGGGTTATAATACTTCAATTTAATGGGCTACTGACACATATTTAGTGTATATAAATTAACACATTCTAAATATTTTGTCAGCTGTTGTACAGTTTTTTACTTTGTTGAACTGTTGCCTAGTTGAGTATAAACTCGCGTGGGAACAGAAAATGCGCGCTAAGTCTAATATTTAAATATGTCAGTAATTTTCATATGTTATTTATGACATTTTGGTTGAAATATTTTAAATAGCTGCCATTATGAAGTTTGATGGGAAATTTTTACCAAACTTTATTTATTGATAGGTACTACCAACCTACCAAATTTTCATTAAAGTTGATTCAGTTATATTAAAATATAGACGGTCAGGCATTTAACAAAGCATGTATTCAAAGTTCCAACTCTGCTCTAACATCATTACACACCAGGCTCAGCTACATGTTTACATGTGTTTGCGTTTCATCATATTTTTGATTTTATACTAATGGCTTTAGTTTTCAAGTAAATTAAAATACTGTTTAAATGACTAGTTTCTAGTCGTACAAAATGTACTTGCGTACGAAGTACGTCAAACTGCATATACAAGATAAAACAATACGTTAATTATCCTCAATCAATATCACTGTATAATACATCATAATCTTTTGGGAAATTGCTGAGTCTAAATGTGAATTTAACTAAATAAGACAGAATCATAAATTTAAAATTACATTACACGTGTATAAAACTGAAATTTTCTTTTTATCCAGTTATAATTGAACTGATTTCGATGGTTAAATAATTCTATTGAATTAATGTCTTGACAATTTTTTCTCTAATTACTAAGCATTTATTTCGTGTACTGTATGACTTTGTAAATTTCCAAGTGTAATTATTAGGTTTTGTAAAACACCAACATTATACTTGTCTTTCAACGTAACGTTATCTCTGAACACAGATGTAGTGAGAGTGCGCCGCAGTATCCCAGAGGTAGACGCTGTCAATCCGGACTACATGAACGGGGAGGTACCGTCTGGCCAGGAGGAGCATGCAGATCCTCAGCAGTCCATCAGTCAACTGCCATTGGTGGACCATGTGGACACTCTGTTCAGCAGCGGCAAGGATGACAAAATTGCGCAGATGTCACAGGATACGCAGGAACATGAAGGCAGCCATGATTCTCTAGCCCGGCAAGAGAAGTCAGCTGTTGAGGGTTTAACTAGCGACGAGCAAGCGGACTGCTATAAGCAGCAGAATATAGATACACCGGGAGTTGAGGAGTCTATAATGAAGAGGCAGAACTCAAGGGGAATGTCGATCGTGGATATGTCTCAGAGACTACAACCGTCGTTTTCCCGTAACCAAGCCACTAGAGACAGAAGCTGGCGACGTAACAATAGGATAAAAGAAAAGGAAGAGATAACGTCTTTGTACTCTGAGCCGCAAAAGGTAGTGAGGATTAAAAGTGCAAAGCATGGTTTTCGTTCTAAGGTAGACGAGGCTGCCAAGGATACTCCCAAAAGGGTTTACAAACCTACAGGAATCCTGCCGCAGTTTCCAGTTTACGATGAAGACATCGATTTCCAACCCGATCCCTTACAAGGTATCCTTGAAGACAAATACTGGCAGGATCAAGAAGATCAAGAAGGAGTTATTAGAAAATATATGGATCTTGCCATAAACAATATGATGCCCCCGAATTCGGAGATTGATAAGCGTGATGCAGAGAGAACTAATTATCAAGCGAAGAGCATCACCAGCAATCTGGCGTTTAGGGGTGAGTCCAACGAGAGGGAGAGAGGCTGTCCTTGTAAAGAGGTAGTGGCTTGTGGTGAATGTTCGAAGGGAAAATCTAACAAGAAATCAAATTTCACAGAAGCAGAAGATGAAGTTCCGTTCGGTAGAAATCTCTTGTCTTTGGACAATGGAAAGCGTGAAGATGTAGAAGATAACAATGACGTTTCTTCTTTCAAAAATATAGCTTTCTTAAATCAGTATGATTCTGATAAAAAGACGCATATTTATAAGAAGAGCATTCCAAATTATTCCTCAAATCTCCTGGGTAGAAAACTGCTTTCATTTACAGACGTTGACAGTGACTACGATGAAGATGGTGAAGAAAACTATGAAGATGAAGTAAGTGAGTCTAGCTATAGAAGGCTACGTTCTTATGATGGAAATCAAAATCATAAGAGGACTAAAGTGTTCGGTAGAAAACTGCTTTCATTCACAGAAGTTGACAGTGACCTCGATGAAGACGGCGAAGAAAACTATGAAGATGAAATAAGTGAGTCTAGCTATAGAAGGCTGCGTTTTGACGATGCAGATCAAAACCATAAGGGGTCTAAAGTATTCAATGTATATAGCACCTACGATGATAATGTCAATAATATCCAAAGACTAAAACCTTATTACGAATATGTTGATAGTGAGCCTGTTATTGAGCACCAGGAAAATAAAGATACTGAGGATGCTCAAGTTCTTGATGAGTTTACAAACAATAAGAAGGCAGAAGATACCGCACTCATATACAATCCAGCTGTACATAACTTGCCTAATAAACCTGCTCAGTTTTACACACCAAATAAATGGGCTAATAGGTTACAAAAGTTTCTTCAACCGAAGGAAAAAGGACCACATACCAGAACAAAAGGAGTAAATATGACCGAAGAATTTGCAATTGTGCAAAGTGAAACTTTAAGAAATGCTTCATTAGTCCAGGCCACTTACAAACCAATTAATAAGACTACACCACAGCCACTTAATACGACAATTAACATCACAACAACTATCAATCTTGAAAGCACAAATCCCCCAAAAGGAAGAAGGAGTTATTCAGAACCTTTTTTATTTGATTTACACAGGATTTCAAATTTGGCTGAAACTTCAGACGACGCTGTGGCACGAAATAATTTAAAGGTTATCAACATGACAACAAGCTCTTCGCAACCGTCAAACTCGTCAGAAGTGCCTTTCGGAAACAATACTCTTGTATCAAACAGCACAAATAACGTTACAGTATCTCAATGGAATATTACGTCAGTAAGTTCCGTTGCAACAACAAAGGCAACGGTCACGCCAACCGTTAAGAAGAAGGCAAAATTCGATGAAGAAGAAACTATAGATGCTGAAGTAGCCAATGACATAGTAGAAACCGTGATCGCAGAATCACAAAGAAGCTCCGTGTTGGGAAATAGCCTAGGACTCTGTAGAAGAAATGATTCCTTGAATGTAAGGTACGGAAGGGTCATTCCAGAGACCGAGAAAGTACTCAGGACTGTCACAGAGTGTTTGATGAAGAGGTTGAAGAACCACTTGGCCAAACAAAGCTGCATAATCCTCGATTCTGAGTTGCTGGAGTTCCTTCAGTGGATTGTGCTCAAAGGAGAATCCAGCAAGGATTACGTTCAGAGAAGTTCGGGCAAGTTTCGCATCCCCAAGCCAGCGGCGCCCGCAGTCAATCTTACTACTTGTGGTCCTGTCGTGATGGCCTCCGAATCAACCTCGTGCGACCCAGCTCTGGAGGCTCCACCACCACCTGATCAAATAGTATCCAACTTCAATAACTCTATGCCAACATAATGGGCATTAAAACAACTTTGTCGGTGACAACTTTGTCTTGAAAAGATATAAAGGTTTTTTAGATTCATCCTCTTGAACTGAATTGAAGAGCCAAATACATTCTTACTTGATTATAACTCGTGTCTTTCCATTGCGGTATTTCAAATTATAATGTTAATCAATGAATAATGAAACAAATGAACGAACGTAAACATATAAGTAAGTCAGAAGCATACGATTAGATTCTTTATAGAATTTGGAGAAACATGTTCTGTGTATACATTAATTCGCTCTTAATGCTTTCGATAAACAATTTTTCTGTATGTAAATGAGTAATAAAATCTTATTGGATATTGGATTCATGTCTTTATGCAGTTTATTCTTCGAGTTTGACCTGGAAATTCGGTGTAGTAATGGTATTTTTCGTTAGTATAAATGTTATAAAAGCTCCATATTAAACACAGTCAAAATTGTTTCATTAGAATTCCTAACATGTGTAACAAAAAATATGATGTTACACTAATGTGTATTTTATTACATTTGTAAACACTTCTCGGTAAGTTAAGGTCTTATAATCAATATAACCTAGAAAATTTCCCCTGCTTTAATATAAATAACTAAATTTTTTAAACATGTGTGCCTTTATTAAAACTATTAGCGGTTATGCTCATGTTTTCAATCGTTATGTAAATGCTAATAGGATGAAATAAGTAATAGAAATACTTATCGGAAATTATCCTTAGAACACTATAACTTATCTTTTTTTAATCATTATTTAAATCAAATATGTTGAAATACATTATAGAAATGCTTTTTATCTGAAACCATCCTTAGAACACAATATCGTATCTTAAAATAATCTGAGTGACTCAAACGTCAGGTTATTACACATTAATTTTTTTTAATTTTCCTAAATATACACATACTTATCTATGTCGTTCTTGGGTTTTAATTGTAATCTATTGTTCTACTATTTCTCACAATTCCGTGAAATATAATTTCTTACTATATTAAAATATCGCTGTGTACAAATATTAACTGTCGGTAATTGTATAGATTTCAACCACATTCAAAAACGCAGTTTATAAAAAAAATGGTAAACGTACATTTTCCTTAACATATCTGATTGATAGACTAATAACATTTTATCACTTTTCTCACTAGATTTATTTACTTAAATAAAAGTTTCTTGCGAACCCTCAAATAAAGGGGTTTGATGCCCTAGGTCATATCTGGCCCTAAGCTAAGAGAGCTGTCTTCCCACTTAATCGTTAAAAAACTCAGTGTTTAGTAATGAATGGACATACGATAAGAGAGTACTGAATGAAATGCAATGTGACTCGGAAGTTTTGCACATCACGATAAAGTAAGAAAATCTGTTCCGCAGTGGAACGAGCGAGACAAAAATCCACAAACGTCGATAAAGAGATCGGACAAACTATCCATTACACTTGAGGCTCCGGGCGAGAAGCAAGCCCAAGTCAGAATGCGTGCAGATTGGTAGGAGACACTATCGGCTACATCACGTGATGTCTCCGAACCAATGGAAAACAAGAGAAGAGATCAGGTGAAGCAGTCAGCTGTCTATTTTGAAACCAGTTATTGCAGCTCAATGAACTGTATTACAACTGTACAAAATACTACATTTGATACAGGAAATTCAGCATCATGAACAATGGACAAACAGATAACAGTTTTGAATAGGAATGTAATATACTAATAATTTGTGTAGTTTTTGGGAGTGGTGAAACATACAACCCGCATATTTCTTATTAAATGAAATTTTTAAAGCAAATATGTTCTCCTGTCCTAACAGGGGTTTGTGCTGGACTCCATTAAAAATTTATACCAAAATAATCCATTAAAAGTCTGGTTATTGTTTCGATGGGAGCTTCTCGTGTCGGAACAATAGCCAAGCAGACAAAGGACCAATATTCTATTGTTGTGTTGTACGATCAGATGGTTCATAGATGTTGGCAGCTAGTGAGTTGTAAACGTGTTGTACTGTTTCAATACCCAGTTCTCGCTCTCACCCATATGTATTACCAATTTACTGGAAACCTCTATCACATGCACGGTATTACATTTAATTGTATCAGTGTCCTTAAAAACTGTTTCCTTGTTTGCTAGCTGATAATCTTCCAAATTTGCGATTGGTAGTGCATTAATCCATCTAACATAGTAAAAGATAGGTAACCGATCATCAGTACATAGGTAAATAATCTATAATAAGTTTCATCCCGCTCATCTTCAACTTATGCCTGCTAACTCATTAAATATGCGATCTAAAATTTGAATTGGAATGTAAACAAATGCTACTACTGAGATGGTTAAATATCAAAATTTAATATTTAAAAATACAAATTTAAGTTAGATAAATATTTCAATTACAACGAACTATGCCTTTTAAAATAGACTGAGGATTGGCCTTTGAGTAGAACTCTGATGTTACAAGATCGAAGTACGAGTTTTCCCGAAGTACAATACGGGTGGTATAGTTAAACCGTTTTGAAATAATAAGTAACTATTATGTCATTTAACTCATTTAATTTCAATATTGTGTTCAAATGCCACGAATTTTAATAAAAACTGTAAATCCAAGAATTTATAATTAGATATTGAATGAGAATTGATCATGGTAAAACTGTTCAGGTGGCTGCAATATATAAATTATTGCTTGCTGTAACACGTCCAATGTGAGTTAAAAAAAGATAACAAAGTAGCAACAATAAAGAACTACATTACAAATTTACAATTTATCACCAAGAAGGAAATCTTAATTAAATCCAAATAACCACTGATAAAGCGATACAGCAAATGTTGTACTTAAATAAATTTTTAACTTGTAAGTTGTGATTAAAATTTAGTAATGTTTAATCACATATTTGCTTCTATAAATAACTTTAGTATGGATGTTATTATAAACAATATAATAAGGAATGTATAGTCCGCACAAATTCTTAATCAACTTTAATTTAGCCAGAGTTCATAGCATTTAATCAAATTTATCAGCGAGCATCTCTTCCTAGCTAAAACGCATTTGATACCAACAGCATTCAACAAACTATGAATTTATCTGGATTTGCTAATTTCATCCTCTTAGGTAATCCGCTCTTCAACTTGTTTTAAATGTACTATGTTAGGCTAGTCAGTTTTCTCCGAACACGTCTTTGCATGACGCTCTGATTTGTAATTATTCTGACAGTTTTGTTTTAAAGCATTAAACTTGGCCGTGTTTACATTTTCCTCATATTCCGATGTCTTAATCCAAATGGATGTGTATTAGACCAAAATTGGCCATTCTTCGCGAAAGGTATCAGGCAAGATTGCATGAAGCATGAACGCAACTCTATAATGGATACTGTCAATGTGTTCATTCCTGATTAACCCTCGACCGTGACGCTTGGTTAGCAATCTGGTGGAGAAGGATCCCTTGATAAATCATTTATCATTTATCATGATAGCAAGTGTGCTGTCATTCTTGTGTTACTCACGTCTGAGGCACTTAATTTCTAAATATGTAGTTATAATTGTGGGTATTCAAAAGTTTAATTGAGACAACAATTAATTTATTGCAATGCATTTATGTTCAACGTCTTAATTAAATTTAACTCAACTCATCTTAAAATGTAATGAAACCCACTAGCGTAGTTGACTACAAGTTCCACATGTTTGCAAATCTAATTTAAATTATCTCAAAAAACTAATTTTTAAATTAAACAAGAACAAACAACAACTTCATTTGAAAATTAATATTCGAAAAGAAGATTATTAAATAAAAACTGCTCAAAACATTCTTCATGGTGATTGGATTTGGCCAATTAAGGAACAGAATTGAGATAATGAATAAACATAATAAGCTAATTGAATAAAAGCTTTAAAATTCGTGTTGAGGTTATCACACGAAAACGAGATACTTCTCGATCCATGTTTATATTATTTTTTCAAATTATGAGTACTATCAGTCACAGAAGTTTACACTCTTTTGGGAACACTTTGTATATTTATAAAGTTTTTAAATACAACTTCAACACTTATTATATACTCTACAATTTGTATGCAATACATTGTTATCTGCAGCCTACCTTTTAAAAGCCTAATTTACTGAAGTGGAAAGACCTTGAAGTCTACCCCGCAGCAACAATGTTAAACTTAAAACAATTTTATAAGATTAAGTTTTGTTATATGTAGGATGTCTCGGCTTAAAGATACAATCAATAGATACCAAATCCCGCTTCGATTTCTTTTACAAATTATAGTTCATGTTTATTTTAAAGATTCAATAAAAACGCATTTGGCTGTTTTTCATTAACAACCGATTACAGTATAAAAATTTTAAAAAGCTATTGGACGTGTATTAATTAATATACTTAAAATTAGTCTCATAATTCTATGACTAAAAGCAAAATCGTAAAAGTGTTTAAAGTTAAACTTAGTTCTTATGGAGCTAAATCGAGATGGCCACAAGCATAATAGGCTCCTAATGTCCTCTTCAGATAAATTCTGTTAAACACAGATTATTAACTGAGTCACGAGTAAAAGTTTAAATTATGAAATAATTATTATTGGCTCTCTTATTGAGAGAAGTTGACACTCCGCATCACAGTTTTTGTCGCCATTTTACTATCATCTTTTGCTTATGTTCATTCCAATGTCTCACTTTACTTCGTTTTAACATTAAGCCACTTCCGAGCGTTCTCTTCTCACTTTACAACCCTTTATTTCTCTACCCTATATTCTCCCTGTAGTATTTGCTACATTAGCTAATTAAAATATTATTAATAAATAATTATGGGAGAATATATGTACGACAATATTTTAGAATATAAGTAGATTTGTCAAAACGTAGGTACATTAAAAATGTAATATCTCAAGAAAGGGTCCGTGAAGAAAGGATTGGTACAGAAAGACAGTTGTTTTATCTGGAAGTCAACTATAACTGGTTACAATAGAGGTAGAGCAGTTGACTATTGACTTCTCTAGCCTGTGGTGGGATAGTAGGAGACCAATTACGGGATAGTAGGACGTCGGTGATTACATTTAGGAAGAGGTCGGTATAAAAACACCGACACTGTTGATTTTTCAGTGTTGGGTGTATTATTAAAATAGTGTACCCGTTCTTCGTTTTTCCAAAATGGCTCTGCGTCGGATTTTGCGTAAGTAGGAATTGTATAGTCATTTTACGAGATTCGTATGGGAAGTTTGTTGTCAGCTAATGTTAGCTCTTTTGTACACGGAATCTTGTATTATTTTTATACCAGAGAATTAAGAATATTTAATAAATCTTTTTTGCAAGATAATAAAAGTTATAATAAGATTTCTACAAATAAAGTTTTCAATTTTTATTTTATTTTCAAGTTCTTGGTTCCAGTATAAAAGTTATATTCGTCAGAATAGATTTAAAACATCAGGATTTCAAGTTTGTAGTAGATTTTTTAAAAATTTATTTTAACTACGGGTTTCTATTCTAATCTGTGCTAAGCTGTATCAGCAAATGATACCCGAGGTACGAAGAATTTTTCAACTAAGTAGATTTTATTTTATTTCTGTTTTATAAGAAAGTTTAATTTTTAGTTGGATTTAAATGTTGAATCAAAAAGTTAAACAGTCTGGAAATAAACTAATAAAAAATAATGTAAAGACATTTCGTGAGTTTGCGGATCCCTCTACATTCTCATTGCATTTTTGATTTTTCCTTCATAGCTTACCATTCCTTCGAACTCAAACTCCTTAACTCACTTTAAAACTAAAACATTTTCTTACTTTCTCATCTTAAATTCACTTCTCATTTTAATTAATCTTAATTTTCAACCTCATCTTTCCTCTTTGTTCTTTTTTACCTCGTTATCTCCAGTTTGTTGAATATTCATACCACTTTATCGTCATCTTATAAAGGGATTGTCTAAGACACGTAATAATATTTGAGAGGCAACACCTTAGAAGAAAATCGCCAGTTTTTGCTAGTTCTCCCAAGAACTGTTTTCAGATGTGACAGTCGCAAATCCAGTGGAGGAGGTGTCCTGAGTGCTGTGCGGGACTCTATCTACAGCTGCAGGTTATCAACAAGTCTCAACACATTTGAAGGAGTTCTTGTGTCATGTGCCAATTCCCCTCCTTTTTTTGTTATAGGCAATGTCTACATTCCCCCAAATAGCCCCTCATCTCATTACACCAATCTTTGTGATGCTTTTGAAGAGGTCTCAGCGCAGGCGGGAAGCCCCGACAATGTAATGTTAATGGGTGACTTCAATTTGCCTGATCTTTATATGGATAATGTTGCCTGCTCTAGGAGCAGCGATTGCTCTCGTCCCATTATTGATCTGGCGGTTACACTTGTCTTAAGACAGTACAATTATATTCTCAATTACCGCGGTGTTTGCTTAGACCTCGTTCTGTCCTCAATTCCTTCGACCAAGGTTACTGCTGCTGAGGATCTTCTGTTACATGAAGACAAACACCATCCTGCGCTTTCGATTTCCTTTTCTGTTGATTTGCCATCTGCATCTAAGGAGCCTAAACAATCATGGACTTCAGAAACTGTGATCTTGATTCTGTTTTTCGGCAGGTACAAAGCCTTGATTACCCAAGCCTCACAGACCTATCCCAATCAGAGATAACATTCAACTTGTTCTTTTCTAAACTTAGTGAGGTAGTGATGTCAAATACTCCTCTAAAAGTAATATATCCTACTAAATTTCCAATATGGTTTACCAAGGACCTTAAAGTCTTAACTGTAAGGAAGAAAAGACTTCATAAGAAGTATAAACTATCAGGAGACTTTCATGACTATGAACATTTTAAAAAGGCTAGGAGAGAGTGCAAAATACTTTCACACAAATGTCATGATGATTATATAACTAGAATAGAGAAAAGCATCCCAGGAAACGTCAAGTCCTTCTGGTCTCATGTAAATAGCCAAAAAGGCTCTTCTAATCTCCCACCAAGAATTTTTTATGACAATGCTGAGGCACATGAAGCTCATGGCAAATGCAATCTTTTTGCTGAATTTTTTAAATCAGTTTATAATGACTCTGATGTCATCGCACCTTCACTCGATTTTGAATGGAATATGTCTATCTCTAATTGTCCTGTGTTTGCCACAGACATGTGATGGCACTACATCAACGCCTTATCCTGTCCTTTCTGGCATATCACAGGGATCCCCCTTGGACCCCTGCTGTTCAATCTATTTATAAATGACATTGGAGGTGTTATTACCACTAAATTTTCCATGTTTGCTGATGACATCAAAGTTTATAGCTGTGTGCTTAGTGAGCAAAATCAAATCGAACTGCAATCATCATTGGTCAACATAAGTGATTGGTGCAACAACAACTCCATGGAATTAAATCTTTCCAAGTGCAGGGTAATGACATTCAATCGTGGCAAGAGCTGTCGTCATTTCAACTACAGTATCAATGGCAAACGGCTTGAAAGAGTGTTCAGGGTGCGTGACCTTGGTGTTATTCTGAACTCTTCCCTAAGTTACAATGACCATATTTTGAACGTCACTTCTAGAGCCAATGCTCTCATCGGTTTCATTGTAAGATTTACTAGAGACTTTAGATCCCCAATCACCATGGCTAATCTATACAAGACCCTAGTACGCCCTGTTTTGGAATACGGTTCTGTAATTTGGTCACCCTATCAAATTGACCACAATGAGATGCTGAACAGGGTTCAGGTACGTTTTGTGCGTCTCCTCGGAATACTACTTGGATATACCTTTCTGGGCACTCCAGTGGCTGAAGTGCAGGACATGTTTGGCTTGCAGTCCCTCTCTCTCCGAAGGAAGTTCCTCGACCTTGTGTTTTTGAACAAGACCGCGAGTGGTGTGCTGGATTGCCCGGTCATCTTAAGCTACATCGACATCTCCATCACAAGAGGTACTAGATCGAAGACAATCTTCCAGAGAAGATCCATGCCCTCATACTATGCGTATAACTCATCAGTCCCAAGACTCCTCCGCTGTGGCAGTGACGTGGCTCCACTGATTGAATTCTTCATGAGGCCAACTGGAATTAGAAATTAACTGTTTCAAATTATTTATAGGAAACCCTAGTTAGGCTTTTGTTGAGGCAGTATCATAGGTATGGCAATTTCTGTAGGGTAAAATGTTTACACTCTTTTGTTACTTTCTGTATGCCTAACTTATTGTTTGTTTGTTATGGTCTTGATTGTTGAAGAGTTTTCTAGGTTTATCTTTTGTTATTTCTTTAGGAAATTTAATTTTGTTATTTTTAGCATTTTTATCATATTGTTATAGTTTGTTTCAAGTTTATCTCTTGTTATTGCTTTAAAACTTTTACTGTTATAGTCGTTCAAATTTTATTTTTGATTGTTGCCCTCTTTTCTTGTCTGGTAGTGTCTTGTTACACTTGCTGTTTTGCTCACCAGCTCCTGACTTTTTTTTGTCTTAGTTGTTGTCCACATATTTAATGCATGTATTATTGTGTATTTATATAGTATTAGTAGGCCTATATTGTATTGTGTTATTCAAATATTATTAATTATTATTGTGAAAATGGTGGATACCGTTGATGAATAAATAAACTGCACTTCAATTCAGAAATACCATTCATAGGGTGACAGGTAGTTTCAGAAAATTGTTTGTATCTATATTGATTTCAGCTTACACAAAAGTCTAGATCACTTTGAAACAAAGTCTATATCACAAGGATTATAGATAACCAACTATAGAAATTACATACTTTCAAGATTTTGACAGCGTTTTCGAAGGATTAGGCAAAAAATAAAAGTATAGTAGACATTGTAGGATGAAAAATAAAAATTGGAAGACTAAATATCATTATTTCTCTTTTCTCTTTTCCTTCAACAAAAGTAAACAAAATGAAAGAAAGTATCATTTTAGTTAAAATTTGCTATTTTTTCTTTATAGTCTCAAGCTTTGTATGGCAGGATGTCAAAGTAGGACTTGGCCTATACAATTGAATTCTCTTTGAATATAGGTAAGGAATCTTTTGAAAGAACTCTTAATGTAAAATAAGATCACCGTATTTGACTTAAAGTTCAATTTCATGGTTATTATATTTATCTTAAACTATTTAGTATGCCAGGCAGTCTACTTAAATGATCGATAATGGAAAACCTTTATGGGGGGTAAAAAAATAATAAAAGAAATGAGCTACAAATATTATCAAAATTTTAGGCTTTTAGGAAACGTTTTAATTACATGTTTCAAAGTAACTTGCATAACGTGGACTCTCCAAGTTCGTTGCCTGTACGGTACAATTTTAAATGCTCGTAACTCAGGGGTTATTACCCTGTGTAGTTTTACTACATTAAAACACTTTTATTTTACCCCGTGCTGTCCCTATGTCTTCGTATGTAATGCATTAGCGTAGTGTGGTGTTAAGATTTATGATACTGTAAGTTACTTAGACCATCTGTCAAAATCCGGTCTAGTAAAACTAAAAAGCTTTATCTAATTTCTTTTAGTATTAAATATTTATTATCATACTTATTGTTATTTATTTTCCTATGGTTAATACCCTTATTTATTCTGCTTTTTTCATACGATTACATTTTTATTAATTATATTTAAATCATCACGCTTATGTTTTATACTAAGTCATTTTGTTTTAAAGTTTGTTCACTGTCGTATCCTTACCTGGTTCTATCTAAATAGTTATATCCTTAACTGTATGTATTGCAAATCAGTTATCTCTATTATATAATTTTTATATTATATCTGTATTAATTCTAAATTGGCTGTACACTGTACAATTTTACTTTTGCTGTTGAAAATAAATGAAATAAAACGAAGTATTTCATAAACGTCAGTTATAATGAAACGACGATACTTTCCAATTCAATATTACTTTTGCTACCTACGGTTTTCTCAGTAGTGTATTGATCTGTTGGCGTAAAAGTGTAAAATATTCATAACCGGATCATTAAAGATCCATTGTATGTATTGAAAAAGAGATAGAACGAAAATAAGGAAAACGTTTTACTGGAATTTTAGCGGTCCAATACAAAGGGAGAGAGAGAAAAACAAATGCGGATGGTTCTCAGGAAAACAGATCAGTGTGATAGGGTATCTGTTTACAAAATCTCGTTAACAACGCTTCGTAAAAATCACAAATGTTTTCTGATGCAACAAAATATAGAAGAAACTGATTTCGACAATTTATCTATGCACATACTCGTAGAGCTCGAATCTATATAAATGTTCCTTTTTTTAATGTAAACAGTAGGGCTATAACTAAAAAACCCATTTTGTAAACGGTGAACAGTATTAGTCTTGATTAAAAAGTAAAGTCATCATACGTTATGCTACTCATGTAAGTATAACCGCGCATTGGAATGAAATAAAGAAAAGAAATTTATCCATTTTTAAAAACTTAGGTTTGAAAGGGCTATTTAAACTAAAATTTGTTTTCATATGAATTATTTATTAGTTGACCAATATAAATCACACGTCTATGGTGAGTGTAGTATTACGTTTGTCTGTTTAGAAGTTCAGGCGATGATTAATATCAAAAGTGTCTTAAATTATTATATACACATTTAATTGAAAATTAGGGAATCAATTAATTATCAATGTTGAGTTTCTGGACATAATTATTTATTACGGGTTACCTGAAAAAGTGGGGCGAAATGGTATTGTAAACCTTTATCGGCTTAATACGAATAACATAGCTTTCTTATTCTGAAATTATTTTCTAGGCTTTATCAGTCGTGGACTTTGAAGAGTATCATTTCTGTCTGGCTCTCTGTTTGTCTTTCCGCACTATATCCTGAACACTAACTGACATATAGACGTGAAATCGTGAATGAAGATTCATGCTACACGAGGAAAACTGAGTTTTATTATGGCTGAGCGGTAGCGAAATTTTTACATTGGTCTTACAGATAACCATGATGGGAACGAACAAATAACAGAGTACGAAAGTTTGTAAAAGAACTCAATACACCCATAAGATATATAGCCTAAATATCCCAATACAAACAACATCTTTTTATAGTGACTTTGTATCTAAACTTTTATTACTGAAACACGGATATGAAACTGAATGTAAATAAACAAAAATTTTAAGGTTTGCTTATCCGATTCATATTAAATGTTACATAAAATTTTTTTTTAACGCACATTTTCAGTACTTTATCCTAAAGCAACAGTAGACAATTTCTCAGATTGGCCTGACTTTTTATTCAAACAAAAGAAGCATGCGGATACTATTTTTCTTGTACACAATTCTTTTTAGTTCATTTATGTTATATGTACATCTACACACACACACACTCTCACACTCACACTCACACACACACACACACACACACACACACACACACACACACACACACACACACACACACACACACACACACACACACACACACACACACACACACACACACACACACACACACACACACACACACACACACACACACACACACACACACACACACACTAGAATATGTGTGTGGTTAATTATAAACATATCATAAACACACACACACACACATATCACATTATATCACACATATCATAACTTGGTACGTTACATAAAAATTGTTTTCGGAAACTGAAAATATGTAGGTAGGTTATGGGTGGAAAACTCGGTTGATCCACCGTAATTTGGAATCATGCCAGAAACATCGTAGTGCACTCAGTTGTTTACCTGATGAGACATTGAGAACACCTCTTCATCTGGATTACATTCGATGTTGTAATCTTGATCCACCGTAATTTGGAATCATGCCAGAAACATCGTAGTGCACTCAGTTGTTTACCTGATGAGACATTGAGAACACCTCTTCATCTGGATTACACTCGATGTTGTAATCTTGTTGTCTCTGATGTCAGAATAATGCAAACAGTTCGTTTAGAGCGCAACATTTCAGACACTGCACTAAGTGAAGGGTGAAATGGTGCCGAACTGAACCTTGGCATTTAAGAAATTTATCGAAAAATATAAATTCTTCCAAATTTTTTACAGATTGAGCAACGGAATGTGTGCAATAGTAGCATAGGTTTTTCTTATAAATAGTGCTAACTTAGTTTTATAGAGCTATTTGTATGGAGTTATTCGTGCATAGTTGATAGATTGAATTTGTGGTTTAAATATAAATACTAAAATTAAGATCACCTTTACTTTTAATTGATTAAACGTGAAAATATAATTTTTCGTGGTTAAACTTGTGTGCAATTAAATATTTTCTGATTTTAAAAACATTTTAATAACAAATATAATAATGAGTAAAAGTTAATTTAAAATAGACACTTTTTTATACTACCTTTAACGTTATTGCAACATGAAATTTATTATTTTCCGTGATTAAACCCATCTGTAATTACATGTTTCCTGCATTTAGGAAAATAAATCGTAATGTATAAAAAATATTAATTTGTGTAAAAGCTATCTTTTTTAACTAATACTTTTGTTTATGTAATTAAAAAACTAAATCAATGTTTAACTACTCCATTTTGTTACTAAGATAAAATATTATGCTATTATTGAATTTTGTTTATATAATATATATTTACTTTTTACATTCAAATAAATACACCGAATGTGCCAATAAAACTGGTTAATTTAAAACTCTTAAAAATAATAGAATGTTTTTGGTGTTTTTCTAATATACTTCCTTCGATGTCAGAAATCCTGAAAAATAAATATTTTTAACAAAATAGTAAAAAGTTTTCTTTTGCGTTCCTAAATAATAAACTAAATTAAATATCTATAGAACTCTATAAAGATCACAATGCTCATTTATTACGAGAATTGTCCATGCTATATAACATGAAGCGCACCGCTGCATGTGTGTGTAAGCAAAATTAAAAATAGTAATATAAGTCTTTTTATACATAATGGATTTATCTTTTAGTGTGCGTTGGTGAACTAACCTGAAAATGTTTACATTTCAATGTAGAATACAAATACGTACTTCGTTCAGTACGGTTAATTTCAAACTCCTAGACAGTCACACTTTAAACTAGACTGTAGTTCAATTAATCTGGTCAGCCTTTTAAACACCTTAAATGTTAATAAAAATTATCCCAAATGAACTAAATACGCGTCAACGTTAAATAAAAGTTTAAATACTAGACAGATTATTCTTTATTACCTTATCGATCCTTTGACTAACTCTAGTTTGTTGAGTTTTACAAGATGCTTATAAGGAAAACAGTATCGGTTTTATCTTTCCGCCAAAACTCGTCTTTAAGTAATGAAAATTTTTGTATGGCAGTATATTCGCGGCATGCAGGTATATTTTCAAAACTTTTTGGACCTAAGCTAATAAGATTGTTTTGCCTTTTGACGCTAACTGATAATACCTCTAACGTACATAAGAATCTTCTCCAAATTTTTGTCTATCAGGTTTGTTCCACAGATCTATATTTTATGTTTCCTCAAAATCCAACAAGTAGTTTTTCAAAATGATTGATGCTCACATTTTATTCAGTTTTATCAGTTGCTTCTATCTGTTTCCATGTATCTACTAAGTAGTGGAAATTTAATCTTAATACTATCTGATTTATTTGACAAGGTCTTTACGAAGTCTTTATTAGTAGTTATTCGGAAATTATTTCAATAAGAGTACAAACAAATTAAATTGGCTACAAGTTTGTTGGAAAAAAAGATTGTAATACATATAAAATATTAAGGAGACATTTTGGTTGATTTAACGACATAAAATCCGAACGTTATGAAATGGTGTCTTCGCTAAATTATTCGTTATAATTTCGCGATGGTCGATATCCCCTTTTTAATTATCTGTATGATGCATTGGATTGCTTTGCTGTTCCTTAGTGGCTGAGAGTCAGTAAATATGTACTCTACAATATAAAATATTATATTCAGTTGTTTGTTGTTATAAAGTAATTCGACCACTGAATGACCTTTCTGGTTGTTCTCGTGAAGCTACAATTATTTATACAATAAAATGAATTATTAAGCCATTAGGTATGTCATTTGGGTAAGCCATGTCATAGTTTGGTCTATTTTAAACCGACCATGCAGGTTTCAGTCAGTCCATGCAATAAAAATCCATGCACAAATAAAATAGAAAGCCTATCTTAAGACACGTGATTGAACAGCTTTAAAACAATCTGATAACATTGGTATCTGCTTCAAAAAATTCCCTGATACGGTAGAAAGGGATTTCTAGGAGCCAGTCTTTTATAGCTTTCAAAAATCTATTTTTAATATAATTCTTATTTCCTGTGGCATCATGTTAAAATATTTGATATTTAAAAAAAAGAACCTGTTTATTAAGCGTACCCCTAGGCAAAAAAATTACAGTTACTTCTTGTTAAACCTTCATCCAAACTATTAAATGTTTTAAAAAAATAATGTTAATTTTCCTTCACTGTAATTAAGCACTGAAATATATGCAAGTTATGCACAGTCAAAATCTGTTTTCCGGCAATAACAGGCCTACAATTTTCAAGCCAGCCAGCCTGTGAAATGGCTCTTAATGCTTTCTTTTGAAGTAGCAATAACTTACAAACCTTAGATGAATGGCTCCTTAACCTAGTGCCATAGGCCAGTTGGCTATGAAAAAAGCAAAGTATGCTTTCCTGACAAACCCATTTGGAAGATCCACTGCAAGCCTCCTCAAAAGATACACAACTCGACTTTGTTTAATAAACAAATCTATGTGAGATTCCCACAGCAAAGCTTTGTCCAAGTGAAGCTAAGAAGTTTTAACAGGGTCGCCTCTGAGAGCATCGCCACGCAGACTGAAAGTAATAATATGTTGCGTCTTGGCTTTATTTACAGACAGCTTGTTCTCAATTAACCAGTGAGAGGCGACAAAATACAGTTTAACTACTGCTTTGCTTACCAACTTAGCACTATTATGATGTTTCGGTAGTATCATCCGAAACATCAGAACACTGGCCTCTAGCCTAAAGTACAGATCATTAATTGGAATGAAAAATAATAAGAGCCCAACACAGAGCCCTGACGAACTCCGCGTTTAACTGGTGCTGGACTGGATGTAGAGCCATTCCAGTTCACCACCCGGTGTCAACCTGTAAGATAGGATCCGAGTACCCTGAGTGCACCAGCCTCCAAACCATACAATTTAAGCTTCTCATTGTAAAATTACAGAGCAGAACAGAAGTGGCTTTCTTGGCTTCAGAGGATTAAGGGATAGTTTGAATTTCAACTGCCGAAACTGCTGACTTACAGTTACGTAAACCAAACTGCCCAGGAATCAGTAGTCAAAGTAGTCGTACAGCCGTTCAAGATTGACAATATTTCCGAAAAGCCTTATTTCCTCTTCTAATAACCAATGTTTACATGCTAACAACATATACATATATATATATATATATATATATATATATATATATATATGGCCTTCTGGTCACACAGAACATGTAGCTCGTGAATTTTACTACGAATACATTGTACATTTATTGAATACAAATTGAGTCTTTCATGACTACTAAGCCAAAACTCTCAACTCAGGACAAAACCCCAAGATAGATTGTTAAAAATAAAATGTCTGTAATTGTGTTTCATACATTAATACATTCAAAAATAAAGAACTTGTTTTAAAGACGTGCAAATTTTAAATTTAAAAAACTGGATTAATTTGTGTATAAAAGACCAAAATATTCTTTTATTTCTTTAATCTAACTATATCCGAATATATCCTAACACATTTAGGATTAATAAGGTACTATGTAATACAATATTATATATCCTGCATTACTTACCAAAACCTAAAGTGCAATTATTCTGTTTTATTTATTTTAAGAACACTATATATTTTGGCTTAACACTGAAAGTCAAGATAAAAAACGCTCTCACAGAGATGATCCATCATAAATGAGGTGCTATTAGCTCCGTCCCGTATACGAATAAAAATATATAACAGTAAAAAGTGCATACTTTAAAGTGCTTTTATCTATATTTTAAGAGCCAGAGTTTCGTAATAGCATTTTTACGATATCACAATATTTCTAATACTTTATGCGTGCTCACAGGTCTATAAAATTCCAAATTTTACGTTAATATTTCCATCCAAATCGTTTCATACAATACGGTAAGTCTACTTCAAATACACTAAATGATTATTTTATAGAATTTTTGTAAATGTTACGTTATATAGATAATTGCATACTACGGTACTTAATTTTACATCATTTAATCAAACATTTGGCAGAAGCATACCAGATTTTTTTTAATACAATAAAACTTGTGTATCTAAACTTTCTTGCTCATTGTTAAAAACTTATCATAACTTAAAATACAGTACTTTGGGATTGATTTTAATTATTTCTTTCATACTAGTTGTAGTAATTTATAATTTTGGATATAAGTAAATAAATAATTAAAACAATATCTCTCGATTGGTTTTAGGATTACACATAGTCAAGTATACTGTTTATCATGTATAGCCTGTTAGTTGTGTATCCAGTGATAAAGATTTTCTTTCGGGAAATTTGCTATTGTTCAGTGATATAACAAAATCAGTAACTACGTTTCGATATCTGTAATCTGATCTCTTCTTCAGGTAAATACTAACATAAAACATAATTAAAATCTAGGTTGAAAGAAACGAATCATAACAGAACGTTGTGAGATGCGCATGTCAGGAATCATAACTATGTCGTATGTTAACCTGACTAACTTTAAAACATGCAAATCATTAACATTAATAAGCAAAACACAACACTAATTATTAAACTGGACTTCAGACTACATGTCACAATAGGTTTGCATCAACCGATCAACCACCTCGGACTGACCAGAGGACAATATTGAAATGGCACTCATCACGGCAGAAACATGATGGCGGCAAAAAAAGGAAACGGGAGTGAATCCAATCTGTTTGATACTTTTGGTTTTCTTTTAATTCGTTTTTCAAAATTGGCAATCCAATAATATCAACCTCTTTATTTCTAGTACTATCTACCACAAGCATAACAGGCTTTGATGAAGCAGGTTTTTGAATTTCTAGTAAATTGCTCAATTCGTCCTTTAGATGTCCACCGGAAAATAGAAACACAGACAGACATAAAAAGAATTTTTCCTGTGCCCTTAGTAATAACTAAGCAAGATATACAAAATTTTAAGTAGAGCTCATTTAACTCTCGAGATATCAGCCTGAGTTTATAGGCTTTCTTAACTACTCAGCCAAAACCTATGGAGTGACATGAAACATCATCAAACTCTATGAAATCTATATTAACATTAGCCGATACAATGGAGTATTGATGAAATAAACAAACCGTAACGAAATTTTATCCAGACAATCCTCAAATTAATCTAATTTCATGTGTTATTATTACACATGTTAAAATTCCAAATAACTGTATGCGGTTGGTTTAAAAATGTGTTTACTCCACGAGTTTCCCGTTGCTATTATAGTTACATACAAGGCCAAAGTAAAAATATTTATTAACGCTCATAAAACTGACATTGATCGGAGCGCACCTTGATAGAAATCTATGTTACATATACTGTATGTAGAAATTAAGATTCATGAACAAGTTTATAGGCCTGAAATGTTGTGCCAACAAATAGAGAGACACAGATGAATTAAGTTTTCCTGTCCATTGTGCGATAGGTTTCGTTAACGCTGGAGGTCTTTAGAAAGTATTGACAGATCCTCAGGAGTTGTGAAAGGGATTTTGATAATTAAATATAATGATTTTATATTATCACATTTGTTCTTCCTCGTAATTTATTCAGTAACACTCATGAATGTATGAATTGGTTATGATAATCAACACGAAGTATTTTGCATGTTTACTTTCCTTAATCCAACATGGCTGGCTGCTCTTTCATGAAACGTACGTATCGGATCTTAAATATTTTCATTTAAAATATTCTAAATTAGGATGATTCTAATTGGCGAGAAAATGGTGAATTGTGTGTTTTTGAAGAGTAATGAACGCAAACATTATGTCGGATCCTTTATGTAAATATTAAATTCTCCTATTAAAAAGTCCAAAGAAATAAAATTCATTATGATTCAGTGTGTTCTCTGCTTGATGATATTAACTAAAAATTTAAGAAGACAACAATGGTTTTAAACTATATTTATAGAATAATAACCGATTAGAAACATTAAAATTATTGGCTTAGCTACTGTCTTATCTTCAATAAATCGCCCAACTAGAGAAGACGCCGAAAGCCGTCTCTTTCCCATGTAGAATTTATATATGTTGAAGAGTCGCATTCCAGAAGAAGACAAGAGGAACATCTCGACTTGCGCGAGTTTTTTCGCACTGTCTTCGGAAGTGTGTACTGAAAAACTTTCAGTACATCCGAAGGCGAAGGTGTACGTACATGCGGTAAGTGTCTAGCGTTATAACATTCTTTCCACACGAAGTACAAGAAATTATAGTTAGTTTTTTTTTAAGAATTTATGAGAATATTTGAATAACAGCAACACTTTTGATAAAAATCTTATTTATATATAATTATGTCTTTCCTTCTTTTGAAATCCTCAAATGTGTTAAAATAAATGGAGATCAGACGTTATATCTCTGAAGAAAATAAATGTTCACTATTTTTTCTAAAATTGGTGTATTAGTTTTGTAATAATGAAAACTGATCGATGAAGTACCACACATTTTATATATATATATATATATATATATGTGTGTGTGTGTGTGTGTGTGTGTGTGTTGTGTGTGTGTTGTGTGTGTGTGTGTGTGTGTGTGTGGTGTGTGTGTGTGTGTGTGTGTGTGTGTGTGTGTGTGTGTGTGGTGTGTGTGTGTGTGTGTGTGTGTGTGTGTGTGTGTGTGTGTACACAAATTAACAAACAAAATTATGTTCGTGTTTTTTTTACTTTAATTGATGAAACTAGCATTTGATAACAAATGTTGGTTCTATGATTCCTTTTTATCGGACTCAATATGTGATTGCCTAGTAAAACTTTTCGTTTGCATACAGAAGCAATTTATCACCTTTCACTTACCCGAGCGTTTTAGTTTCGTGGAACCTCAATAGATCTCTACTTTGGTAGACTGCCAAAAGTAGTTTGGCACTACCTTACATGGTAAAGTACCGAACTCACAACCACCAATAATTTAAATTCAGAATTCTTTCTTAAAACTAATTCATTGTATCGCCATAGAGAGCAAAACATAACTGCAGTTTGAGCTGACCTTTACGTTTTCATAATAAATTACTCATGTCCTTACATTTTTGCTTTAACCTTAAATATTCAAGAATCCTTCCAATAAGAAGACAAATACAACTTGTCATTAAATTTATTCGAAAAATACATTAAATTTAAGTCACAACATTTTTACTGTAATTGAACGATATCGGTATCACAAATAAAAGGAACGTCTTTATACACATGTAATTAATAGTCCGAAGTGAACCATCCATGCAGACACTTGGGGACAGGAGTTGGCGTCTGGAAGACAGTCCGGCCGAGCTCGTGCAGAGTGGTAGCATCCAACACCAATAACCCAACCTGCGTCTCCAACCCTCGCCCCCACACAAGAGCGGACAGGATCACGCCGTCGTCTTCGCGCTGCAACATACCACAATGGGGTTACATTTAAAGAACTGTTTGTTGTCGGTTGTTTACTCGCGGTGATTGTGAACGTTAAGGGATTAGGATCAATGTATAACTCATCCTTTAATGCATTATACTTTTGTGAAAAACATTTGATAAGTTGACAAATCTAATTTTGTGGAATATATCTAAAGAATATTTGTTAACAGTCAACGCCATTTCGCATAGAATCATAAAAGTAATTACAACAACAGCAAATACGAGAATATATAAATAATATAATCAGGATGGCAGTAAAATTAATATAAGAAGAAGTGCAATGTGATGGTGTGCTAGGTTAAAAGTAAACATATTTTATAAACATTCCCAGAAATAGTAGTACTCTAAACAAGAGCCCAATTTCCATCAATCTATACAACTATGTAAAAACAGCAGCAACAATGTAAATAATAACTGTAACAAAAAGTATAGCTTTAACAACAATAAAAAAAGTATGTAACAACGATAAGAGCTACATTATTTTACAAGTTCTAAATAGAATTTTAAACTAGGGTCCAAACACTACCGTTTCATACGACGAAGCAGAGAGAACGATAACTATAACAACTACAGTGACGATAGCGTATTATGTAAATACATGTACAATACTAATAGAATATATAGTACCACTAACCGAGAATATTGGCTGATATGAGTGTGTGTGTGTGTGTGTGTGTTTTACTGAGTGCATTTTTTATCAACATTGAGTGAATACTTAAAATTGACTCATACTTATACTTCATTGTCTCCACCAACAGAATTCCCGAGCCTCACGATCTGAGGGATAGCAGTGCAAGATGTATTCAGTTCGATGGTTGTTATCTGGGGAGAGACGAGATACAGGAACCCAGAACGTCATTAGCTAGGACTGATGATCCCGACTCTATTTTTGGTCTACTTTATCATTGCCCGTAACAAAAGAGACTGGTGGAGTTCACCTGCCCTAAAGCAACTTATGAAGAAATATCTTGTTTGTCAGCAAGAGGTGGTATACTGAAGACCCGCTTCAAGAATGGGGAGTTGATGTATATAAAGCCCATTCTAAGTCCCAAGCAGCTTGTTAGCTTCTTAAAGAGGAATTCTTAGTATGGAAACCACACAATACTCGTACATCTATATTCTAGAATTTTCTTAGTCAAGAAGAAGTATAGTGTCTTTAGTGCCTGGATTCCAGAATTATCTCTATATATTCTTAACATGTGAGCAAGCATTTTATTGGCCTTATGTTGGTTTCAATGTGGTATTAGTAAGAATGGTTAGAGCTTGAAGAGTGCCATTCAATTTCTTAAAGTGATTGTATTTGGTCAAGTTTAAATTGAGATTTTCAGGGATGATGCTTTAATATGTAATAAAGAACGCAACTGAGACGTCTATAAACTTGTTATCTTCAGTAATGCATTACCTTTGGTACTGATTACATATTCCATAGAATGGCTTCAGAGAAATGTTACTTTGAACGATAATATTACTCATAATTAACCGTGTGTTTATTAACAAACGTATATGAATGCTGGGCTATCCATATTTTGAGCTTTCATAAAATGTGCTGCGATGTTAGCTTTAGATCCATTCTTGATGGCATTGTAGAAGCTGAGCTGAGTGCAATTCGCTCAATTTTCCCTTCAAGCTGACGTGTATGTAGCAATTCATATAACTGGCTGTTAACTACATTAGTAGAATAGCTCATATAATGATAAAAACCCATAATCCTTGAAGTAATCCTTGTACTTTAATTTACAAATGTTTAATTGTTGCATTCCTGATAAAACAATGTTAGTTTGATAGTTTTAGGGTTATTAGAGTTTGAAACATTGGCTGCAGCATTAGGATGTAAAGACAATTTTTGTGAAAAGCGTTGTTTCAAAATTAAAATCCTTCCACCATAAAGAATTTTTCCGAAGGTTCAGGAAATATAATTGTATCAACGATAGTAAAAACACAAAATGGCGGATACTGCGAAAACTACTTCGGGTTTTTAAATTTTCCCAGACTTTATTTGACCCTAATTAAATATAAAAGTCGAAAGATATGGGGTAAAAATTTCACCAACTACTGTATGTTCGAGCTTGATTTGAGTAGACCAATTTTAGAAAGTTGTTCAAGATAGTAATAATAAAAATCTTTATTGCGTCAACAATTATAAGATTGCATGCATGCGTCAAGTACATTCATAATAATATACAATTCCATTGCAGTTATAGCTATTTAATTGTAAAACAGAACTGGGGGTTTAATTTTATTGGATACAGTCAAGTAAGACGATCTAAACTAGTCTAACGGATCGTGTTTTTAGACCGTATGTCTTGAGTTTGACCTTGGTTGTTTGACTAACACAGGCTCTTACGTGGTCGAAAGTCGTGGGAAGCACGTAAATATTGTTAGTTTTAGTTTTAAAAGTTTCGTAGCAAAGATATAGATCTTAGTTCTTAGGCTTTCTCGGGCGGTGACACAACTACAATCACAGTTTTTCTGTTCACACTATGTCGAAACATAGTTTACACAATTAACTTCTTTATATATTTTGATCTCGCTTTGGAGAGCCATTATTCTACATATAGTAAACCAAAACTGACAATAATAAACATTCGTCTGTATAGGCGAGTTGAAGGGGCGGAGCTTAATCATGATAGGCTGACGCTTAATCAAGTACCGACCAGCTGTAATCAATATTGCTTCTATATATCACAGGTTGCCGTTTTATAGAAAATTTATATTTTCTATAACGTGATCGTTATCTTCTAGCAATTATTTTTCATTTTTTATTAATTCTCTTTCTTAATAACGTTACTCTTAGTATTGTTGGGTATTAGTACGGAAATTTCGCGAATACTTTTATTTTGTATAATTGTATTGCCGAAAGTATTCGAAATGCTATTGCTTATTTTTAAGACAATGTTGGTTTGTGTAAATTTTACAACAATGACAGTCGTCTGTGACGATAATAGTCAAATGACTATTAAATTTTATTAAATTTCGAATATTAAATTAAACAATAGCAAAAGGAGGCCTATAAGAGTATTTGCAATTATTTTCATAGTCAAAGATTCAATAACGATGCCATGCAAATAATACGTCCATTTTTTTATGTTGATGCTATAAAAAATGTGTTAATTGTTTAAAATAATTATCTTTGTCGTTGACATCTGAGCCCCGATTAAGGAAACTTAAGCAAATGCAACAATAAACGTAGCAACAATAGAGCCTCTGACACCCTCGTAATTGCCGTCTATAGGGAAATAACGTCGGTGGCAATATTGTTTGTCGAAGTTTTCCTGGCCGTTTCACGGAATTGTCCTTCTGCCATTTACAGGCTTTTATCCTAACTGAATCCCTTTCTAAGGAACATTATCTCGTGAAAGAATTATCAAAAGAATACTTTAGTAAAAAAGGATTGGTAACACAATTGTTAACACCTGTTTTGTAAATAAAACTTAAAGAGTTTAATCAGTCTATAACTACTTTAATAATATATTACTTTTCATAAGACAATATGTTCCTAAAATTGTTTTCAATTATATTTTTTAGAAGTAATGTCAAATTAACAAGTGATTATCATGATTGAAGCAATCTTGTATTTGTGACCACGTAGGCCGAATTCTCTACAATGGCTAGAATTATACCTTCTATTAAATATCCTTACTATACAAAAACATTTCCTTCTATCTATTATTTTAGTTACTACGTGTTTAGGTAAATATCATACGCGTTACTAATAACACTGATTCCTAACAAAACCCCAATTACTGTTTGTTTTCTAGACGTTAGTTAACAACGTCCTATGGCTGAGACAGCAAAGTTGTTTACTCATCTATGACTCCATGTACAGACAGAATAAATCACTCATCTAAAAAGCAGGTAGTAGAGAATTATTGATTCAATAAACAATTTGTGAAAATGAAAAAATCATAATGGTCCAAGACCGAAGAACTAATTTGCAATTTACATTGCCAATTGGCTCTTGGCTCCTAGAGTGTACCAGGCTTCTATAGTCACGTGTCCTCAAAAAAAAGGCTTTTGCAGCTGTTGTTTTCAAATGGATTATTTCACTATCTACCCTCATTAAACTACTGACATATCATCTCATGATATAGATAAACGTACCATGTGTGTCATCTGGCGGATTTATTCAATTCAGTTCAGCAGCTTTACAATCGTGCAGCTCTATTTTGTACATTATTCCGTCTGTTACATAGCCCCGTTTTCCCATCGCGATTAAACATTTATAAACTGAGTTTATGGTCTATTCATACCTTTTTACAAAATCATTTTTTCACTAGATTACTGCTGGAACATTAATGAGACTTTTATGTTATAAAGCTATAAAAATTCATTAGTTTTATAACAGTAGGTACTCACTTGTGGGTCGGGCGAGGGGACGAATATTGGTTCACTAGG
Organism: Homalodisca vitripennis; assembly: GCF_021130785.1. Taxonomy (NCBI): domain Eukaryota; kingdom Metazoa; phylum Arthropoda; class Insecta; order Hemiptera; family Cicadellidae; genus Homalodisca; species Homalodisca vitripennis. The sequence goes on along the minus strand of NC_060211.1, from coordinate 134,526,178 downwards.
GAACACATTTGGCTCGCTCCAAGTTTTGGTTGATCGAGTTTGTGTATCAACCTTGATCAGCTGTTAACAAAATATCATTAATTTAATAATGCAGTTATTTTTACAATCATGTCACTTTTTTATGCTTTTTTTTGTATTTCCTGGAGGACTCGTTTGTATTAAGGAAATTCTCTCGTTATAAATATTTGGTTCAATATTTTGCAGTTGTGTTACAAACAACTGGTACCAAAATATTAGTTATAAAATGAGAGTAATAACTTGTACATCAACGATTAAAGCTTAAAAGTAAAAGTGTATGGAAATCCTTACCGTGCCTGGGTTCTCTAGGTCTACATCGCTGGATATCGCGTAGAAGTAACGGTAGGGCTTGCCGAGGTGCTGGTCGTAGTTAATCCTAGGGGTCTCGCAGCCGAGGTCACACAGCAGCTCGGGCACTACTAGTACCTCACTACCTCGCCACCAAGCCTCTGCCCCAGACCTGGGCAGGGTCACCAGGTTTGTGTCAGAGTCCGCCGCCTTAGGGTCCAAGGGCATCACAAACCGCATAGGCCGTCCTCGGAACAAGCGGGCGTAGTCGAGGTTTTTGTTCATTTCCTGCAATTCCAATAAGAGATATTTGATATAAAAAATACGAACCTATTAGTATACTTACTTTGGTTTCTTCTGTTAAATTCATAACCTCTCTCCTGGCAGCCATCTTGATTTTATTCTCATAAGCATAATTCTGAACCTTAAACAACGTTAGTTTTAGAATAATGTAGCCTACTGTACATGTTTGATTTTTAGGTTATTATACTATGTTGATGGTTAATCCGAGAAAAGAATCAAACTTTTTCGTACTTCAAAGTTTAAATTTCAAAAAATACGTATCTTAAAAAAAAAGAAAAATTAAAAAGCCTTTGTATGCATTTTAATAATATATTTAGTTAATATTAATATATTTAATAATAATATTAAGTTCTTATGGGGTTTAAGGTCACTAGAGTACAACGGCTGTTAATGATCTCCATCTTGGTCTAAAACTTTAAATAATTTTGTCCTTTTATTATTTCACTAATACAGAATGATCATTGTTAATTTAGAATTTTTGTCAAAATTGTCTTTTGAATTGCTCATTGCCATAGAGTATTAATAAAATGTTCAGTCCTGTCAGTTAAAATGTAGACATGCAGTGAACCATCTCGGCCCCTTGCATCCGTATTATTTTTCGTATTTCATGTCACTTTATTAATCATTCATCTATGTTCTGCTCTAGGTTTTGTATTCATAAAATTAAGGTTTATTACTCTTTCCAACAGCGTGTGGCAAATATAATACAAGTATAGAATATAAATAAATACGGTTATAAATTTTATCATTATCGCCTTACATATAAAAATGTATTGTACGTCATATGTCATACTAACAAGGCTATTTTTACTCATTTTGAGTGACTGATAAAAACAACTACGTAAACAGCTAGCTACCTTCAGAGCATCATAGTACATGCAGTCCAACATGGCGGGGTCGCTGTAGCAGCAGATGTCCAGCACGACATGACCGTCACTCTCGTACTGGTTCACTATGTGAAGGTAGAAAAATGCCTCGGCCAGATACGTCTTGTGGAGATTCCCCGTTTCCCTCTCCACCAAATGTATCAGAGTCTGCAATTAAAAACTGTTCTTTATGGTTTGTTAACGTGTTACATTTTCAGTTGCTACCGAAATGTTAAAATTCTAGCTGAGAACGTTACCATTTAACCAAGATGTGGAGTGCGATTTTTCTCGTTTCCTTTTATTGGAATGTTCTCATTCCATCATTTCTATACGACGTAATCAATTATGATTTTCTTAAAAAGATTAGGATCAGAATGCGTGGATTCAGTGCCCAATTTGCAACTTGGTATACCAGAATAACTCAACTTACACTTCTAAAGCAGTACATACCAATAAGAAAACGTGATTAAGATGTGTTAAAGTTTGTTATTTATAAAATTGACTGAAATCATTGAATGTTTGGTTTATTGTTTTGTGTTCATTATAATTAAAGGAGAGTTTTAATATCTTTTTACATGTCGTTTTGATTTCTATCAGCCAATGACAGCAAAATTATGGATTTCCCCATGTATGTTATTAAAATAAAGTACTAGCAGCAAATTAATACCATTCAATGGCAGTTGAAAACTCTTACATAGGGACTGAATTTCGTGCTTCATAGGAACATAAGAAGTTTTAGTTGGTATCCTAGTGTCACGTAACAACACTTTCTCTACAAAGTTTTGTCACCAAGACATTTTCGTTGTTTTCCTTGAGCCCTGAGTAATTTAATTACCAAACAGAAAGATCTCTTCCAAAATCGGGTATGAATGGTTGGTTTACTTTTTACGTCATTCTACTAATCTAATCAAAATAACAAGTGAGTGGCACTAAAGAGTATGGCAGTTTAGCTCCAGTTCACATTCTTTATGAGCAGTGTCTAGAATCAGATGCTGTCACAGACTTGACTCTTGAAATCTGGAGTCTAGTTCGTCTGGAGAAATCGAATTCGACGAAAAATAAGCTCACAGTGAACTCTGTACATTGTCTCGACATCAGACACACCCAGACTTTCACAAAATATAGTGCAATCTATTTCGACCGCTGCAATAAGAGGAAGGTGAACTAAAGCTAAACTCAAAATTCTAATTTTCTCAAACCTTCACACCATAGCTATATTACATATAGAAAACTAAACAGTGGTTAGTTAATTACCGTATTCGACGCCAATGCAACAATTGGTCTCCTGGTGAATTAAAGTAACCTCGTTGTATTTACTGAATTGTAAATTTAAACAACATGGAAGACATAAAATAATACCGTTTCAATCAGAAAGGCAGATTCTACCGTAGACATATCACAGTGATTTTGTGTGACAGCATGCATTACAGTGCTGATTCTTTGCCTCTGTTGAAACAGCGAGAGATTTTTCTATTTGAGTTTAGTATTATTCCGCTGGATACAAATTTAAAATTGACATAGTTTTAACTAAGTAAAGTGAAAGGTTTAACTTGACGTAAATGGGCGCAGTAATACTACTAGACATGGCATTATGTGGTAATTCCCATAACTTATTTTTAGTAGCTATCCTTCAATGTTTAATCAACCAATACGTTATTTTAACCAATAATAATTTATTAGTGATAAAAATAATGTTAGTACTTTTTTATCTCTCTAAGAAGTTTGCAGTCTACTTTATTGTTTAAGAAGGGAGATTTTTAAAGCTCGCTACAGACAGACTAGTGAGTTCTTAGGAACCTAGAAAGCAATAAATGTAGTAGGTAAATGCTAGACGTTATTAATAGTGTTGTGCATCCATAACATACCAAAGCATTTCCCCAATTCCGGTATTCGTATACAACTTGATATTTCACTATTATTATATAGATATTTCGTGCTGAGAGGAAATTATGTATCGAGATATTCAGTAATATACATCGGATAACCTCTTTACATTTTAAATACTCTACAATATGGATTACAAGTAAGGGCTCTGGCAACTATTTGGTACCTAACTTGAACAACTTACTGACCAAGAATGAGAACTCAGCATTAACAATATGTCTTGTGGTTAACTTTATTTCACTTTCTCCACCAAGCAAGTGAAATATTCAGTAATGTAATTTTATGACAGTATTTTGAGAAAATGTTTAGTTTTCCATAAAAAAAACCTTTGTTTTGCACTATAATTATTTTATTTCACACAAGCACAGATGCTAGAATGCTAGAATAAAAATCATTTTAGCGCAACCGAACTTGAATTTATAATTCAAACATAAAGACATGTTTTCAGGGTTAATAATTAACTATTAATTAATTATTAATTGTTAGTTAGTTTTGGTAGTATATTAAAGACTTTATCGAACATTATCCGGTAGCTACAACTTAATACAAAGCTTAATGTGAGCATCCACAGGTCTCTTACTAACGTATCAATGGTCTCGGAAATCTAGAAACTGAAAATTTAGGTTTAGAGATATTTAGGGTCAAGAATTTATAATTTATAGTCAAGAATTCATTGGTGTGAAGTCCGTGAAATAACAACCGAATTTCCTCTTACGGTTTTAGAGATCATATGTTTAGTCAAATAAAATTCTCCGTTCGTAGAGTATAGAACATATAATAATATGTGGTGGAAAAGAAAAATCAAAGGTAGAAACTATAAAATCAAAAAAATAGATCAATTTCAGAGTTGAGAATTATGCAGATATATAACTAAACAACCAAGTGATGTTGTACGGTTTTGTTACCATTAAGAACAATATTTGTTTGGCCACACATTCACGTGAATGAAGAAAATATTTTTCACGAGAACTCAAAAACTAATTAATACCTGATAAAACAAACGTCTATAGATAAAACTCCGGACACGACTATAAATAAAGCTTATATGTCTAGACCGGGTAAAGTATTGGCTGTTGTTTTTCATTTTCTACTACCGAGTGATGTATTTGGACTATGTTGTTGTATTTTCAATTATCAACAACGCTGATTGATGGTTACTATTTATTATTATGCAACATTCAAAATATGGTAAAATTTTAACGGAGACAATTAGCGGCTGTTACCTGGACGATATGGCAAGGTATGCTTTACCCTGTAATGAATGCCAGAGGAACTATAACATCCAATAAGACTTAAATTTAAGTAATACAGGATTTCTGGAAACCATGTTACACAACATAAAGTACACTTCCTAAGAATATAATATCCAACAGCATGTTTTTGTATTTTTATTTTTTTTTTTTTTCAATTAAACAATAGTGTTGTCTCAGGTAATTGAGTTTAAACGCAAAACCTTATTAAGTACTTTTTTGAACACTAAACGAAATCTCTGAGCCAAGAGTGACAACTCACAGGTTCATCCTTAAAGAAACGGAAGCAGGAACACATGGGTTGGCCGAGCAGTTGACTCTTGACCATGTTGGGCACTGAGATGGCCAAAGGCTGTTCCACAATCACATAGAAGTGTTCAGTCAGTCCGAAAGTATGCATGTAGGATGGGTGTAGAGGCCATCTAGCCTTCACGGACGCCACCATCTCCGCGCTCTCGAACATCTGGCCCGGCTTCTTGTCCTTGCTCCTCTCATCTATCAGCAACAACAACATATCGTATATACACTATATTTGAGGAAATGAGAACAATGAGAGACTGTATTAGCTCTCGCGCCCGCAGACCAACACTGCCTTCTTATGTGATGATGTAGAAGCTCCGCATAGCGCGGTGAGGCTATGTAACTTTTAAATTTATTAATTTTGCTTGTACTTTAAACCGTTCAGCATATTGTTTTTAATAAAATGTAAGTCTTTATCATGACATTTCTTTTTGTAAGAAATAGAAATTGTTCTATTTTAAATACATTTTAAATGAAGTACTAAAACGTAAACTGAATTTTTTTTAATATTTTGAGAGAGCCTTCGAATTGCACTATAATAATTCAAGGCTTTTTTGAGCTAGCAGGCTAAAATTGTACACAAAATTTATCTTCAATTTTTATAATTTATATATTATAAGTTCAAAATGATTTAGATGTTCTGACTAAACATCCTTGAAAAATCTACAATCACTGTTTTTCTTGCAATCTTCTGAGTCTTGCAAGCGATAATAGAAAGAGAGACAATGCATAAACAGGGAGTGAAGTGGAACATCCATCAGGCATCAGTGATTATCCCCTGTCTTTGTCTCAACAGTACTCTGCTTCTACATTATATGTACCGTACATTATAAATGAAACAACTTACTCTGAGGGAACTTGACGATGGAGTAGTGAGGGTAGGAACCCTGGACACTCATGGCCTGATTGTAGACCGTACCATCTGACGTCACGTGAGGATGAGAAGTGTGGTTCACCACAGCAACGTGTCTGGATACATTTACCTGTAAATTTATTTTTAGTTTTATCAATCTTTTAATATAAACAAAGTTGCTAGCCGTATCCTTTTGATTATTTTTTTTATATAATTTTCATTATCTAGAAATGATTATACTGTAAAAATCCCAGACCATATTTAGGTAACACGTGTCTGCAACGTATGAACGCGCAGATCCCTACAAACTAGCCGGTTTTTAAGAAGATTCTTAATATGCCAGTACTATTTTAATTTATTACACTAAACCTCAACATCGTTCGCATTCATCTCTTGCCATGTTTATGTCTACTTCTAAGTAACTAGGACAAAAAATACATATGTACATATATAAATACATATATAAATACACATATATATATATATATATATATATATATATATATATATATATATATATATATATCAGCTGAGAAAGATAAATCAATACTCATATTAATAATTATTCACATTCTTTACAGTATACAATAATAAATTCTTATTAGCGTGATAATTTTACACTGTCATTATTAATAATATTTATATTTTATGTATTACTATCTGTTTGCCGCGGCTACGCGCGCTTTTCGTAAAATTTCCCCGTGTATTAACACTTCTGATTCAATTGAATTATATTTCCACCGCCGATGTAGAGTTTGCCTTGGTGTAACGATCAAGAAAATGTGTCAAAAGTGTATTGTAAAAGTACATGTACTTTATTATAACGCGTGTAACACTCAAGCTTTGAGTTTAACTAGAAATTTATTTTAATGACAAATACACATCATAACTTAGCGCCTTCAAATAGTGTTTGTATGTTTAATATAGATAACTACCTAGTAATTGCAGTTTATAATGTGCAGGCGCTTTGAAAACTTGTATCTTTTGCAGTGTGCCGCCTGGTGACGAGTTACATCAAACATTCATTTTAATATTTGTAGATTTTTTAACTATGTGCATATGTAAGATATTTATAAAAGTCAATAAATATTTGCCAAAAATTTCAAATTGTCACATTGGTAGATGACGGAAACAAGGCTCGCGTTTTCCGGTAAACTAGAGGAGAGTGTGTAGAACAACGCAAAAGTGCGTAATAACATTGTGGAACCAACTTTTATTCTTGTTTATACAAGTTTATTCTTGACGCTATAATTATTTTTTTCTAAAGTTAACTACGTTTATTTGTCGTTTGAAGTATATTTTTATCTAAGATTATAAATTTTATTATCAACCTTAAATTTATCGTAATGGAATTGTGTATTCAAACCCAGGCAACAACAAATTTAATTTTTAAATTTTAGTAAAAATCTAAATATAACATAGATGGAATGTGTACTTCAAATTTACTTATTTTAAACAATATTTATTGCTATAAAATATTTTTTTCAAATCTCATAATTTCTACCATTTCAATTAAGTATTTTTACAAACGCTCAGCATAACATATCCTTGATTACTCATAGTTTGCATCTACTGAGAATATCTAAGAATATATTTAATTCCTCTTTTATATGAATTATTCCATTCTATTAGTGTTTACAAGTAGTGCCTTTGGTCTTCCTTATGAGATCAAACTCCTAACCTAACTTTACGCTTGATAAAATTTAATGGATTCGATGATGAGCTATCGAAGTCATTATTTACTTGCAAACTTGAACAGTTTCTCTATAACTAAGAACTGATTGGATATATGTTTGGCTTTCAAATAATGTAAGGTGCTAAGGTGGTAAATGTAATAAATTATCTTCTGCTTCAAATACTAGCATTTGTTTAAAGGACTATTCTTCTATATTTTATGTCTAAATATTCTTTTACGATTATCTTAATTTTAATTTGCCATTATTTTTTACAACATGTCGAAATGTGATATAATGTAAGCGGTATTATTTACACAGTTATGCAAGCCATGTCTTTTAAGGACTTCAATACTTTTATTTAGATTATAGGTTGTTAATAGTTCAAATCAGGGAATTTAAAAAGGGTGTATTTATTTGCTATACGTGTAAACCCACGTATAAGCAATGTGTTTTTCAGTGTGGTTGGCTTTTGAGTCTGCAGAGGAGCAACTCAGGAACAGGACAAAAAGAACAAATTTTTATATTGAGTTGAAGTTCACCAATGCTAAAGTTAAATAGACTCCACTTTTCCACAAAGGCATAAACCCATTTAATTACAGCACATAGTAAATCTCTTTCATTATAAATTTAGCTCTACTTTCTTCTGTTAATTAAAGTTCTTCTTAATAAACTAGGGGATGTCTAAGTGTTCCAAGTGTCGGTGTCGTTAATACATAAAACACAAGTTTCCCTCGTTACACTCGGTATATGAAAACCAAGTCATTAATAACCCAAACTAAAATAATAATTTTGTAACATTTTTATACAATATTAATATGATTTCATTGTCATATTGATCTAAAAACCTAAATCCTTCTACAGTTAAGCAAACAGCTACAGGCGCCTGCGAATGCTGGGATATAGCCTGGGCCAGTGCCAGGTAGCCTAGGGTCCAAGAGACAGGTTAAACCATACAGACTATGGTAAATAACAATTAATTTTATATTTTCTAGTATTTTCATACAATATTGCTACATCTTGTAACGTTTAGTACATCTGTTGTCTCACTAGAAGCGGAGGTGATCCGTGAATGTATATCTGCTCAAATCAATAAATATGGCCTAATACCGTTACAGACGCACGACGTAACAAATTCGTAACTAAATATGTTTTACAATATACTTTAATTGGTGAGCAAAGTAACTAATTGCATAATTTATTACAGTAATTTTAGATTACTGATTGAATGAGCCACGTAGATTTAAGTCTTTGGTGATTCCTTACCCTTTCCAAGGTCTCAAGGGTAGTTGGGTCGATCCTGTGAATTGTGGGTGACTCCGTGAAGCAGTAGAACTCGTCACCGAAGGGATAAACCGAAATCATGGCATTGTCTGATAATGATTCTCCGGGATTGAATAGGGCTGAAACTCTGGAAAGGAAAAGACCCTTCAAAAATCCTGCATGACACTAAAGATCTAATCGAACCAAACTTAACTAACCTAATCTAACCTACTGTAAGTAACCTTACCTATCTTAACCTAATCTATTTTACATAAAGGTTTTAAAAATGTATACAAACATATCCAGTGAAAATCCCCTCACCTCTTGAATATCGATTGACAAGGGTCAGGGACAGCCTTGGTTCCGAATTCGTTCACAACGATACGGTTCGCCGCATGGTTCTTGAGGTAGGTGTTACTCTTGAGGAATCTGCATTGGTAAGTCACTCCTCCATCGCTTATCGCAAACCTGTAATTTCATACGGTTACTTTCAAAACATTAGTTTTAACCTGTGGAGGAACGATAGCCTCCGCACCACTATATTCTCTAATATCATGTTAATGTGTTGGCATCCACACAAGCAAGCACAAAGATTTGCTCCTAAGTTAAAACAATAAAATTAGCTTCAAAATCAGTCACAGGTGAACTCTGCTACCTCTAGCCACTAACTATCTGAGGTGGGTTTTCTTGCTGGGCTTCCTATGTAAAACTCATTTGCTAATATTAATATCAACATTGCATTTCATTTCAGTTGCAGCTTTTACGTCTCTAACTTCATAATTTTGATTCATAATCAGAATTACGGTTAAAAGTATGACACGATATACGTTTTAGTGTTGATATAACAAAGCTGGAGTACCCTACACCAGGTATTGCATTACAGGATTTGCCAAGGTATCATGCAAAATTTCAATTCTGTTCCATATGAATTTATTAGAAGCATGGGTTTGTGTTATATGTTGAAATTTCCATTTTATTGTATTAAGTTTTTCCTCATCATTATTTGTCCTGTGATTTTCTCCTTTCCACCATGGTTACCCATAACACCTGTATAAAAATGTTCAATAACTCTCAGCTACATTCCATGGATTAGATAGAAATGAAGCAGAATACAAAACTTTAAGATATAGTTCGGCCAGACAGGCAGAAATAAAATTCTTCCGACAGAGTGATACTCAGTCAATAAATCAGTTAGTCTTAATAACCAAATCTATTACAGTACTTCTTTGTTGGTAAAAATTAATTGGTCTTCGCTAAATCAATTACATATGTATCTGCAAAATATTTCTAGTTGAACAAAACCATACTTTTTGTTGAAAACTTTTCCAAACTGAAAAAATGTTAAAAACACTTCCTTTTATATTTGAAATATGGATTGATTGGTACAGCTTATTTTCTTTATTACGAATAATTAAAATTAATGTTATTGGTTTTGTACTTTTGAATGTAAATTTTACAAGACAAATTCTGGAATTGATATAAAATAGTTGAACAGATCTTAAAGCATAACAATTAGCTATATTCTCACACTTCCATTGTAATCTTCAGATGCAGATCTTCAGATCATTTTATTGTTGTCGCTTGATTAGTGAAGAATTACAAATTCGATGTTATATATAGGCTATATATTATTTTAATTTTACATATACAATTTTTATTTTTATTACATATTATATTTATTTATAAAACTGGACAAAACTACATAATGTCTTTTTTTCATTTGTTAAAATCTCTTTCAAACTGTAATTTTGTCTCGATTAATTAGTAGACTTCAAAATAATAACGTCGTGACATTGCCGTGCGACGAAATTTGTGTTACCAAAAATGAGGAAACAGCTGATCAAAATAGGCTGGGAATGATCAAATTAATTTATATAAATACTGGAAGCAATATTGAGAAGTTAGTACCTGTGTAGAAGCGCCGAGCTGTCGAAGAGATGCTTGAAGGTCATATCGCCTACTTGCATGCTGCCGGGACCGTTTCGGAGAAGAGTACCCTTAAGCCAAACTGGGATTATACCTGTAGATAGAATAGTATAATACAGCACAGAGCTAACACTCACAAAAACAAATATATTTATCACAGTAGCTATTGGGAAATATTGTGTATCGATACTAGGACATACTACACACAAATAAGATGATCTCTAACAAAATAAATTTTAGGTCAAGTTTAGATTTTTAGGCGGATTAATTTTTTAATTAATTTGAGGTAATTATAAATCTCGGTAAATGTAGTCAATAATAATTAACTCTCGGTACTTATGTGTGGAGGTTCGTTGTCAAAATAATGTTGTACCAGGTTTATGAACTCCTTATGATTCTATAGATACCAAACCAAAATTCTATACAGTATGAGGATATAAGAAGTGGGTGATTTTTTGTAGGCTAGTGGATGAAGTCCAAATAATTTTTTAATTGTAGTTCTGAACGTCATAGATGTTGATGGATTCTAGCCAAAGTTGCTAAGGGCATTTTTTAGATTAAATGGGAAACCTGAATTATTTTACCTAACCTATAACTACACGCCTTAGACTTCACCTATAATATAATTTCACCAAAAATGGTTTGGATATTGTATGAAATATATTTGTCACTTGTTAACATCATGGTCTATACTAAATAAGACAAGTTACTCTCAACCACATTCTGCGGCGCAAGGTGTCTAGCGCAGTGAAGGTGTTAACCAAGTGAAGTTCTAAAGTGGCTTTGTAGCCAAGGGGACTCAACACCCGACACCAACGTCAAAACCATTTATCGCATGATTATAATGGATGCCTTATAAACCTGGATTCATAAGACGCAAATTATAGTTATATGGTAACTGGGGGAAATTGGTAATTTTTGCAAGAAATTTAGTTCCATAAAAATGGTGTCATTCATTATATAGAAAGAATTTTAATTTTGACAAAAGTTTTTAAGTTAACGTTGAAGCTCAAAATGTTCTATGTAAAACATTCCCCTTAAATATTATGAATTCACTATTTAATTTATATAAGCCTAACTCTTTATGTAATAAATATCTTCCAAGCCCTTTTGGAGCCAAGAGAACGGGGTTTTAGATTTATTACATGTTCTACACAAGTACTTAAGACTTTTCCCAGATGATTTAATCTATCTATATTTATGTTAAAATTATATGGAATAAATATTAATAAAGGTAAAAAAGGTATTTATTTGAATAAAAGAGGTATGGAAATAATACATCTGCTATATATATTTTTCTGCTCAGCAGTTTTAATGTCTTAGGAATAAATGGCTTCAACCAGCCAGCAGATTAAAGCTGCACCATCAAGCAGATCAACAAAATTGGATTCACAGGTAAAAAATCCCAAAAATCGTGATACCTTTAAAAGGTTGATAACTTCTGTAGATTAAGAGATTTTAGAGGCCTGATCTCTTATAGGCTAGGAATTTCTAGAGAGCGGGAGAGCCAAGTGGTCAAGATCGTTTAAGGATCAGAAGCCTTGTCTGAAGCAAGTGGAATAGTTGACACATCTGTAGAGATCAGTACCTCCCAAAGATTGGATGAATTAATTCATAAGTGGTTCCTAGGTGTGGAGGTTTCTTGAGCCTAGGTGAAGCGATAGCCGCTTATATAAGAAGCTAGTTAAGTATTATTGGTAAAGTGGGCTAGAATCTACGTCATATAATTTTATGGTCCGGTTGGTATACTATATACTTAGTGACTAGAAGATTTCAAGGGTCATGTTAAAAGATTCCCTGACACTCTTGATGTTTCCCATAAACGTCAAGATTCTTAGGGATTAAGATTGGAATGCCACTGTATGTATACATTATTGTAACGCAGCTACCAATTAATGCCAAAAGGTCTTGTAAGTATTATATCGAGTTATGTTCTTACATTTTAACTACTAAAACTATAATACTGTTATTATTGTTCTCTTAAAAATATACTGAAAATATATCATGAAAAATGCTGAATCATACCGAAGGTACTATTCTCCGTATGGGCATTATAACTACCCCTGATAAGCTAGATAGAACATATAAGTAGAACCTTGCAATATATTGTAACGTACCTACCATACTGTATGATATATTGAAATTAACTTTAAGTCGTACCCATACCATTATATATTCCTCATATATCTTAGGTCCCAGTTATACGACCTTAACTGTTTTCCCGTGTAATTACCATTTGCAAAAAAACAGATGTTCGTTGAAAGAACATAATTTTGTTTAAAACATAATTTTTAGTAAAATATTTAAGTGCGTAAATGCTTCAATGTTTGCAAATCACATATTTTGCATTTGGTACGATAATGAATACATTTCAGTGAAACACAAAATGCAAGATTGAATTGAATTGCTTTGAATATTCAATAGAAACTCACCAAACTCCTCTTTCGTTGAATAAAATAATCTATATTGCCCCAAGGGATATGTTCTGGGGCATTAATAACAAAAATGTAAATTGAATGTATAAAAGAACACAATAAATTAAATTAAATACGGTCACTCCAGGCGTAAGGGTATAAGGTTTATCTTGAAATCTGTAGGGCGGATCCATGGAATGAGAAAATTGGATTGTGTAATGTAATATGGCGGACTTTCTTTAAGAGATGACATTTTAAAGTCCTGAGAAGACAAGCTATTTCATTCTCTGGTAAGTAAACAGGTCGTGAACAATGTAAAATGATAAAAGCCATTTAACTAAATTAAGTTTTTGTTCAATATTTTGCACTGTGTGCCATTTGCTAAGTTAAGAGAAACTCTTTTATTCTTGTAAATACTCCTTACTAACTTCTTGGTAATAAATATCTTTAAACAGTAATAGTTACAAGTAAATTAATAATGTATTATTTAAACTTATACAATAAAATATGTAACATAAAATTATCAGTTAATCAACGTATTTAAAAACATTTAAAACTGTACGATGATATTAACGTCTTTTTCAAGGAGGAATCTATCTTCCATGCCCAGACCACACACAGCGCAGTTTGAATAGTCAAAGCTCTTTCAAATGTCGTTATAGAGATTGGATGCTATAAGATAAGATTGCAGGATAATGCGCCAAACTGAGAATAAGAAAGTTCGGTCAGGAAAACAGATAGCACTGTTGAAATATTATTCTTAAAACTCAAAGCTTATCTTTAGCAGTAAATCTTTTGCAGTCGCAAGGTTTGTTTTCTTCAGTTTCTTTACGTAAGTAATCTATCTATTAAAAGGCTAACTTTTTAAATATAGGTATTTAGGTGATAAATCCATAAAACTAACTTTAAATGGTTAAGGGTGTTCGGTACGGCCTATCCTTTTAATAATAATTTATGAAATTTGTGTACCTTTTTCTCAGGAACATCTCGGCCTATCATAATCAAACTTTAGGACAATATTATATGGTCACTCCTTAACATTTAGAGTGGAAAGAACATTTAAATATAATTTTTAAAGTATTTAAAAATATAAAAAATTAAAAATACATATTTTTTGACAATACTATGTTTTAGTTTATCATTTTTTAATGTATTTCCCTCAAATGTGTATAACTATTTTAAAGTACGAGTGTAAGTTTTTCATCCTAATCTGATGAATAGTTCCAGAGAAAAAGGTAAATGTAGGAAAAAGTTAAATTTCGGGAAATTTAACTGCTCCATAACTGGGGTTATCAGGACCCTTTAACTCTTCCAGTTTTCTTTTAGGACGTGACCGAGCTTGCCTAGATTTTATGGCTACATCGGAAACCATGCGATGGGCTTTTTGTAAGCGAGTAATATCTAACTTGTTCATTGCTTTACCAAATGTATGTCCAACTATCATTTCTAGGTATTTTAAAACCATGCATCTTGCAATATTTATTTTTATGAAGGAATTTATGGCATCATACACTCCTAAGTTGAGAGTATTTACGCCTACGAAGAGTATATATTTATATCAACTATGGAGACATTTTCTAAGCAATTCCAGTGAACTCAGGTCTGTAAAATAGGTTTTATCTTCATAATGATAGGAGAGAGATGGAAATGTTTGAGTGGTCGTACGGTTCATTTGAAGCCATGACCTAATGGTACTTTCCTTAGTTACCTAAAATGTTTGACATGATGTATATTTTTCAAAATTAAATCAAAATAGTTCCCAACGTCGGATTTAAATAGTTTTTTGCGACAAATTCATTAAAAAATAACAAAAACTATCAAAATGTTAAAATAAAAATTGAAAATATTTTATATTTTGTCGTACTGAACCCCCATAAAAAAAAAAAATTATTATTAAGTTTTAACGTTTGACAAACTTACTTTTTTCCCAAATGTATCTACTTAATGTATATAATACTTCACTATGGTCGATTTTATTGTATCTTTTCTTCTCCATAATCTGCTTAATAAGATCCACGCACAAGCCAGTGCCCATTGAGGAAGAGCATAATAAGACTTAAAAGAGGGAGAATAGTCTTTATTTATTTATAAAGAAATTAAATTGTAGAGTTATATTCATTTTAAAAATTTAAAACGAGCTAATAATTTAGTACTTGTATACTCAAAAGTCTAGGAAGGATATAACCCTACACATTAATTTACTTGTTTCAAAGGTTTATGATATTGCGAAAAGAATATAAGCATAGGATGTTTGCAATTCGGAAGTCGTGGGACCGCAAGGTACGAGTATATAAGGCGCGAGTTGGTTTGTTTGATGAGTTGGGGTATCTCCATCGTACGTGTGAGTTATTTACTTTAAAACGATGTATTAAATTATACTGGATAAAAACCAAAAAGGGTTTCTTTAAAACCATATATATTACGTTACTTTTAAAAGTAAGAAAATATAATATATTTATTGGCTGATAGTTACCGAAGAATATGATTCAGCGGCCTGGCAAAACTACTCTTCTATCTGACTCTTCTGTTTACAATAATATCTCGAGAGCAAATTGAGGTGTCGACTACTCTCATGTTGCATGGAGAGTGACTTTTATATGCTCAGGTAAGTGGAAAAGTTTCTCTTCTATCTGTTTCTATATATTTGTCTGTTTATTTGTATCCGAGGACAAAAACTATTTGAACTATTGACTAAATGTATGGCATAAAATTCAGTGAAGCCTGTTACAAGTGATATGGAGTACACCTGGCCCGTAGCTTTCTTACATGATTGATTAACTTAATACTACGTCAGAAAAGAGCTTCAAGGAATAGTAAATGAAAAGATTAGTAAATGATCTTGAATTTGAGATTAGTTCATGAAACTTAGACTTAATTTCACAGTAAATTTTCATTATAAGTTTTAAACCAATACACCACAATTTAAATCCATACCATTGTTTAGTAGTATTTTGTGTGCATTACATTGAAGGATTCGTCATATAAAAATGTTCCTGAAACAAAAATATATATACGTAAAATACAATCCCAACACTCTTTTGGATCTAAAAAATACGTAAATGCCTCCCTGCAATTGGTTATTGAATGCAATTGTTGTTGGGTGAAATCGTGACAAATTCAGAAATTCCTGTACATTTACATAGGCTTGCAACAATAGTGACAGATTGAGTTTCTCCCAATGATCTTTTAAGGCTACTAAGGTCTCCTGCCTGTTATTTTACTATGTAATTATTAATGCTTACTTAATTATGCTTTAGAGTAGGTTTTCCAAATGGCCTCCACCTTCATAAATACATGCGTGCACCCTTGTGTATGTGAGTCATTTACGACTCGTATAATACCACGAATTAAAAAGTCTTAAAACTGCATGTTAAAAGTAAATCCATCAGAAGATAGGGTTTTTTTATAATAAATTGCAAAGCTTACTGCCATATTTGAAAATCGCAACAGAATATAAACATTATAACTACTTAATTATAATAAGTACAAAATTAAGTAAAATTTTCGAATTTAAACTTCACTGTATTAATCTGAAATTTTTACTGTATCTTAGAGTATGTGAATATGTAATTCACAAATTAACAAATATGTAAAGTAATTAAAATAACAATTATTTTTTTGTATTCAAAATGTAAATTGTTATAAAATTAATTAATGGGAAATTAAATTAAATATCTAACGAAGATATTAAATCCTCATACATTAATTTTTACAGTTTAAGTTTCTCAATGTTACATTGTCAAATTTACTTTCCGTTGATGCATACAATTTTCTTTAAATCACAGTTTTCTAGTAGCATGCAATATATTTTTATACGGTTTTTATAGAACCTAAAACTGAAAAATTAAGGTTGAACATCTAAATAAAGCTATTGCTTCATTCAGAAATGAGGTACTTTTATCAAATAAATATATAATTGTTAAGTAAATTTCACTGCAGTGTAAAATATATTGGTTTATTATTAAAAATATGTAAAACAAACTTAAATAATAATTGCAGCTGTAGTATTCACTATAGAAATTCATATTGTTTGTTTGAAAGTATTACCCCCTGCACTGGTAAAGAACCAAAAAAACAACCTAAAGCTATGTTTTCCCTACTTTTTACTGTTTTAGACTGCAAAGCTTCAACATAAATTTCATATAATTATCACATGGATGTTTACAGTGGAAAGGTAATACATATAGTATTAAAACATTTACATAAAGCGATTTTTTTAACATGAAGTAAATTTTACCTATTAAGAAATTACTTAAAACTACTAAAGTTAAAAGAAATATGTATAGAGTATTTTATATTTGAACATTAAACTTTGAACATTTATCTTTCATTTTAGGCTCAGTTATAAAAAGCAAAACTAGCGTGTTTTATACTATAACAGATTGCCATCTGTGACTTTTGATGTAAAAAGTAAAAGAATGCAACGTTGTGCAATGTTACCTGTGGTAGTTCCGCGGATGGGGTCGATTATCTCCTGTTCGCAACTCCTCATCCAAATGGAGTTGTCACAGTTAGGGTAGAGCAACTCCCCGGCTCTCAGACGTCTCCGTAGCTCCTCCCGGTCCACAGCCGTCACGGCGTCCAGGGTCGGTCCAATGCTGTCCACCGCAGTCCCAGTACTAGCACTGCCAACATAATCACTTTCAGCAAGTTCAAACGCCTCCTCGCTTTCCGGCGAGAGACACGTTGACCTGCAAGACAATCTCTGGATATCCTCTCTTCTCGCTATAACCGGGGATTCCCCAACCGGTGTAAAGTACCCACTGCTGCACGCGGAGATCCTCCCCGGTTCCGGAAGGTCCTGTAAATCTTCGTTAGGCTCGTCTTCTTGAAAACTCTCTTCAATAAAGTCGTCCTGTGCAGGTATCTTTTCGAATCCTGTGAATGGAGTTTCAGCAGGGACCTTTGTATCTTTGACACAATTCTCTTTGTTTCTTTTCAATATTAACTCCCTAGCTTTTTTCTTAACAGCAGTTATTCTCTTAAAAAATGTGGTGAGTTTCTTTTTTTGATTTTCAGCTTGTTTAGGGATCTCTTTGTCTTTCTGCGCGCCCGGTGTTTCTTTAAACGTTGTCGTCTGGGAGACAAGAACACAACCTCCGGAGCCGTCGTTGAGAGGAATTATCCGATTCCGCTTCAAAGTAATACTAGTAGCCCTCTTTATTGAGTTTTTCTTGTCTTTTTCACTCTTACTCCTTCTGTATTTCTCACCCTCACTTTTCTTCCTATTGTTTTCATTGTCCTTCTGCTTCTTGCTAGCGCTTCTCTTGTTGGCGCTCCCTTTCATGTCTCCGTCGCTCTGGCTCTGTGGGAGCGTCTTGGAGAGGAAGCTGAGGATGTAGTTTCGTTCCATGTTCTTGTCCGGAGACTCGTTGAAACAGTCACAGTCCTTGGCCGACTGGCTGTGCTTGACCCGCTTGACCGGAGTCCCCCGCCTCTTCGTCATGGTGACTGGCTCGTCACTGGCAGCTCTGCGACAGGCTCTCCACATCCCCGCGGACTGTCACTAGGGTCTCCACAGTGGACACTGAATCACGCGCGGCGGTAAGCTCGTTATCCACACGTGATCTCTCACATGTCCGCCTCCCACAAGTCGAACTGGCGGCTGTTGTCAGGTTCGCAGTTGAGGGGCTTCGACCGAACGAGGCCTTCAGAATTGGGGTCAGTTATTTTATCTCTTTACACCTGTTGTGACACGTGCATATTTTTTTCATACTTTAGTTTCAAAATAAATGTACTTAACATTACTCAAGAACCAAGAACCAAACGCGAATGCCGTTTGAAAGAAAGAGAAACTTTTATTATTTTCTAAATGTAATGAAATTGTTATTAATGTTAGGTGGTGTATTAAGGAATAATATAAGAAAGGGGTTGTTACGAAGGTTGTAGTTAAGGGGTATAATATTGTTTTAACTAGGGTTTGGTTATCCAATACGCACCACACTCAAAGCCACAGGGTTTTTAAATTACATTAATACTTAATAAATGTAGATCCTTGGTTGTAGACGTATTCCTATTACTAAACTCGTTCCTGGTTACACTCCACTGGTCTCTAAAGTTGCGGAAAGTTCTATTTTGGTCTCTAACGTTTCATTACGGCAAATAAATATTAATACATTGAAAGAGCCTGTTAAATTTAATCAACTGTTGTGTACTTTGTATGGCAGCACAAACATATGCATCATGAATTTAAATTATTTTCAAATTCTTTACATTTATAGTCTTATAGGCAAAAATTAAGGTTGATAGTAACTACACTACTTTTTTCTTCGTTTTCGGCAACCGCTGACAAGCACATACTAAGAAAATTTTCAGATAGTAAAATTAAAAGTGTTACTACAAATATACTTATAACTTGAAATTTTGGCAAATATTAAATATACAGTGATTAGTCAGTGCTGCAAATAAGATATTAAAGACAAAGTTACTAACTTTTACTATAAATGTATAGACCGTTTTAAGACCCACCTTATTTTTTTATGTCAGAAGAAGGATTTTCGATATCTTCTTGATGGGAAAGGGAGGCAAAATCAACTATGACACAAGAAGCAATAATACCTGAGTAAATTACAATGTCAATAAATATGCATTATTCTACATATTTTCCTAATCGTGGTAACAAGGCAAACTCAACATTGGCGTCGGAAATATAGTCCATTCCAATTATAAGTGCTCATATACGTGCAAAGCCTAAGAAATTACGTGAAACAAATTATCCTCTATCAAGACAAAATTTCGAAAATCGTCTTAACACTTCTTTCGATCTTGGGCTCACTTTCATCACTTGCCGTCCCTTATACGGGGATATATAGATTAAACGATTTTAATTCGGTTTTTGTGAGAACTCCTGAACAGTGATTTTGCCTAAGGATTAAGAGATATAAATAAATTCAATACTGTTGGGCTAATAATATTCAAACAATTACATAATATTCATTGCGCACAAAACAAATCGCTCAACAAATACAATGAAACTGTTTTAACGGCAGATAAAATATTGTTGCAAATTAATCCGTTTATAAACCATAATAGCTACATTAAAATTCATATACTGGTGGTATTATCTTTGAAGATTATCATATTGTACGCCTGTAAACAATACAACCGCTAAAAATGGTATTACAGACCAGAGAGTTTTTAGTTTGGACAACAGATCTATTACTGTTCTCAGTTACAAAACGTAATCACTATTATAAATACGTATATTTTTATTTCGGAGTAGATACTTTACTGATTATATTGATAGCAGTTTACCGAATAATATTACTGACGTTTACATTAGGTATAGTTTTATTTTATATATATATATATATATATATATATATATATATATATATATATATATCAATTCTAATGATGGGAAAACATTATTAAAGTGAAGGAATGAATGATAATGGTTCACGTTGTAATAAATAAAGACCTCTACGTTCATAAATCGGTCAGTTGGTGAAAGAGCAAGGCCATAAATTTGGAATTATCTCCCTCTTTACACCTTCCTGCATTATATAGAATGAAACTAAATCTTAATGATAAAATTAAGTAAGTCTCCTGCAGTACATTTCCGCACAATTAGTACGTAATTTACTAATTCATAAAGTTCTAAAGTGCACTATACTAATTCCTTACAATTATTCTTATCAGTACTGAAATTAGTAGACTACTTTTTATCATCTATTATTTTGTCTGTGGAACTAATTTTATTATTTCCTGACTAATAATAAATTATTGAATTCAATGGGTTATACAAATGTTATGTGGTTGGTATGGTATTTTAAGAAGTTCTTCATATGTAAAATTTTTAATTTATCAATTATGTTTAGTTTTGGTTCTCGGTGTGGTTATTAACATAGTGAAGCAAATATTGATTTCAAAGAGCAGTATTTTGACTTAATATTGGATTTTGAAGCGTATCCTTAGTTGTAGGACTCTCGGAAAAGTTGGTTCCTAACTCCCTACGTATCCAAATGAAAATTCACGAACGGCGTGAGCTTATTAGAAATTCAACAATATGTACAATGGGTGAGCTTAAAAGTCTTCAAAAATGTCTCTGTTTCACCAGGATGACACAAATCAATCTATGTGACTTAAGCTTCAAATAAATAAAACTGTTAGTGATGGATTTTCCACAACAACAATCTCGTAGCAATACTAAAACTTCAAAATTTATTAAATATGTTTTACTTACAGTTTTAAGTAAATAAACTATGTATTACACAATATTTTCTATCTATTTCATAAAATCTCCACGCAATTTCAAAACTAAACAAAAACCGATGTTTTGGTAAATATTACTTTCATTGTTTGAAAAGCATTAAATAAGTAAGTTCTAACGAAAATATACAAATATCAATGCCAAAAGTTACTGCATCGTATAACCTTGTATTAATTTCTTACATATATGCTACCACAAGTAGGTATTCTAATCAAAATACAATATAAAAGAAACAACTAATCTGTATGGGATGCAGGATAGGTTTTTCCATAGGGATTTACTTTTAAGAGGAGTTCTGAGAAAGCAAAATTATTTTTACTAAATTTATTTAGAAAATTACAAATTAGAAATGGTAAATCCCTTAGTTTCCACAATAATATCGAAAACAGTAAGAATAATGTAGTAATGATATGTGGATTCTAATGTTTCGTAACTAGTGTTAAAATTACTCATTTCGTCCTTATTATATTGCTCCAACACTAAAATGCATATTCTTTCTAACAACACTTAAAAATTTTAAAGAAATAAGGAAATGGTTAAAAATTATTTCAGAAACATGTAGCAGACAAGAAACTTTGTTAATGCACTTTTAAGATGACAAATCTTTACTATAGTACAATACAATTTTATTGTCATCTGGGAAATTACAATACAATATTATTGCCATTTGGGAAATTACAATACAATATTATTGTCATCTGGGAAAGTACAATACAATATTATTGTTATCTAGAAACGTCATGTTTTCAACTGATGTCCTGCAAAACCGTGTTACGCTTTCAAAAGAATCGATACTGTTACTTTTAATTTACTTGCAATTTCTTTGTGAATGAGATGATCGTAAGAGCAGAGTACAAAGCATTGAGTATAGAAGGTTAATAGAAAGCCTGGAAGCGTTGAAAGAATGATAGGTAAACATATTCCATACACGTATTGTTAATTTTACAATTTTAATTAATACGAAATATAGGTATTTTTGTAACAACAAACGTTTTCTGAAGAGGTTTACGTGTTCACAATAACCTGTGTACATATATTTTAATAAACTTGTTGTTGGCAGCACGGAAGGAGAGGCACGTGGATGCCTACAGAGTCGAGGTCAGTAGGTGATGTAACATCCCCGCGCATGCCCACAACACCTACCCCACTTGTGACCTCAGAGAGGTTGCCGCGAGTGAAGCCATAGCCCGCAAGCCAATGTTTGTTGGCTGAGGCAAGTTCAATCCCACGCTCTTTTCACCAATCCAATATTCCATTATTCTTCATCATATTAAATACTGAACTCTTACAAATGTTCCCTTGAAAATCTGTAGATTGTGAAGTTTGCTCCTATTGTTAAAACTGAACTGCGCAATACAACTAGTTTTAGTTGTTCGGAGCAATAAGATAATTATTGAACAGTGTAATGGAGTAATTTTCTGTATCTATATTGATTTAAATGTTTAAAAAAATTTCAAATTTTAATATTTTTATGGCCACGTAGAATCGTTTGGGAATTATTATTTATAATTGTACCCATCCTACTTTTTGTTATCGAATGGGAGACATTCTCATCATCAGTGTCGTGGAATAGAAATCCATCTGAAAAGAACGGTGTACTAATTTGGAGAAGGAACTATAAGGCAATTTAATCTCTTACATGTTCCTTCTGTAGTATGAAAACTACAGAATTCATGGACTAAAGTTTACTTTCAATTTCCAGTGGTATGACAACTACAGTACATTCACGGCAATTCCCGTTATTCTAACGATGCAGTACCGGTATTAACTCTATATTGTTCAGCTACACAACACCAAGTATTGAACAATGTTTGGGTATTGAACATCCATATTAAAAAACTGTAAATTTAATTAAAGTACGTATTAAGCAACTCGATATTAATGAAAATTTGTATTACAAAGTACTAGAGTCGATTCTCTAGTATGTTTCATGGTGTTCAATGACATCGGTTTTGTATAGTTCTAGATTATTGAACACCATTATTCGACAAGTGACAGCATGTTCAAGACATCAATAAGGTCCTGCTTTAGAAAGTTATGATCTTTTATAATCACTACGACTACTAAGTGGTTATATGCTTGATGGGTACGGTTGGCCGTCCATTGTTCATGGTTGAAGCTATTTTCAATTCTAAACTCTGCTTTGTGTAATGAAAGTATCTTCTTGGTCTTTTAACCCATAAGAACTACTACAATGTAGCGAATGTTGAGTGAGATTAGCTTCATTTCGCCTCCTGCTCAGCGCAAGGGACATAAAATGTGTAAGCCTTTTACTATTAAATTAATTGATAGTAATGAAGTCAGGTGTTGCTGGATTGCATCACGTCAGTTTATAACTGACAAAGAGTACTGTTGTGACAATGCAGAGTCAACAATATCTAAAGACTAAAATCCGGAGGGATCCAAAAAAGTCGACGACGATGTTGAAAGCGAACTCTTTGAATTGTTTTTACATCAGAGGCATCTAGATTACAAAATCTCGTCGGGTGTGCAATTTAGTGCAGTAGGGTGTTTCAGAGACGATCCCAAAGCAACAACTGAGTTTTCAGTCGCTGCACTCACCGGAAATTGAACTGGAGCTAACCTGAACATTGGAATTGAATCAATCATTCCCACTACGCCGGGTGTAGCATTATCACTACAGTATTCTTTGTCAGTTATAAATGCCGTGTTGGAATCCAACAACGCCTGCCTTCATCTATATCAACTAATGAAAGGCTTAATGATTTTACGTCCCTTGTTTATGGATATAGTGACTTATACTGCTAATCTATTTGCACTATATAAAACACCTAATCTCTAAACTAGAACATGTGTAATTGCACACTAATATCCTTCAGCGTTAATGGTTCCTACAGTTTAAATAGGTTTCGTTGTCTTGAACTTGGAGGAGCACAGAGGAACTTAAAACACATGTGTACGGCCGGATGTTGAGTTGGAAGTTGGTGATTTATATGTGACAGGCACAATTGCTCTGAGAATTACCAAACTCCACTCCAAGTTGGATCGCTCTCGAAATGTTAAGTTGTACCTAAAATACAAAGTTCGGTTGGTCAGTTTCTTTAAGTTTTGGTTGTTTTGTTTTACACCTGATAAAAATTGTTTAAGAAAGAAGTTTATACTAAATTTAAAATGAATTTTAGTTATTGACATTGATTTTTAAAATGAATCTGTACTATTTTTATGGCAGCAGATCCAAAAATTAAAACCATATTGGGATCTTGCTTAGAGGATCTCTTAAGTATTAAAACGTAAAAACTTTTCTGCTTTTGATAAATGAATAAAAAAGAGCAATTGTCGATTTTTAGAAATAATAATAAAAGTCTCCGAAAAGCTAGCCGAAAAGGAACTATAATGTTAGCTGTTATTATTCCTTTAAAATTAGTAGTCTCACTGTTCATCTTTTTTGAACGAGTTATTAATATCTTCGACAGAGTTATGTATATAAAAAAGAATACTTTAGCTATTTTTTAATTAAGAAAAATCTCAAATCGAGCTGCAAGGAATACAATACGAGATATCAGAGTTTAAGACTAAATTAATTGTATTTGATCCAACAATGTAAAATAAGCATTGTATTGTCAGGCTGTACACAACCTAGTTGACGACTGACAATGATTTGATTACATAGAACACATATGAGAGGCAAGGCACTCTGTGTGATATAATCATAAAAGAACGTCACATATATTCGTTTAGAGCTGAGAACCTGAATAAAGCACCTCTTCCCTTTGCATCAAGATTTGGATGTTTGTCACCTTTCTGATATTCACTAAGGGAAAAATATTTGTATCCTTTTTTATAAATCATATCACGTTCCAATAATCTTTTCTCTTTGAAGTAGATAAAAGGGCCGAGATAAGACTAAAATATTGATGATGTATTTATATTGACTAAAACATTAGAGGAAATAAAAAATAAAATTTTATATATATATATATATATATATATATATATATATATTTCATATGACGTATTTGAATAGCTTCAATTACAGTAGTTTTTATAATTTATGTTAATTTAATTGCTATCAAAACTTGTAATTACTCAAAACTGCGAATAAAAGTCACTGATTTTAATAGAGTTTCAATTTTATAAACTGAACTACATAATTGGTGTATATTCGTTACATAATCAAACAAGGAAAATGTTATAAGTATGTTTTAAAGAAAAGCAGTTAATTTACTCTATTTACGTTACTCTGGGGCTATAACTTATATTACATAGTGTAGAGTTTTGGTTTGTGCATTTACAAAAATCGCTTTAGACTCATTGAATTTTCTGTCGCAAAACAACTAAAGTTTTGTAGTAGATTATAGAATTGTTATGTTAATATAACTTAAACGGAACAAACATCCGTTTAAGGAGAAACTATGTTTAGTTATGTTAATAAAAATGTACTATCGTACTTTCATTTGAACTTCATTGATAATGTGCTTCCAAGGAAACCATTGTGTAGTTCTCAATGTAACGCACAAAGGCTCTTATTGATTTACACAATCCTTTTCGCAATCAGTTTGAAGTTTCGCTTAAGCGCCTCCATGCGCATAAATGACTCTTGGGTCACTTCACATTCTTTTACTCTCTTAGAACAAGAAGCTTAGTCATATAAGAACCTTAGCGGTACTTCCTGAATGACAGGATATTCAAGATAGGTAAGGTTAGGGGGTAGGGGCCGCCTCCTATCGAGATCCATGAGGAAGAATTAGGGCATTAATCTCAAAGTCATGTATCCCCATAAGAATGGGAGGCTAGCTCTGAAGCAGCCTCTCCAGTCAGAGTATGTAGGAGATGGCACACCCTTGTTGAGGCTAGCATGAACCTCTGAGGTTAGGGAACAAATCCCCAACAACTCCATCTCCAACAGCAGACTAACCCTATCGAATAGCCCTTGAAACCCAGAATCTCGACATTAGCGGTTAGTGATGTGACGCTCCTGGACATCCATAAGGTTGCCCAGATTTAAGTGACACATCGGTTTTTGCTATGCCTAGTGGTAGGTTCAACTTGAAGGTATAAACCAGCCAGAAGTGATCCCTGCTGGGCAATTATTACTTATAATTTTATTATAAGAGATTCCTCATTGAATACCTACCCCTCAGGGGTTTGGAATGAATTTCCTTCTATCTACCTGTTCGCAGAATGTCTTGAGAAGAAACTGAGCTATAGATAGGAAATTTTATTGTGAACGTTCATTTCCATGGATTACAAATTGTGGTGAATGATGGTGCACACTGTCCGTGGAATTTGGTTGAGCGTTAGTGAAGTTTCACTCAGGAGGATATTTCGAGAATGAATTGAGCTAAGGCCTTGAAATTTTGTATGAAACTTCATCTCTACGTTGCCAAGATCAGGTGCCAGGAGCCGACAAGGCAGGGGTTTTCCACGTTCCAGGAGACAACTTCTCGGACAACGCGATGAACCATGTTCCTTAGTATGCCGCCGATAAAACGCTCGATTTCTTTAAACGTAGTGCAGCCGCAGATAAAACGCTATATGCAGCAGTTATATGACGCGTATTCTGTTGTGCTCTTACCCTAATCTTTTGATCATTTATCCTCACCTGATGAAGAAGATAGATTTAAATCCTTGAAATCCTTGAAATGTTGTGGTATACATCTTTTAAAATATAACAAGAGCAAATGTCCAAAATATTACTTTCCTTTCACTCCTACATGTTTAAAAGTAATTTAATCATAACTTACCGATTTAACTAAACGTAACTTTTGAATTTTTCAAACAGTGTTTCCAGCTAAAACGATTTTTGGAAATCTATATTCTACCTAGGAGGAATAACGAATTCAATTAAAAAGGGTAGTCAATTTATAAGAAAGTAGGCCGTTTACATTAGTGATATCACGTTACAAACTTCAAACGTTTAGCCCAAATAAACAGTATTGTGTTGGGCTTATTATATCCATAAAGGTGGTGACTCAGTGTTATGGGAAAAACATTGCTGAGAGCAATGTCATGCTTAACTGCATGACTTTGACTCGCATCTACTCTTATGATTCTGAAAATTATACCAACTGCTGCTTCGTAGAAATTTTTCAATTCCGTTATATTATCCCTAAACAACGACCAACATGACAAAATCCATGCCTTCTAGATCATGGAATACATTGATCATCATAACTCAACTTGAGTCTTTAAGAACACGAAATTTATGAACAATGTTGTTTATCTGGATCTTATGTCCAGATTTCTTGAGGACAGGTAATGATCAACTCCTTTAAGTTCGGAGTAAATAAAATTGATCTTTCTCACTTGATTTTGGAACATGATGTTTAAAAAAGATAACAATTGATTATTTTGGAGCCGACTTAAGCTATATCATGGGAAGTTTGAAAGCCTATAACCTCCCCTGGGTTCGCTTATAAATAAATACGAAATACACAGACACAGTATAAATACAGTATTTATTTACAATACATCCATGAATTCTATCTTTGTAAGCTGAAAGAATCTTCGAACTTTTAATAATGGTCTGCGAACATTAATTAATAAAAATGTCACACACGATCTTAATCAATATTAAAGTATTAATAGTTGTGAGTGTGTCTTTCTTCTAAATAAAAAACTTTCTCTTGTAACTGCTTCTCGTCAATAAGAGTGATACGGCAATAAGAGTGCCACAAAAATCAGATTCTACACAAACCTTATATAGAGGTTATTTGGATTACACCTCATGTCATCCTTTATACTCGCTATATTCTTTACCATCTGTTACAGCAGCTAGTTGTGTAACAACCATAATAAGATCACCATTACTAAATCTCCTTTTTCGTACTTCATAAATAAAGAGTTTAACATTGATACTTATATGGAGCCTAATGTGTTTTACTTTAGTTGAATTTAATTCTTGTTAAATTATAACTTTGAGAGACACAACGTGTAATCTTGAGATTTTTTAACCTACATATTTAAACATTATTCTAGCTGTGATGATGATAAGGAAAAGCCTAGCATTATAGTAAATATTACGCCTAAAAGAAAAGTAACAATGTTGTCACAGCTGGATTTGATCCAATGAAATAAAACTTATTTGACATCCTTAATAGCAACAGCACAAGTACGGCTTCTTCAATGGTCACGAGAGTGGAAGAAATAATCAGTTTCCAGAATCCTTTCAGAAGAACTTTCGAATATAATGTACAGGTTTCGTAACTTTAACCCGCCAACATTTATACAACTGAAATTGCAATCAATTAAAATCATCTATTTAAACCTTGTTTAAATATATTTATAATATTTAAAAACGTATTCTACTAGCAGCGTATCATAATCAATTATTAATTAATTATCCTCAATCCACCGTGAAGAGGTTGGAGCGGGGTCAAATATTAATCAAGTTTCGTGGAGATTCTGCGGGAGCTTAATGAAATCCATCATTGTTCATCCGCATCGCCTATTAAATATCCCTAATGTATCGCTAAGCGTACTAGATGAATGGGCTTCATTAACATTTTAATTATCAAGCGGGCTTTGTAATATTGTCAGCGAACACTACTGTTTTTACTTCTTGTAGACACATTACTGCAGACTGTTACTCTTGGGATGAGTTCTATCAGATTCGCCTTTGGTAGTTTAGAATTTATTATACTTGTATCTATTATATTATAAGTATGAGAGTTATTAAGATCTGATTGTGTTTAAAATTATTAATGTGAATATAAAACTATCATTACATAATATAAAATTTTTCGTAACTCAACAATTGTTATTGTACAATAAAAACTCTTATATAAAGTAAAAAAAATGCCCTATTTGAATCTAGAACCTAGTGATAAGAGTTGAGACTAAAATCTACTTGTAATTTTTTTTACTTTTTTCAAATACATTTCATAGTTAAAAATGCGATAATACTCATAGGATGGAGAGTCCCCATACATAGGCTATTTTAATAGGAGATCCAACAAAATCTAACACCCTTGAAAATCCCGTTTCTCTGCTGTTACTTTTCTTTAGACTGTTCATAGATACAACAATCACAAAAACGGCTGATGCAGTTAACAAAACGTGGAGCAAACAAACTTGGAGCAGTGGACAGCTCAACATCGTGCTATGGAGGGGTGTCGCACGTTTTAGATTGATCGGACCCACATAGCAGATGTGTCAGTGACTGTTATACGAAGACTATTCCTGGGGCATCTCGTCCCACGGTTTGTTGTGTAACATAACCTGCCTGGTCTCCTGATATAACTACTTCGGTTATTTTGTTTGAGGCTATGTGTAAGTTTTTCACAAAACATTACACCACCGTTGACTACTTTAAAAATCTCATAACTCCATATTGGCAGAACTATTTTTGTTTCTAGTCATTTGCACTTTTAATCGCAACTTTTTAAATTGTTTAAAGTATTTGCAACACTTGTACTAAAATTTCTTTAAAACTATTCCTCTGTACAATATACTGAAGTTTTTCTGATTTACTTTACAAAAACATGCTGAAATATAAAAATTCGATCTTTTGTTAACTGGTAATGTCCATAATGTAAATTTCAAAAACCTCTTGGATTTTGAAATTACTCCTCCATAAGACTTAAAATAGTATATACAATTATTTGTAATATATTTTAATTGAATAAAAACTTTTATAGAACTCAGTGAACTTTAAACTTCAGGAATTGAATACTTAACTTTGTACGAAAGCTTTAAAATCGCATATTAAATTAAATAATGACAAATTAGGCCAACTGAAAGGCTTTAACGAAATGTTTTCGTCAAAAGTTTTACATTTTGTACAAATATTTCATGGTGCTTTAAAAAAATGAAACAAGCCATGTCAGGTTGTTTAGAACACCTTTATATTACGTATATTGATATAAAATAAAAGGTATAAGAAAGCAAATATTTGTAAAAAATGATTGGTTGAACAATTTATTTGCACAATACACTATTTAAACAATTGTTGAAAATTCCCTTGAATGAAGAGTATTTTGCCAGCAGAAAAATTAATTAAAATATTTTGTTGCTACTAGGGTTAAGAAAGGGACGACACATTTTCAGAAAATATTAGAAACATGAGTGGACGTTCATGGAGAATACCTCCGTGACGTGCGTGTTTCATTATAAACTATTCAGTAATTTCGACGTATAACTTTATTTAACGATATTGTATCTTGAAACCCATCAGGTTTGTTATTGGACCACCCTTTATAAAAGGGTTCTCATAATTACATTTTCCGCAGATAACAAATATGTTGTCATGGCAACCTCTTTTAGATGGAATACAAAGCATTCCTGACATAGTGAAGGGATAGATGGAGTTTGGTTATGTATAGTTGGTGATGTGTAAATATTCAGTTTTAAATAAGTTTCACTGCTTACAAACATTTTAGTTTTTTATCTATGCAAATGATTACCAAACACGAAATTGTACTATATTTGTAGTGTAGTTTCTGCGATCTTAAAGCGTGCATGAAACCTTAAATAGCAATTTTGGCTGGAATGTTTACTGGTAGATATTTTAACTTTTATTTTTACTTATTAAAAACCAGCAGTATTTTTATCTGTATTGATAAAAATCAAATATGGTAACTGCAGTAGTTTTAGATATAGCTCCTTATTATATGAAACACTATATTTCTTTTTAACAAAAAATATTTTTAACAGCCTCTCAATTGTTATTTTGCTTGAATCTAAGTATAATATAAATTAAGAATTCTACTAATATTTTTTTCTACTAATTTTTTCTACTAATACTTTCTACTAATATTTTTTAATTGTCTGAAACTCTAGCCCAGAAATGGTTATCATGTTTCTACAGGCTATGATTTGATAGCTCTCTTTTCAGACAGGCTATGGCACAAGCAAAGACTAAAAAATTGAAAACCAGCCATGGACTGACCTACAGAAGTGATTACTTCTTATAACGGGCTGTGAATATATCTCGAAAAAGTAGGCTTCCTTATTATTAAATTATTATTTTGTATATTTTAAAATAATATGAAATACTCAATTCTTTAACATAAAAATGTTTTATATTTTCTACTAATTGTATTCTATATTTGTAATATTTTTTACATTTTATACATTACAATGATCACTGACTTCTAAATATTAAAGTAATAAATATTTATACATTTTCATTTATAGTTTTTTATTCGTTTATAGTAGTTTCTACAACTTAGTGAGTACCATATTTACTGTAATCTTTTATTTATGTAATAATTAATTCATTTTTATTCTCATTGCATTCTAAAAACTAAATTATGGGTTTATGATGACTGAGATAAGAAATGAAAATGCTCGAACGTTATCCTGCTAAATATTTTGTAAACAAAGTATCTATAGTTTATTCATATCTCGTTGTACTAATGTTTTATCATTTGACATTGTTAAATTTAGTTTATCTTTTAAAGTGCAAATTAATGGTACATCATTTATTTCTTAAGTGAATGTAAAGTAAGGCCCAATGTGATTATGTTACGGTTATAACTATAATCAACAGAAAGACTCATTTTCTTCAAGGATTAAATTACACTACGGCTTTGTTAGCTTAATATTAACCGTGCTGAAATTGAATTTAGAATCCGATGAGCTATTAAATACTGCTATAAAATTATGATGTAAGTTAATCAATTTTATGTTTGATTCATTAATAAATAAATTAGTAGTTTGTAGATTTATTCAAAGCAATATTTTACCACATATTTTAGTCTCTTTGCAGCGATTTTTTGGCTTTGGACGTTTTTAAATGTAAAAGGCAACATTGCTACTAATATCAGATTATGAATTAATTTTGTAAATTTTGGCTGCTTTTAAAGTGGAGCCTAAATAAACCTAAACTGAAAACCGTTCCATAACCAAGGAAAGTCTGCAGAAGCGAGGATAGATTCAGACGATGCGATATATCGAACAAAATTTACCTGAATAATAATATGAGTAAACTGATCAGACAGTTGTAAAACAAATCATTGTAAAAGACCCCTAGATTACAGAAGCGTTTCGTTATTTTCCTTACCATGTAATCTTGTATGTAACTGTGGTTTACATATTTTACAGATTTTTAGGTTTACAGATTTCTCACTACCATCAACTTTTGTTAGTTCAGATCAGATGTTTATATAACGGTTTTTACGTTTCGGCAAGGCTGTCATTCTACTTTGGACGCATGTGGTTGACAAACATGCGTGACGTACCGTGATGTAAAACGAAAGCCTTTTCCCTGCGAGACATAAATCAATAGCTAGCAAAAAGAAGTAGTCACTTCAACAAGGAGCGACAGTAACCTCTCACTACTATGCCTGGATAATCACTAAATGGAGGAATGCACAGACATCAAAACGCAGGAGAAAGGTCACAAGCGGGACTACTAAGGGTCCCGGCCACCGACTTGTAGAACGTTTCCTACGATTTTGCGTTTGTAGCTGCCCGGGAGGGTTCCTGATGGGATATGAAGATGACATCGCTGCAAAACGTAGCACAGAAGATACCCAGCTGATGCTGCATATTTTAATGCGACGCTTGAGCTCATGTTTCCGAAAACTTGGGTTAATACTAGTGACTGAAAAGTCTGAGTTGGTTCGCGTGGAAAATAATTCCTACAGCCATCCAATTCCAAGTTGGATGAGTTTAGATACGTAAAAAGCCTGCGGTGAAATACCTTAATTTTTACCTGGATACCTAGCTCCCATTTTGAGGGCATATCCGGTACATATCAGAAAAAGCTATCAAGTTAACAGCAGCGTTAAGCAGACTTATGACAATTATCGGGGGCGAAGGAAACTCTTGATGTCGATTACCGATTCCATCTTACGCTATGAATGTGAGGCTTGGGACGACACTATAAGGAGATTCACCTCGGAATCACGTGAAATATACATTATTTAGGTGCAGACGATGAACAGAAGAAAGAAGAGAGCTGACGACGCAGCTGCATGAAGAAGATCTTCAATCAAGCAATCATTAAAGTTATTCACTGAGGACAAGAATGCTGGAATACGAAGGCCAAGTGCGTGGCGAAAAAGCTTACTATAGATTGGGAACAACTAATCTAGGAAAGAAGGAAACCAGATGAGAGTTTAAGTAAGTCTCAAATAAAAGGTCTAGTCCAAAGTATTGGGAACGGTAAGGCCAAGCGCCAAGCGTCCTTCCTGTCATGCATTTTACACCTCTACAGAAATATTGCCTGCGATCAATAAAATTGACTACGTTTCTGAAAGGTGTCTTAACCTAAGATTACTACAGTTCGGCAATCACTAGAGATGCTTCGTTTGTTGATTTATTAATTCAAAGTTTAATTAAATTTATGATGATGTAAAATAATTTGTAACTAAATAATAGTAGCGTTCAAATAAATCTTGAGATCTAACCACACCAAGGGTTCTAGTAATTAACGTGTACTTCTCTACACAGTTTACTGTATTCCATGAAAGATTAAATTTAAATCGCATACAAATCTTACTATACTTCACCGAAACTAAGCATTCAATTAAGTCTATGCTCAAAATGTTCCATTATAATTTATCCAGGTTAAATATGAATTTTTGTTGTAATTTTCTTTGTGATACTTTGTTTGGTTTCTCATTTATTCACCCATACCAGACTAGCTACAAGTAAAATTGAAGTATTTCATCATAGAACTGACTTTGAGATTATTCAACAAGATAGGGGAAATATTAGATAATGTAATTTGAAAGGTCCTACATGTCTTTCTACAGGGTGTTCAAAAACTTCATCGTTTGATTTTTCAGGTCAAAATAAGTAAGAAGTGTCATATAAATTATATATTTTATTTAGTTTGTCGTATGTCTGTTTGTTTTATTTTCTGGAAAACCCCATCTTTAAGGTACATAAATATACTAAATTTAAACTTTTGCAAAATGTTTACTCTAATTAATACCCGTTTTAAAACATTTTAAGCCAAATATCACATTAGGTTTAAAAATGGTAGCCAAACAAAATGTTTAAACTTAAATAACTCAAAAACTGAGAATTTATGAAGCATTACATGCATTATTTTCATAGTTTCAAGTTTGCTTCGTTAAAAAAAGTAATAACAGGAAATTAAAGAGGGCCTCACTCATTCAAAATACAATAATCCCGTTATTAATAATGTTCGACTGTTGATTAATGATCTTCTGGTAGTTATAACTAACAGCCGATCATTGGTTATATTTATTTATGTGTTTCAACAAATCGCCAGTTATAGTATAGAATTGGTTAATCTTACATTATTTCAACAATACGTTTTTTTGTTAGGTACTACTAATAATAATTTTTTGCTAATTCATCTAAGAACAAGTCAGAAATGGCTGAATCTACTGAAGATTTAAATAATAAACGGTTAAATTCATTAATTTTCCTTACCAAATAAATTAATGTAAAGTAAAGAAATTAAATTGCATAAATCAAATACTGTATGATTAATACCTGGTATTTGATTATGAAAATTCAAACAGATTTTAAAATTCTCTTCAGCAATACAACATGGAATGCATCAAACAAATTGTAAATGTTCAAAATTGACAGCAATGGGTAATTTCAGCTGTCATAGTACGAAACATCACTGCAAGCCTGGTTTGTGGCTAATAAACAGTTTTTAATGCATTTAGGGCTGAGATGTATTGTTTAAACTTCGCATGAGTATAGAAGTTTAGTTTCTGCAATATCACTAGTATTAAAATTATTAATTGAGATCTATATACATTATTAATAAAAATTCCAGCTCAATGTCTAGGCTTTCAATTATATGTTTCGTACTATGGTTACAACTATCCCCTGATCATTAATTAGCATTAATCAACAACAATAGCTCCATTAGTGTATTTTAAACAAAGTATAAAACCTTTACTATACATTATAACTTGTCATAACGAAGTAAACTTGGTACCAGAATGTTCATATAGAAGTATCTCATATTTCAATATAATTTAAAATTTTTTATAAAATCTCCCTTTTTAGTTATTTATTATGATATTTCATATGGCTGCCATTTTGAAACCTGATAGGATATTTAACTCAGAGTTCTTTGGAAAGTCTTAAGTTTGAAACTTATGCCTTTATTAACTTTTAAGATGTATTCTTCCTAAAAACCACAGACAGACGGTAAACTTAGTAAGAGAAAAGTATACTTTATATGGCATTTCTTACATATTTTAACCTGACCATATCAAATAGTGCAGTTTGGAAGAGTAATTTGTAGACACCTTGTATATTACATTATTTATCTAAACATAAATAGAAGTGTTTTATTTAAATTAATTATTTATCTTAATGAACAAAGGTAGTTATGAAATAGAAAACTTTTACAACCTTGACTTTTTATCTTGAATAATATGAATAGTATCGTTTGTACCCGCATATTGCATGTAATCGTTTTATCATTGTTCCCTTTTTTAGCTTTTATCTAATCAAAACTTGGAATATAACCCTCCGTTTCTGATTTTAATATGTGTGATCATGCATCAAAATTACAAGCTTTATTCACGTGGTTCTAAGATAGTACTTTGATAAATGTGTACTATGTGCCCAATGAGACTTTATTATTACCGAAACACCGCCTAATAACATTCACATTACCTATATAAAACTATAGAACTGTGTGCATGAATGTGAATATACTCACAGAGTGAGGATGCTCCCCATGCCTGACCCTGCCACACACAACTGACCTAACAAGCGCTTGTTACCCTCCAGCATTGATCACCCTCCAATCGCACCCATTCGGAGAGGTCACAGTTCATACACTTAACGGTACGCCATTTATTTAATTATTACGAGAAATAATTAATAAATTAACAAAAAGCAATTATTTTTAGTGCTGCTCGAGTAATACATTATCCATCGTATTCTCCAACTTTAATTGTGTCAATAATTTAAAAGATACTCAAACGAATAATTATTTCCTTGAATGTTGGATCATTAACCACATTAAAACTGTCTTTAAAAATGTAAAAAAATCTCATTTTGAGCGTATGTAGGAAGGATGGAATGGAATTTTAGACAAACATGTACATTTAAAGACAAAACCAATTGTATTATATTCTAGATGAGGGAATAACAAATTCGGCATTTCCAATAAAAACATACTACGTAATGTAGAGGATGTGTATGGGATATCACAACAATAAAAATGCCGTAGACATTTCAACAACCAGAATTTCACAACAACGCTCGTCTATTACTGTACCAAGGGAGTAGTGTCAGTTTTTCACCCTGAGATAGCGGTTTTTACACACCAAGGCGGCAATTCTGTCGAAGCTGGCAAGGAACTTCGTCCCGTGAGACGGACCCTATTTTCCCCATATAAAAAGTATTGTGTGTAAATCTCACACGTAGCATTTTAAAGCATTTCTATCGTCTTTTCTCACCACCTTGGGTGAAATAGTTCAATAAATTTCTTTTTTATCTTCTTTTATGATATCTTTGAATGACAACTGTAATTATGTTATAGGTTGCAATTTTTATGATATATAGAATAGAATTAAACGAATTATATCTGCTTTTAGTCACAATTTAAAATCGGTTTATGCATAGGTAATTAGAATTAATTAAGAAGACATTGTAATTGAACTAATGTTAATAGACCAGATCTCAAGAAATATTACCCTTTATTCAACACACCACAAGATGAATTCTATAAACAAGCGTTGATCCAGAAATCAAAATTTTTCGTAAGATTTCGCCACATTCAAAGGAAGATATTATCCACTAGCCTACAATTACCAAAACTACGACAAATAAGCGTAAAATTGAATTAAATCAATGAAAGGGTTCTACAAAATTCGTCTCACCTTACATCCGGATATTATGTTTCGTTCGAATTTAAAATTTATAACAAAACTAATTATGCGATTCTATGTAATACGTACATATTAACTGATAATTCAATTTAACTCTATACTTCTCGTCACAGGCCGTTGTGACTAAACTCTACTCTCCGTTATATAACGATAAAAACGTCCAATATTTCATTCTCTCGTATGTGACAAATTAATTATTTTAAACACATATTTTTCTATAGTAAAAGGTATATTTAAAGTTATTGTTTATTTATTTTAGAAAGGTTTAACCCAATGATTTATAACACTTAAAGTATCAATCACTGAACGAGTATCTTGGGTTTTAAAATGTTCATTTTATAATGTAGGCAAGTATGAAATCGCCTCAATAATTATTATTTGAGCCATTACCGAATTATATGTATAATATCAGAATCATAGTAAATTAAAAATAATTACAAAGTGAAGGAACTAACTAACAATTACTCAGCATAAAACATTATTTTTCTTTTTGGTTATAGAAGATCAACGCACATAAATCTCAATTAATTCGTTTAATTTATATCCTAGAATTTACCTTTCTTAAATTTTTCATATTTTAAAAGCATGAAACTATGTTAATATTAAATTATGTTATGATATAATTTAGCCCACCTCCTACTTGTGACGCTCCTTTTCTGAAACTGACATTATTTAACTACAAATTATAATCGACGAGACCTTCAGGACATCGTAGTGGATCCAAACTGACCCTTCGATCATCATCGCATCTACACAGCATCTAAAGTCAGATATTGCACCCTACTGAATACCATACCGGATCCATCATCTTCCAAATACAAGCAGTTCTTACATATCAGCAGCATTTGTGAGTTCATTCTATAGTAATATAGCTATTATAGATTATACCAAAATTATAATTATCCAAGTTCATTTATTAATAAATGTCCATTCTTCAATATTTAATATTTGTTCTTCCGCCTAAAAGCTCAAAACCCATGATTCTAATATTGAAGTCAGGCCTCATTTCATTTTTTATTATTCAAAAAATATCTATTAAGTTGAATTATCACTATACCTGTGTGAAAATTATCATTCCGTGAACTAAAAATCCTAACGATTACAAGTCTGTACATCCTAGCTGTGGCTACTTACGCAAGCAGGCTACAGCTCCAACGAGGTATGGATAGGCACGGCCACAACACCCGACAGGCTATGAATTACACACTTCCAGTCCATCATCTGACTCTTTTTGAAGATAAGCCTTCCTACATGGGAGCGAAGTTCCTGAACCTGATACCAGAGACAATAAAAGGCCCCAGCATCAGCAGCACCAGACAACGCTTAACGGCTTGGCTTGTGGAGAGACCATTTTACACTGTTGAGGAGTTCATGAACTGGAGAACATCACCGGTATTCCAGTGAGAGCTACACAACCCTCGTAGTCATAACCATCACCACCGACAGCGCCTTAAAGCTCAACAACTATATATGCTTTTATTGAAATCTCTGTAATGTTTTGACGCCTATTCTGTACTCTATGTTCATAAATAAAGTATTCTGATTCTGATTCTGATTCTGATTCTGATTCTGATTCTGATTCTGATTCTAAATCTAAATATAACTACACAACAATAACTTTCAACCGTATGTTTTAAACATATTATGAACAAAATAAAATAAAAGAGAATACTACAAGATAAACCAAAATTGCCACGTAAAACAAGAAACCTGCAATTCAATATGACTCCTTAAGTTTAATAAAATATAATGTTTTACCAAATCTTGCCATTTATATTTGTGCGAGGGTTTTCTCTACGTATTTTTACAATACTATAATATGTTTTATACTATATAGAAATCAAGCTACATGCAAAATTTCAAGCCTATAGATCTGTTCGTTTTTTATATATAATCCGGACAGATAGATAGATAGACTTACAAAAAAACATGCGACAATGATATTCGCTAACGCTCAGAAACTTATTCTCACAATGTTATACAAATCAAATACATTTTCAAAACTGTTAGGACCGTATTTTGAATTTCTAGTAGTTTTCTCCGTATGTTACTGTAAGGTAACGCACGTAAGGATAGTGCATTTACCCTTCGTGTTTTGTGATAGAATATTAATTTACAATGTGGAGCTCTTCTTAAATGTAGATAACTACATTACAAACCTTTACTGTATTGAACTTTTATTAACTGAAATACTTTCAACCAAGTCTTCTGTTCCATGAAATCTATACGTTGATTTAGAATTTGTAATGTTTTTCAATTTCAAACATTATTTTCAACGGTTTTTTATGATCTAAGCATCACTAGTCTTTGTATAACTTAAATGTTAAATACTAAACATTGCTATAAGCAGATTGTATTAAACTGGCACCTGCTCTTCCATTTTGATTATTTTTCGGATGCAAGATTCTCCTCTTCCCATGGCAAGATCTCAGGGGATAAATAAAAAAAGTTCATTACAGGGAATTAATAATTCTTTCTTCAAAATCTTCTATAATGGTACCTAGCAAAATATTGTACCTAATAAATTTAACAATGAGTCCGATTAAAATATTTATGGATTGATGGTTTTAATGTTTCTTGTCATCCATCCCAAAACATATGCAACTCTATGGTACTCGTTTCCAAAAATTATTTGCTGAGTGTTAGTGAAGAGTATCAGTCGAGTGACTGGAACAATTTTATTTATGTCTGTCTGTCTATCCAGAACGAACTTACCTATAAACACGGTATGTTGTATACAAATTCCGTTCTACATAAGCAACATCGCGTTTAATGATGGTGCATGTCACTCCATGGGGTTTGGCTGAGCGTTAGAGAACATTTTTTCATTGTTCTTGAGGGAAACGGCCAAAATGTCAACAAGAATATCGTAGAGTAAATAAATTTGTAACTACACTGAATATAGTCCATATGTATTTTAACACGTGACATTTATAATACATTAAGCCTAATAGAGTGAGTAGGCCTAATAGATAAATATTTTGAATGCAACCTCGGCGAAACCTGTTACGCCAACATTGTGTCACCT
Source organism: Homalodisca vitripennis (assembly GCF_021130785.1). NCBI lineage: Eukaryota > Metazoa > Arthropoda > Insecta > Hemiptera > Cicadellidae > Homalodisca > Homalodisca vitripennis. The sequence goes on along the minus strand of NC_060211.1, from coordinate 134,486,151 downwards.
AAAACCTGTTAGTTTGTGTTACATTGTATAAGAAATCAAAATTAATGTCTCCAATGTTGGTTCCTTTACGGAATACTTATAAGAAGTCAACTTTAATTAAATTTTATAACAGAATAAAACAAAATAGAAGGTTGAGAATGGAATTATCTGACACATTTCCACTGAACTTCACGTTCGAAATCCATGTAACTTGAAACAAACATCTAGGTTTCCTGTAGTTTCATAATTACTCGTACTTATCTTTTCTTTATATTCCTAATATTGTTGTATCTGAATTCTTCGGAGTAAATTTTTAATCATACTTTTATTTATTACAGTTATATTTTTCATATAATACTTAAATATCAAACAAGCAATAACAACAAAATATACCAGGAGCATTGGCAGGCAATTGCGTCATTACTGACAGTAGCTGATCCTAGATTTGACAGTTGATCGAGTTCAGAAAGCCATATATCCGAAACTCTATATGTCCATTTATCCTGGCCTTTTGTGTAAGCTGCAGAATGCAACTCTCCAGTTGACTTCATATTTTTTTAAATATCAAGGTTACCTAAAACTAAATATTTTTGTATTAACGTTGTAAGAAAGTGTGTGTGTGTGTGTGTGTGTGTGTGTGTGTGTGTGTGTGTGTGTGTGTGTGTGTGTGCGCGCGCGCGCGCGCGCGCGTGCGTGTGTGAAAGTATTTCAAGTTGTTTGGAAATTTTTTCTAATAGGCGAGAGAAAGTTTTCATTGTATATATGAAAAAGAAAACTAAATGTTACCATCCTTTTGTTTTATTTTTACATATTGATGGAAAACACATTCAATTTTGTCAGTATTATATGTTGTGATTTATCACGCAATATTTCATTTAGAAGAAACAATTTCCTATTAATGTCATAAACCACTGAACCTAAGCTATTGATAAAAACCGTTATCATATTATATTGAAATATAAAATATGATATATATTATATATTTCACTTGTGAAATGTATGAAATTTTTAATAACAGTACATATGTGATCATTATCGAGGAAATCAAATTTAACGAAAGAGGAAAACAGTTTTGTTTTCCTCATGAAACGTATTAAAGAGTCGGATATCAATTAAAACTTTATTGTATATCCTAGTTGAATTTAACTAACGAAAATGCTTGAGAGAAGAGAGTTCTATTCTACACTTTTCATCAACCTTAGTGTAAAAGTCCTGTGGCCTTTATTGCGTCTTGATTCATTCACAGAAGTTCTATAACAATATTAGTGTTAGCATAACATTTAGGTTCAATGAAAACCATTAGTACAGTTTTCAAAATTATATAAAGGGTGATTCAGCTAAGTTCTCTAGAGTCCTTACAACTTGAAATTTTAACATAGTACATTATTTACGCTTTTGTTCTGTAAATTTTCATATTCAAACCTGAAACCTCCATTTTGGCACTTTTTTCTCTTAAATGTATTTAATATATTTTATTTCATCTGAGTCATTTAGGGTTTCGTATTTTGTATATTAGTTATAGGTGTATTATTTCTTCTCATATTAGTTTAGGACACCTTAGCTGACTAACCCTGTGTAGTCTGTAATAGTTTTATATCTGTTTGCCATGTTCCACATAAAAAACAACTAAAACTAATGAAGAGTTATCACGTTCACAATTGATACTACTAAAGAAGAGGCATAATCTTGAACGGACCAAACCGTTGAGATATCTTAGAGATTTTTCTTTATAGTATTACTACATAATTTGTTGCTATATTGTTATTATTATTTCTTATTAAGTATTTACATGCATGTTTGGGATGTATTTATAGATTGTGTTTGTAATTATTTATTTATTATAATTTACTAGATATTTATAATTAGTTATTATTAATTAAAAACCCATTATTTATTAGATTTCCAAGTAGTCTTAGTCGGTATAATGTTGGTTTTTGGTTATACATTTATTATTGTTAATTATTCTTTTACAATTTATAAGATGTTAGTAATTATTAAACATTAACAATTGTTATTGATTTGCTTAGATTTTTAGTACAGATAGGAGTTTATTGATCTCATTTCATTTTTGTTTATTTAGCTATAACTCTTTTCCTGTTTTGATATGTTATTGTTTTACAGTATTGGAATGAAATAAATAAATACATCATTATGCTTATTTTGGTTTAATCTTTAATAGGGTTTGGTTCATTTATAATATCGTTAATTGCCACTGAAATATGTTTAAAAATTCAATACTACGTTTCGTAAATTGGATTCTTTTATCTTCTTCAGGTTTCAGAAATATTGCTGAACTTATAACGTTAAGTGTGCAAAACAAATTAATTACAGTGTGATGATGAACTCGCTATAGTGAAACAACGTTAAAAAATAATAATAAGCACTAGTAATAAGCATATAATTACAATCCAATACTTTCAGTAAATCACTTACAATTGCCACAAAATCTAGTGCACCAAACAACCACATACGCTCACAATAGAGAAAGTGAGAGACTGAAAAATAACGAATGAACAGGACAGGGATTGTTGCAATGTTATCCTTACAAATAATCCATCGTACCTTATAAACTTTCAACAAATAATGCTTGCATTATAAATTTATCCTTAACTATGGTATTCTAAGAGGCAAATATGTAACTAACTCATAGTGATACCCAAAGCTATTTGGACTTTACAGAAAAAAATCATAACTGTGATTTGAAAAGTCTGAATATACGAGAAAGGACAATCCCTATTATGGTACCTTGATGATGTCATGTTATCAAAAAGGATTTCCATTGGCTGCTGGGAAAGTTCATTTCTCATCACGCTAAGAAAAGAACTAATACAACATAAATATTATTATATTATTATTATTATATAATAATGATATATATTATAATATTATTATTATTATATTATGTCCAATTTTTCGCTATTACTTCACTGATAGGTCACAAACAAATTCTGTTAAAAAAATATTCCTGTAACCCTGATTTATTAAGATACAGTCCTTCCTTTCTATCATGATATTCTCCATTTGTCTTACAGTAGACACCCAGTGCTAAAGTTTATATTTGAACTTCTTAGCCGATGGATTTATAATATCACACTTTGGAGTATTTGTCAAGTTATATAGACTCTCCATAATCCTACACAATTTATCCCTGTAGTAGATGGTTGATTAGTAACCTACGTAATTACGCAGCAAGTGGGCGATATTGCGGAGGAGTTGTCAACCAATTAAGAGATGTCCTTTGAGGAACTGATTGGCTGTGGCTTCATAGTGAGCCAATGTCTCTGATAAGCCATGCGAGAAACGAGTACATATAACAAGCAAATTCGTTTAAAACTGTTGTTCAAGTTATTAACTCTTGTATACTTCGCTTGAGCTTTCAAACTATGCTTTCCATCGAAGTCATTATTGCAGTGCACGTGGCTCACTTAGTGAGGTAAAATACATTCTGCTTTACTCAGCCGTCGGAATAATAATATTGAAATTGGCAGGCATTGAATTTTAATAAATCCATTATAACATAAATCTTTCATGATTGTGCATATTTTTACTCTCTAAATGTGCTCACCCACTAATTTTAAACGTGCACTGTCTGAATCTACACTGAAGGTGGTCAAAATAGTTTCATTAGCAGGTGACCCCTCTCCCTTCAGGTGCGATCCCTTTGTACAATATGTAAGATATCGTGTCGTATTTTATACTTTTTGGGTATCTTTTCGATAAATATTAACTTTCCTCATCGTTAACCCTTTGGCTAACATGGTATAGTAAGTTATAGACTAAAATTTCAACTAATATTTGTATAATTTATATAATTTGTATAATTTGTTAATTATTTTGGGTAAGTGGATACAATTGTTGGGTTGCTTGCATTACGTTTAATAATAATAACTTAATAATAACGTTTAACTTAAATGCACTTATGTATACTACTATAAAATCTCTTCAATTCACATAAATGCATCTCACTTTATAGAAAGTATCTTAAACGGTTTTTCATAATGGAAAACGTTTTACTGAATGTAAAAATCAAAACTGTATGGTGGTGTGAATGGAAATACAATTGTATGCGTTACTTTATGAAAAAAATCCTAGTGGAAGGATATCCCTAGATGTACTTTTATCATTAGATGATACTCAAGGAATTTTTCAATTAATCCTTTAGCTGATTTTTAAATATAGGTCGAAGACAATTCTCGAGTTTCCTCTATACCAAGCAAGTTTTTGCAGTATAGTTACGGAAATCTTTCATATCGGATGTTCCGATATTTATGTCAAGAAATGTTAGGTGTATCTTCAAAGTTCAAATAGATTGATTCATGCTAACCCGGCCCGGAAAGCAACCACTTAAAACATTCAGCCCTCTAAAGTAAAGGAAAAAAATTGTATGTTTTTATTTCATACCAATTAACGGAGAAGTAATGAAATCACAAACTTTGCTATCCTGGAATTTTCAGGATGAGTTAGACGTTTGTTAAATAAAATTTTATTTGAAATATTTGCTTTTGATGGTATGCACAAACATTTGTTTTAGTTTCTCGCGATCAATACATCACAGGTCAAACGTACTGATTAAAGATTCAATAGAAAACATACTGACCAAGAATTAATAGAGTTACTAAGCTAACTACTGCATTCAACATCTCAATGTCTGAAACTAAAATACAATATATCGGAATCCAGTTATATTCAGTTCTGTCTGATACAGGAAATATGTCATGGTGGATTATGACTTTCTAGATAAATTCAATGCAGTTTTTCCAGACTATAACTACATAGTTGTTTTGATCCGGAAAACCGTTTGTGCCGAAGGATCCTGAGCCATTAATATCCTGAGAAAATGTTGAAAACATTACACTGTTTAGATTACATATATGCCATTTCAGATTCTTCTAGCATCTTACCTAAGAGATAATGCTAAAAGTAGGATATTCAACACAGAATTAAGAAAAATTAAGAATACAAACATAAGTAAGAACCATTTCAAAATTACGTTGCAGATTGACGTAAATCAGCATTTGCCAAATTGTTCATTAGCATGACTCTGTTTCTATACTCTCAAGCATTACTTTTTCCTGTGATAAAAAAGTTTGGTCCAAAGAAGTTACGTAGAATCATACGACACCGAAATAAAAAATAATTCAATCATTGGATAAAACGGAATGATAACTTGTGAGCGTCTTTATTCATAATAGCGTAATATTGGCGTCCCACTTTCTTGAAAAGAGTACATAAGCCTCTGGCTTTAATAAGCTCAGCAGAAATATTTGTTGATGGCAAATACTTTTTACTCGGTAGAAGGGCTCCTTATAAATAACTGTGGGACTAGATACTTGACTCAGTGGAAGTTTTCATACAGTATTCCAAGTCAAATAAGTGTATGCTAAGATACACAAGAACTGTAGGGACGTGATGAGATCTATAAACTGTCTTTTTGCTATGAACAATACATATTATATATTACTAGATATAAGAATGTATGACATTTTGAGCGCATTGCAACACAAAATAATACAAAAATGATTATGTTTTTGATTATGTTGTTGTATATATAAGTATATATCTACTCAAATAAACAAATAATTTTTATCTCATTGTAATTCTCAGAGATGAAAATTAACTCGAATTTCAGGGCCTTACTTGAGTGATTGTTTTGCTAGGAACAACTTTAATCTTTAAACAATTTAGTAAATCTATGAAACCTGTGCATTTCTTGGCAGCAACATTTCAATAGTTTGATTTTAATTTAAAAAAACAGATTTTAATATCTGGTAAGTACAGTTAAAATGAAGGTGTCAATCTACCCTATTAATCCTTGTTGTTCAGGTTTTGCAATGTTGAGGAATACAACTTTTAAATAGAATCAGACGAACTGAAATAACACGAGATAGGGATGTAAAAGAAGCGCCATTTTATTTTTATTCCTGAGAAATGAACAATTCTGGCGACAGATTTACCCTATCCCCTCATACAAAATGAAAGCAGGAGTTTACCCCTATTTCCACCTGCCAAACCTATTACAACTCTCCGCCACCGGCAAGCCAGTATCGGGGATTCGCCACAAAGAGATCGGCCGATATGATTGACTATACAAAAGACGAACAGTAATATCATACCATTTATTTCAAAGTGTATTTGTTGGGTGAACAATTTCAATTTCAAAGACGAATGTTGAAAATATATCTATTAATGAGTGCTCTGACAATATTATCCATACATTCATTGCACAAAAAAGCTTGTCTTCCTAATAAAATCCACTGTTAGTAGGTAACAAGTAATTTTTATTTTATTTTTGTTATACAAGGAAATTACTTGTATGTAAGTGAGAATTACTAAAGTTACCATAGCACAAGGTAGAATATAATAAAATATATTAAGTTGTACACCAATCCTTCTATACTAGATTGATTATACGCATTAAAACTTAATTTAATTTACAATATAATGATAATTTAAATAATACTGACTATGTATACAAACATTGAAAATATTTTAAACCTACACATAAACGCAAAAATAAAATCTATCTTCAACCAATATTCACTAGAGTATTTCGGAATGAATTAAAATAACAAAATGATTATAATATTTAATTAACATGCGATATTAAACATTCCATATTATTAAATTTTATTTAGATAACGTCTAAAGTTGTTAAACAGTAAATATATAACAATGTATTATCGTATACACTTTTTAAAGATACAAATTAATGATGCAGAAACTAAAACAAATATACAGTTTATGTACAAAAGTATATTTTATCATACTGCACAAATCTTTGTTATTATTGCATTAGAAGTAAATACAAAACACAGCTGTTTTATATGTAAAGTTGAGAGGATATTATGTTAAGTTATTTTGCAATAAATAAAACGTAATTTTGTAAAATTAAGTATTAAACGTGCTTCTCTTTTGATGAAATCCGTTGTTCACCACATTAAGCAAAAGTGTCCTTAGGCGCTTAATTGTATGTGCAAATTCAGCTTCATCTCGTTCGACTGCGTTCCAAAAACAACCAATGTTGCTCCTAGGGATGAAAACTACTATTTAGCAAATGTATTTTTTTTATTTACTGTAATCGTGTATCTAATAGTGGTCTCTTTCAGACTGCAATGCACTCTCGTACATATTGTACATAATATGTATTTATAACTTTTTTAAAGGGTAAAATGTTCCTATTATAAAAACTCAAATGTGTTAAGAAATGTTATACATATATAAGGATTGCCTGTTTTTCTTCATCATGACGTTAACATACTAGCTCTTAAAACAAGCTTTATGGTGTCAAATTTAGTGTTACAATCATACAAAAGAATGAGCAAACAACATGGTAATGAGCTGAGATTATATACAATAAGATTATTACAGAATTTAATGGAAACAATCCACTGCCGGAGATTAATCTGTTCTTATTGACAATAGACTCGTTCATGAAGAAAAAAATGAACAACTTGTATACAAAATTAAGCGATCTTTACTATAGCGCGAAATCTTCTAATGTTGACTTTGCTCTTAGACACAAAATTATTTTAGATATAATGTCAGACTCTGCAACATTTTTGTCTTAGTAGACTCCATTTTTTTCGAAGATGAAAATCCCAAAGTAGATCTCTCTGATCAATCTAAACCAACCTATAATATAAAAAATTATCATACTTACCCTAATAATGTTTTTGAAGACAATCGAACAAACATTGAAAATCTGTCTAATTGTGTACTCACAGAATTGGAAATAAGTGTTTTGAAGAAAGGCCTTACCTTTTTCCCTACCTCCAAATTTGACCAAATCAATTTAGTCGATGATGCGTTAAAATTTGCACATAAGGTTTGCATAAATCACTATTTTTCTATAAACGGCTCGTATTATTCTAATACTCTTCCATGTTTAAATAAATTTAAAGAAGAAAGTGACTGGGAACCTCCACCATTAGCCCCCGATCATCACGTTGAACAGTTCATCAACGTCATAACGTCAAACCTATCTAATCCTTCGTTTCAAGATTCCTTAAGAGTAAGAAACAACTTAACAACTATTGAAATAAAGCCGATAAAATCACTTCAAAATAACAGGAACATTATAATAACACCAGCTGACAAAGGAGATAAGGTAGTTATTCAAAACATACAAGATTACATCACCGAAGCAGAAAGACAATTGTCTGACTCAAATACATACCAATCACTTAACAAAGATGCTTCCAATGAATCTAATACAATTATTAAACAATTTCTTAAACAACATTGGGAAAATGAAGAGCTATCTCTTAAGACAATAAATGTATTAACTCCCAAAATTCCAAGAACTCCAACTTCCTATCTTCTTCCAAAAATCCATAAAGATAGTAGACCACCTCCAGGACGTCCAATTGTAACCAGCTACGGTTGCCCAACTGAGAGAATATCTGCATTTATCGATGACCAGCTGCAACCATTTGTCACACAACTACCCTCCTTCGTAAATAACACTGATGACTTCATTTCAAAACTATCAACAATTAATCAATCTGTTGCTAAATCACGATTCTAGTGACTGTTGATGTCACATCACTGTACACAAACATACCACACGATGATGGTATAAATGCTGCTAAACATTTTCTCAACAGCAGACCCATTGACTCTAAACTTTTTACAAATTTCTTACTAAAACTTATACATTTTGCTTTAACAATGAACTGTTTTAGATTTCAAAATAAATTTTATCTACAAGTCAAAGGCACAGCCATGGGAACAAGGATGGCTCCCTCTTTTGCCAATTTATTCATAGGATTATTGGAAGAAAAATTCCTAAATTCACAGGACCATCTTCCTTTAGTTTGGTGTCGTTTTATTTATGATGTATTTTGTCTGTGGGATCATGGTGGAGAACTCCTTCAAGAATTTCTAAATGCATTGAACACGTTTTCAACCCTCAAATTTACTTGGAAGTTTTCTCATGAAATTCTTACTTTCTTGGACGTAGATGTTTTTTATAGAGTCTGGTTTGTTTAAAAACTAAAATACATGTAAAAGACACAAATACAGTGCAGTATTTGAATTGCAATAGTTCTCAACCCACTTATGTGAAAAAAAGTAATCCGAAGAGTCTTTCTATTCGTGCGAAAAATCTTTGCGGTAATGAGGACGATTTTATTAATTATATCAATAAATTAACTTGTTGTTTTAGAAAATTAGGATATCTCACTAAAGTTATCAAGAACAATTTGAATCAACCACCAAACAAAAATAATAATCATTTTCCCCAAAACGATCCGAAACTCATAATAATATTTTATCCTGGCTCTCACGAAATCAACTCAATCATGAGGACAGCCTTTAACCTACTTTAAAATTTTCAAGAAACTAAAGACTTATTTTCAAAATCTCCAAGAGTTGTATTCAAAACGCCCACCAATATTGCCAAAAACCTCGTTGTGGAACCTGTAAGATCATTTCTACAAGTAAAAATTTCAAAATTAATGTAATCATGTGTATACTATCAAAAGAACTATCAACTTTGACACTAAAAACCTTATTTACCAATTTGACTGTAAATTTAGTGAAAAACAGTATGTCGGCCAAACATCGAATCCTTTACGCATACAAGTAACTATCCATCGATTTTACATTGTCCATAGCGATATAGAAAAACCCTTAGCCAGTCAAGCTATCGATGTCCATAAACAAAATCATATAGAAAATTGTTACACAATCAAAGGCATAAATAATATCCCTGAAAATTCAAACGAAGCCTTAATAGATTGAATTTTTAAAAATTGCACTGCACACCAATTGAATACTTCAGACAAGACATCCAAGGGGACTTAATTTAAGAAAAATTTATTTTTCGTCTACTTATTGACAAACGTCATGTCATGGACCATCAGCTGTTGATCTAGTGTATTTATTTGTAATGTTTCTTTTTCTTATTTGAGTTCTTAACTACTTGTTATGTAATAATTTATGTAAATATTTATGTAACTTATATATATACGAAAAATTATAAATGTTTTAAACGAATATACCGTGGTTTATTTGTTGGACAATAATAACCTGTATATGTGTATATATATATATATATACATTTATTAAATTTGTATAAGTGTCAATAGCCTAATTTAATTTTAATAAACATTGAATCATAAAAAGTACTTGTTCCGCCGGGACTCGAACCTGGATCTCTCACTTGCCGGGTGAATATGCTACCATTACACCACAGAGCCCTCACTTTTTACGATTAAATTATTTTGTGTATATATAACTTCAATATTATTAAACAGAACTTATGTATACAGAGCAAGGAGATAACCACATTAGCCTGTGTGAAATTTTAGTTCGAGTTAATAAATCTTTGTAGTAACAAAATTAAATAGGCTAAAAAAACTTTATCTTGAATTTTTTATTTACGGTTTTTTAGTCTATAAAAATAATATAGCCGCCATTTTGAAATTAAATATAGCAATTAAATTATTACTAATTGCAAAAATTATATATGTATGGATGACCAATATTCCGAATTTGAACTCAATCGGTAAAGTAGTTCTAGAGCTATAAATTATTTAATAAAAAAATCAGAATGGCGGATATATAGGTAAAGCAGCATTTTAGGACTTACCGTTACAAGACATTTTTTCTATATTTTGATCCATGGAGTCACCTTATATGTCAATACTTGTTTCCGTAAAGAACCAAGAACGGAAACATATTATGTCAATAATATGTTACAAAGTTTTTGTAAAATAAACTCCTATATTTATTACAAAAGCATTCGGGATTGTTTTGTCTTAAAATAAATAATTTGACATAAGGACAGCATTTAATTGTAACAAAAAAGTTTATTTTAGGAAAACCCTCAACAATATAGTAAAGTAGGGACCACGTAGTACAAGCAACAAGACGATTCCCAAGGCTCTAGTGACATACATACAACAAAGGGTTCGACGGAAGAAGCACATCAAGCATTCAAGTACCACAAATACGATACGTTGCAAAGTTTCTGTATGTCAGAGTTTCAATGTATTAACTCCACACTACTCCAAATATATGGAAATAGTGTAGGAGCGGAGACCCAATTTGCATTATATAGAAATACAACCTAGTTCTGATCAGTTTGCTAGTAGAATTTCATCGAAGAAATAAGTAAATAAAATCAAATAAATCGTTAACCACACTAGTATTTTTATTTATAACCACAAACTTCAAACTAAAATTTATTCTCGGATTATATTTTTTGCTTTACTCACTTAATCTTATTTCAAGTAGTCACAGATGACAGTTATATCGTCATCAGCCAACAAGATACAGTTAGTGAAAGTCACATTTTTGGCCAAATAGTCGATCGTCAAATGATTGAGTGACGGTGATTTAACTTTTGCATCAGTAACCCTTTGATGCTCTATGTCCTCCCCCCGCCCCACGGAAGCGCTCATACCACCAGTTTCATTGATCAAAAAGTGGGGAGAACTAGTGCACAATGCACTCACTTTACAATACATTAAGCCTTTAATTTGCATTAAGATCGTATGTTATCAAAATTGCGTCAGGTCTCTATAAGTTGACCTTTTTTTATTCACTCTTGTATGTTTGTAACTTGGAAATTTAAGGCAAAAAATCGAAGACATTCATTGCCATATCAAACAAGCACATTTATTTGCATTATTATATAGTAGTATACAGTGTAGTGAGTGAGCTACAAGTCGGAGGTGAACCATCCATGTAGTGTCCTAGGAACAGCAGACTGAGTTTGAAAAACGGTTCTGCCAATTTCCTGGAGAGTCTTGGCTTCCAGCACCAACAGCCCAACCTGCGTTTCCGTCCCCCGCCCCCACAACAGGGTTGACAGGATCACGCCGTCGTCCTCGTGCTGGAAAGTTACCCATATCATCTAAATATTTACTTGTTCGTCACAGACAACCAATAGGGTTATTTAAGAAACTTTCTCTCTATACTTTTTGTACTTTTGTATTATAAGGTTTTTAACAATATCAATCACTATGAATGCGTGTTCAAACATTATGTTTTGAACTTTTTTGGAACCCAAGCCCTTTGGAGGGATCACCGGAGATCTAAAATATGGGTAAACCAATTTTTATTTGTACAAATTCAAATAAAAAGTAAACAATACGCTGCATCATCCCCCTTTAATGAAATGTTTCTGTCTCTTACTTCTTAAAAAGTCCTCTTTAACATAAAACCTGTTGATTTCTCGAAGACGGTACAACCCTTTTGGATTTGACTTTAACCATTATTTTCAGAAAAGAGGATAATACTAAACCATTTGCTCGAATCGTATAGCGTTTAAGATCAAAAATATAGAGTACAAACCACCCATCAGAATTTTTAAATCTTGTAAGATAGATTACGACAGCATCTTTTTCATTGTTAAATATTATTGAGAGATTTTCCTGTCCTCTGCGTTATATAACGCTCTTCAAAAACAGAATAACATATTCAGTGTGTTTTTTTACTCGTAATTTGCCTTTTCAGGATGAATCAGGATTAAAATATAGTCAATGATATGTAAAGTATTCAAAAACTAGGAACAATTAAACATATCTTCGTTTCGCGTCTCTCTTCGGATATAAATAACTGGTATTATAACTTGCAATTGAGTGTAATCTTTTAAAACTTCTATTAGAGACACTCTCTCCGTGAGTATCCCCAGACGTTTTTGAACGTAACTTTCACGAGGCCCCCATGAATAAGAAATATTCTATTTCTCTTTTCCTCTATGCTATCGTTAAGAACTCATCAAGAAGCGACTGTTCTCCATACTGTATAGATAAATTTGATCTAGAAAAGGTATAGAGATCCTTTAAGAAAGTGATAGGACGCTACTTAAGCCAATAACTCATGCGAGAGACGAGGTGATATACAGTCACAAGAAAACTCGTTTAAAACTGATATTTCTGCTGTTAACTCTCTGTCGCTTGATTTGTGCTCTCAAGCAAAGCTTTTCTGATTACAGACAATTGTCTTTATTGCTTTCGTCTCTGTCAAAGCGATCGACATTACAAAATCTGAAAGGTACTTTAACATTTTAGAACCAATTTATCTATTGAAACTCACTTTCATTAACACTACATCAATATGTTTCTTTTAAAGACGTAATTCCGTGTGCAGAGTGAGGAAAAGTACACAGTTTAATTCATTATTCTGTCCCCTTTTAGCTTTCGTAGGGACTTTAAAAAATCTGCATTTGAAAGGTACTTGTCGTATCTAAACGGAGTGTAAACGTAGTTACTAGGATAATGTGGGTTAATTTTGTCCCTTTGCTAGGAACGTTATTTCTAGCAATAAATAGCTTAAGTAAAGAGGGTCTTATGAAAAACAAGTATTTAGTACTAATCCTCTGGATTCTTGCACTTATAAGTTTATTTGTATAAGCCAGTGCTACAGTAATTGCATTTCATAAACTAAGATTACGTGTTAATAAAATTGTAATTCCTGTTTTGTTTTAAACAAATATCTAACAGTTATGAAACCTATTTTTGTGTAAGATTTAATAATATTGTAAAATTACATTTTTAAATGCTATTTTAGATACAGCAAATGATGTTTTTAAATATACGCAGGGCTATTAATTTTGTAAATCTGGTGTGTGTCGTTAAAACATCCAACTCCAAAGATTATTTGGATAACTCCTGAGAATTATTTTCAGTTTTTGTAAATAAAGTTTATTAGTACTGAAATCTAACATTTATCGACAGAGGTTGCTCTGCTTACCAACAAAATCTGGACAGCAATTAATTATGCAATTATAGCAATTAATTCTGTTATGAGGAAGATTGCAAAAGCAGAATTCTTTAATATTTTCTTTACAAATGTAATTTGGCCTGGAAAATATATACAGGTGGTTACAAAATGATTATAAAATATGTTACTTTTTTTATCGAAACTCTGTGTTTTTTACTTATAAATAGGCTGGTTTAGTTTGTTTAAATAAAAGTATATCAGCATATACTCTGGCTTTTTCCATTGAGCTGTGTAAGTTAAGGATGCTTCTATAAATATTTGTATACATTTTAGTAATAAATATCATAAATGTTTAGAGTAATTGCAATAATGAGTCATTATCATCAATAAATCTATACCATCTGTATGTGCTTTCTTGTGGTGTAGTAGAGGGGCATAATAATGTTGTGTATATTGTATCTCCTTTGTTGACCCATCTACATTCATTGCACTCTATTAATGAATTGTAATTTTTAAGCTATTAATAACTTTTAATCTCTAAATGTATTACTTCAAAGATCAATATTTTATTTTACTTTTAGAGTTTTATGTTTCTATCATCACATTTTCTCACAGATAAGTCATAATATAAATATCACTTACAAACGAATCGGCATTAAATAGTATTTTCACAATAACTACGAATTAGGTGGGATAGCAATTAAATTACTTACACAATTACATTGAATTAATATGAATTGTTAAGTTTGTGCAGTTTCTCTAAGTATAATAAAAGCAATCTGTAGAAACTAATTGAAATGTGGCTGTTTCATGAAGATAGTTTATGTGACATTTGGTAGTTGTCTTTTAAATTGGATAAGTTTTTAAAATGTAATGAACCACGGTGATTCACTCAGTTTTCACTATTAACGGCGTATTGTATTTAGAATGAATGGAATATTGAATTATTAAGCATATTGCTAAGTAAGTTATTGTACACTTTTTTTTCTTTGAAAATTGGCAATAGAGATGATTGCATTTTAAAGTAAAATGTTGAGTCCATAATATTTTGATTAAGGTACATTACCGCGTTAAAAACTAAAGTATCTCCCTGTGAGCTTAGGTGGAATAAGATTGCTCTCCTCTTTGACACTTCAAGGAAATTGAAATTCCAACAAAGTTCTAGAATGTACCACTCTTTCTCTGTCGTGTGCTATTTCAATGTGCCTCTGAGTCAGATTGTACCCTAAACACATCGCGCAGCTTACTCTATTAATACAGTAAATATAGGACGCTTCTCACGCGCCTGGTCTTATCATTTTTATAGTTTATTGTAGTATCACTAGTATAAACGAATACAACATTTTCCAATATAAAGGAATTGGAAAATGTTGTATTCGTTTATACTAGTGATACTACAATAAACCTTTTTTCCAATGCTCCAAGATTCTACATATGTATAGTTGTTAAATTAAATTCTTTATAATAACACCAATACCACTTCTTAACGGATTTAAAACACCTTAAAGAGTAGTATGAACACCTAATACTTAAATCTATTTATCTAATTTATTTAATTTTAAATTTTTGCTGGAAAAAGAACTATGATACTCAGAAATTGTAATTTAAGGAAAGTTTCCAAACAATGATGGACATATAAAGGTTTTTAGTCGATAGCAATAAATATCTACAGTTAGCAATAGATAAATAATATATCTACCATGAGTGGAGGACCAATAAACTATTTTAGGTAAAAGGTATATTTTTTGGGAAACTCTGATTATCATACTGCTTATGTCTCTTTATCTGAATTAATTTGTTTGGTTTCAAGCTCGTCTCTTAATAAAAGTCGTGCATATGAGAGCGTAAGTAGGTAGTAAAGTGGTGTTTCTGGCGCACTTTCCGAGCCAACAGTAAATCAAGGGAAAAATACTGTTTAAAGGACAATAAACGAATCTGTAAAATCAAACAGTAACTCACGAATGAAAAATTACTGAATCTATAGCTGTTTGCTTCTACTTTCTTGAGCAGTTTTAATATCTATTACTAATGTTGTTAAATCTCCTTAGAATCAATGTAAAATCTTCGAAATCTTAATCTTCTATTCTACAAAATTGATAGTAACACAGTCTTTATCTTTAATAGTCTTCTTTCCAGTAATAACCAAGTGAAATTTATCATGTTTATTCAATTCTTTAATCTTTTTTTTCATCCAAAACAGTCAAAAATCTGTTCGGTAAGTGTACTTTATAATCTTCCAACTCGGCAATTATTGTCATACCAAATTTATCTTTCATTTTCTCCAAATTCAAAATTTTGTATTTCTTATTTTCTTCTAATTCATTCAACTTCTTATATTCTTTAAATCTTAGCTCGCCAACTTCATTTAATTCCTTTAGTAGCTCCATTTAGATAGGAAAAAATATCTTATTTTATTTCAATTAATTTTTCGAAGCAAACTCACGTAGCCAGCTCACGAAGGAAGACCACGAAGCCAGCTCACGAAGGAAGACCACGAAGCAAGCTCACGAAGCAGTCTCTCACGAAGCAAACTCACGAAGCAAGCTCTCACGAAGCAAGCTCACGAAGCAGTCTCTCACGAAGCAAGATCACGAAGCAAGCTCACGAAGCAAGCTCACGAAGCAGTCTCTCACGAAGCAAACTCACGAAGCAAGCTCTCACGAAGCAAGCTCACGAAGCAAGCTCACGAAGCAGCTCTCTCTCTCACGAAGCAAGCTCACGAAGCAAGCTCTCACGAAGCAAGCTCTCATTTCCAGTAACACAAACTTTACACATTAACACACATCAAACTCGAAGTTGGCCTGCAAGAACGACGTCATATATATACCACAAAAATGTCTAGTCAAAGTGGCCTAGGTTAAGATTCTAAACTAAAGTCTAATCTCTGTAAACTAACCTAAACTAACAACTGACATCTTAATGGATTTTGTGATGTTGCAGGCTAGTGTGAATTTGGCCAGCAACAATGACGTAATCAGGTGAGTAAGGTGCGTGGGGAAGCAGAATCATGTTATTTCTCGCAAAAATGTGTTAACAGAGATGACTGTGTGTGCAGGTGCGTTATCTTTCAATTAAAAATCCTGATTAACAGTCTGTCCTGGAGGTACAAACTGTGAATGAACTACCAATCTCATATAAACAAATCAAATGAGCATTTTCTTGTCGTAAACATGGAATCCAGCACCACATCCTTTTCCTTTTGAGACACGAGTAAGAATGAAGGAAACCATATATTCTGAGATTCGCTCATTTAAATATGCGATCCTTGAGCAAGGCGTTTAATGAAATATGCCACCTAATTAATAATTTTGAGTTTTGTGTGTGTGGCGTTTCAGAGAGTTCGTCTGGACTCGAGTATCATATCACTATCAATATGACAATCTACATTGCTCAGAACTGACCGCAATGCCCAGACATTTGGGGTTGATATTGTGTCATTGAATTGTTCCTGGAAGCTAATTGAGTTATTTATCTGCGAGACAATGACATCGATTTGCTTGCTATAACCTACTTTATAATACTGCTATAATCCTTCTCTCCAAGGATTTTGAAGTCTTCAAGTTTTAATAAATGGCATAGCCAACATGAGTCGCAGATAGATTATCATTGCTCACTAACCCCATAATTCTTGAAAGATATGCCCATTTTAATATAAACTAATCGATGTTTCTATTATAATTATCAAATAACAAAATTATTTTTTGCAAATTCGTCTTTAACTTTACATTTTGGGTGGAAACATGTTTGCTAGATATTATTATTAGCAAGGGGGTTCGGTATGCCCTATCCTTCCCATGTTAATTTGGCCAATTTTATGTACCTTTTTCTCAGAAACCTTTAAAGCTATCATCATCAAACTTTAGGACACTACTATTTAGACCTTTGTTAACATTTAGAGCGGAAAAAAGTTAAAAAAAAGAAGTTTTTATTTAATTTGTTGTAAATAAAAAATTAATTAATTTTTTGTAAAATAATTTATAATTATAATTTTTTTAATAAAAATTTAAAATAGATTTTTATAATGTCTTCCGCTCTAAATGTGTGTACTGGTCTTAAGTACATGTGTATTTTTTTATGTTAATCTGATCAGTGGATCTTGAGAAAAAGGTACATAAGTGATAAAAAAGTTAATTTTCGGGAAATCGCAGCTAAAATCAACACACATCAAATAAGTGAATTCACAGACCTTTATTATAATATTAATGACATCCAGCTGCATAACTAGGGTTATCAGGATCCTCCAACTCTTCCCACTGATCTTCCAGCTTCCTCTTGGCACTTGAGCGAGCTTGCCTTGATTTTTTTGCGACTTCGGTAGCCATGCGTTGAGCTTTTTGTAAGCGAGCTATGTCCAGCTTTTTCATTGCTTCACAAAAATTATGTCCAACAGTCATTCCAAGATGTTGTAAAACCATACATTTTGCCATATTTCCTTTATTGAAGGAACTTATGGCATCATACACTCCTAAGTGCAAGGTGTGTATGCCAACAAAGACAGTTTTTGGCAGGCGAGACCAGATTACTTGGTTTACGGACTCATTTGGGTTTTGTGACTTACCGTGGAGACATTTACGAAGCAAATCAGGTGCACTTAGGTCTGTAAAAATAGGCTTTATCTTGTTCATGATGACAGCAGGAAGGTGAAAATTTTTGGAATGGTCATAAGTTTCATTACAAGCCATAGCCTTTTGGTACTTGCACCAACTTTCACTCCCTATTGGGCAAAGTCCGTGTTGAGGATTTGTATTGCTGGATAGAAAATGGTAATACTCAGCCCAAACAGCTTTTCGCATGTCTTCTAAATTGCTTGCATTTCTTCGAATTGCTAGACCATAATATTTTTGTATGGCTAATATGGCAGCTTCAGTCAGTCTGTTCCGACCGCCTATTGTTTTTCCATCGGTTTGTTTGTTTTTTCCCTCTTTTAATTTTAAATTCTTTAGGCGAGTCCCCATGCGCTTCTGCACATGCCCAATGCATTCTAGTTTTTTCACCAGGCACTCATCACCATAGGGCTTGCTTTCCACAACACTAAAAAACCCTTTCGAATCCCCATCACCTAAGTATTCAACGTAGCGAACATTGTAAGTGGGTAGGGACCGATGGAAAATCGCACGAGCTCCGACAACTTCCATGCCTCCGCTTACTCCCAGATAGTTTGCACTGCACTTATCACTATGTTGTCCAATTAATCTGTCTTTACAACGACAATACTTAGATAAAATCTCTGCATCAATTACCTTACCGGTATCCACAGATGTTGCAGTGATTATACCATTTTGTGATGTATGGCCTCGCTTTTGCCATGTCCCGTCTATGGCTACTGTCAAATCCCTCCTACCTTCATTTATAATCACTGATTCTTCTACTGCTTCCTTCATAATCTTAAAACAAACATCTTCAGTCACAGACCCTAACAGTTGTGTGTAATTCATAAACCGTGATGGAGGAGAGGGCAGATTTAGTACGCCACATAGTGTAGCGGCAGCCGTCTGGCCTCTGCCAATCGTACGCATGCCATACACCAATCTTACATTTATGTCATATAATTTTGTATCATCATTAGGTCTATTTTGCAAGACTAAGGAGTTTTCATAAGAGGCCAGTGTCTTTTCATTGCAACCTTCACATGAAAAGTTCCCCGAGAAAAAAAGGCCTACACGATACTTGATTTTAAAATCGATCGGTTGATGACACTGTTTGCATACTGCTATTTGAGAAATTACATTTATAAGTTTTTTAAAATCAACAATATCATTTTGGAAATTAGGCTCCTTATCAGTTATGTTTTTATAATTTTGACTGATATTACCTAGTTTCACTTTTGAAGCACTAACAACATCATCTGTGTCCTCATTATTCGGCGTAGGACTAGGCTCAGTTTCACTCTCAACTAACCTATCTTCCACAGTTTCTTCCAAAACAACACCACTACCACTGCTTTCACACTCTACAACTACTTTCTTTTTGTAAAACTCACTTTTTCTCTTCTTAAAAATTCTATTACTTCTAGGCATTTTAGAAATCAAATGCATTCTACAAACAAAATAACAGTAACTACAATCCACCAAACAGAACTTGTTTTGTTTACAAACACAAAATTGGTTTATTGTAACTGAAGACAGTTATAGACAGCTGTATTTTTTGTTAGTAGACAAGGCAGGTGTACCAACCCATAAATCTAAATCATAGTTTGGAAGAATACAACTGTGTTACTATAACAAATACTTCAGTTGCAATGGAAACACTAAATTGTTGGCATGTAGTATATTTTTCAAAATAAAAATAAAAATAGTTCTCATCATCGGATTTTAATAGTTTTTGCATTAAAATGTCAGGAATTAGTCATAGAATAATAAAATATTAAAACACGAAAATTTATAAAAATTTCATTTTTTTGGATACCGAACCCCCTTAACCCGGATCAAATGTAGATAAAATATGATGGCGGGGATCATTTGAAAGAATTTAGCTGAAATAGGTTATAATAGCGTGGATTCCTTTGTATCGTCAGTCTTCTATCACTGAAACAAAATATTTTACCGGCAAGACACCTAAAATAACAACATGACATGTTTTTGAGTGAAATTATTGTTTTATTTCCCACACTCTGATCACTGCTTTAAAAAAAATCAAAATATTTCTATATATGATTTTACATTTTTGTTGTAACTTTCAAATCTATAAGTACGGTTAAATAAGATATTGAGTGGCTGCTATTCCTAAATGTTTAAATACGGGTTTTAGGCATATTTTCTGTATATAAAATGCTTATATATCCTAATAAATATCGCTACCTTCTCACGTTCAAGTAATCAGTCACACAGATATTCAGTCTTCTGTCCGTGTCTGCACATACATTTTTCTCATTTTTAAGAAGTTTTTAACTTGTGTGATATAAACTAAGTAGAAAGGATCCGGCTTTACTCTTCAAGATCGGTTAAACTGTTGTATTTTAATATTAAGATTATCTCAAGCAAAATAAAAACCAAAAACAAATCAATGAAATGATCTTCAGTAACTTTGAATCTTCAGATATGGAGTTCAAACTTTACGTGGAATATGCAACTGGTATAGTTGATGTATTGACTTAAAATGGCTATCAATTAAAATTCTTACCTTGGGATCAGGTGAGGATACAAATATAGGCTCGCTGGGGAAAACACCAGGTTCGCTCCATGTTCGGTGTTCCTTAGTTTGAGTGTCCACTTTGATCAGCTGTACAAAACAATGGATGAAACCACTTTTCTATTTTATTACCGTACGAAAGAGGACTATTCTTTATAAAGCTAAAGATAGGAAAAAAAGGAGCTTCCTCTATATTGCTAACTAGCAGTTACCCGCAACTTCCTATGCAATTTCATTGTGAAAAACAGAGACAGCATGAGCCATTCCTTTTTTTTTAATTGATATTCCAAACAATCCTGAGATATGTGATAGTCACTAAAATATTACAACCTCTTGATCCATTTTAGATTTAAATTTGGATATGGATTTTTTAAGTCAGTGATTGAAGCTGCTTTTTATAAGTACTTCTGACATTTATTAAATTTCTCTCCAAAATTCCAAGTTATTTAGAGAATAGCTCCTACGATTTCAGTCACAATTCAACTATTTTAGGCCAGTGTTGACAAATCCCAAGTGTAAAAAGAAAATAAACTCAAAGTCTTAGCTGTTCAGTTAACATGCGTATGGTGTAACAAGTGGTGGCATTTTGCTGTTTTGTGGTTAAAATCCGAAACTTAGACAAAGAAAACCTTCTGCATGCAATATTACATTTCTAAAGTGTATCTGACTTTAACAGATAAATAAAAATAAAACATTTTCCGCCTATGTAAATGAATATAAATTATTATACTTATTATTCTTGACTGACAGGTGATTAAAAACACATTTCGCATCTGATGATCAAGCCTATTCTATAAACTTCTATACTATTATATAAAAATCTATGGTGTCTGTATATATAATCGTGGGTATGTATTATTGAATATCGTAAAAACTAATGGACAGATTGTATTGAAATTTCACAGGAATATTCTTAGGGTACCTGGTTAATATATAGGCTCATTCCTATTTCGAAAATCCCTCGGACTACGCCCAATGGTCTTGGAAACTACCTTTTTTGGCTTAATTATTAGAAAGTAAGTACGTTTTTGTAATCAACTGTTCTTTTTAAACATTATATTGTGACAGCACTATCATATGTTCAATTAATTTAAGTACCATTTTAATCATTGATGGATGAGCATAGAGGTTATTCAGAGAATAAAATAGGAAATATTAATAAACATGAACTTTTAACTGTAAAGTTTGGTAAATATTAAGTAGGTATGCAGTGCTTGATCATTAGTACATTCAGTTACAAAGGACAAAATTACTATCTAACTTTTTCTATATTTGAATCGGTTTTTTTTTAAAGGCGTAAGTCATATATTTTACGATTTCCACTTTTAATTTTTTTTTTCAACTATATATAGCTAGATACATTGATTTACTTTAAAAGGGCGTTTTGATCACTATTCCTTATGGTACAAATAATTATTTGAACTTTTACATTTTTTTAAAAGGGCGTAAGTCACTAAGAGTATTTTTTTAAAAGGGCGTAAGTCAGCTATCTCTATGGAAACAGCTGTTTGGATCATTGACTCACGCCCTTTTAAAAAAATGCAACGTCACCTGTTATTGCATCAATTTGACAGAAGCATTCTCATTCTTGCCAGTTATAACCTTAAACTCAATATTCATTGATTGAATGTTGTCAAAGTTTCTTAAACTTATTATCGCTATATATTATGAGTGAAAGTATTGTTGTTGGGAGTCCTACAAAAAGGAAAGGACAGAATCCACATCTGTATAAAGGAAATCTTGTAAAAAATCCTTTCAGGAATTATACTACGTGAGGCAGTTGTCAGTTAACTGCTTTAGAATACACAATTTAAAAAATAACAATACAACATTATTCATATATCATGAGGGAGTAGCACGGAAAAGCCCAAATGAAGTTTGTTCTTTTCTTAACGAATACCTAAAATCAGTGCCTAGCCATTACACTGAGCTTCGCCTGTACAGTGACAACTGTGTATGCAAAAACAAAAATCAAGCTATACCTGACAGACTCAGGTCGTTTTCAGAAAGTTACTCAGTATTTACCTGTGAGTGGTCACAGTTTCCTTCCCTGTGACAGGGATTTTGGGATTATTTCTAAGGCCTTAAAAAAGCATGACCGCATTTTTACTGTTCATGAAATAACTTAAATAATTCTGCAAAGCTCATCACGTTTTAACAAATTTACTGTCTATGAAATGATGTCATCTGAGATCATATTAGAAGAAATGGCAAAAGGTATTTTACAAAAAATCTTGTATATCACAAGAATCAAAAGGTAAAAAACCCCAAACTAAAGAAAAAATGTACTTTCAGATTAGTACTATCTTCGTGTTTCAATATGACTGTAACATTTTAAAGGTTATGTTAAGGCATACCCTTATAATTGGCATTGTCCATCATACATTTTTTTTGTCCAAGACAATAGCAGAAGTTTTTTGCCCACCTTTGGATCAGGCTTATCAAGATCAAGATAAAAATATATGAATAGGCCTATATGTTAACCAGGAACCCTAAGAATTTCCATTTAAAATTCCAGTACAGTCGGTCTAGTAGTTTTCAGATTTTTATATAATAGTATGAGAAACCTTTAAATTAAATATTCAATCTGCATGAACCTTTTATCTTGGTTACAGCACAAGCGTCTATCTATGTTGTTTTCTGCATTTCTGAAACTTTTAAGTGCTGACATAGCAGAGACATAACTCACAGTTCCAGGATTGTCAAGTTCCACGTCGGTAGAGACCGCGTAGAAATAGCGATAAGGCCTTCCGAGATAGTCGTAGTTGAAACGGGGCATTTCACATCCTAGGTCACAGAAAGATTCTGGCTGAACACGAATATCTGTTCCTCGCCAACGAGCGACTGCCTCGGATCCCTCCAGCGTCACGAGGTTAGTGGTTGTACCAACTGCTGTCGGTGCCAGAGGAAGCACAAATCGTAGAGGGCGGCTTAGTATTGCCTGAATATAGTCCAGATCCTTGTTTTCCTCCTAAATTTCCAAATAAGAAATCATTCTTAGAAGGTTATATGGCACTACTAAAGGCATAATATACGTACATAACTATGGTGTAAAAAGATATTTTACCTTACCAGAAGAGACCTGAAGTAGAGATTGTCCACAACTGTAGAATCTTTGTAGCAACAGATATCTACTACTAATTGGTTATCGCATTCGAACTGATTCACGGTGTGGAAAAATAAGAAAGCATCTGCTGAGTAGGTCTTGAAGAGCTGCCCAGTGGCTCGTTCCACTACATGGATCAGAGTCTGCCGATAATATAATTAATTAAAAACGTTTTTCTACAAAATTTAATATTAAATTTATCAAATATTTTCGACAGTAAATCCTCTAACGTGAAGTTGGAAAGTAAATTATGAGAACTTACATCTTCATCTTTGAAGAAACGAAGGCATGCGCTCATAGGTTGAGAGGATAATTTGCCCTTGACGATATCAGGGAAGGATATGGCAAAGGGTTGCTCTATGATAATAAAGTAGTTTTCAGTCAAGCCGAAAGAATGCATGTAAGAGGGAGCAAAAGGCCATCGTGCTTTGATAGATGTCACTATCTCTGCATTTTCAAACATGCTATTTGACTTTTCACCAGTTTGACCTTCACCTGAAAAGTATAATCAAACAATTATGTTGAAGACAGAACTTATAATGGTCTCATATTTTAATCACCGAGTTTTAGTTGACAACAATAAACACTTTAATTGTTTTATTTTGTGATATTAAAATCACATAAGGCCGAATTATTATTCAAATATAAATAAATGTTCTTTTTGTTGCTTTTGTGAAGTGGCTGATAAAGACGGTCTTGCGAATTGCATAAAAAATAAATGTTTAATGAATTCATTGTTATGATTTTTAAATAATAATTGTCACTATAAGAATTAAACAATATTGTAGACATACGGTTTTCACCAATACTGGGTTGCGGCAGATCAGATTAACCGATTAGGCTTAGTCTATTCTAAGCTTGTGGGGGATTTCAGTATTCGACTTTGACTGGGAACATTGAAGAATTGTAACGAGGGCGTTTTGTGAAAAAATAAACAAAACGCCCAGAATGGCAGAATGCATATTTGTTGATGCAGAATGGCATGGCCTGCATAGTCAACAGACTTGAGCATTTGTAATTTATACCTTTGGAGATATCTGAAGGTTAAAATGTTCAAAAGCACTCACACACTGCCAAAGCAGAGAAACCCGATATTCAGAAGGTTAACACTATATCACGTATTATTTGTGAATGAGCTGTACAAAATCTAAGAATCTTCTTCAGAACAAGGTTTCTGTAATAGCCGCCATCTTGTTATTATTTACAAAACTTAGTGAGCTCAAAATTGTATTATATGTTATCTAAAATAAACTCCACTTGATCTACCTACTTCCGTTTCTCTTTTATAACTCCTTGCTTAATGTTGCTTCTGTGCTTTCTATTGGACCCAAGTAAACATTAGGAATTTGTGTATTCTTCATTATATGCCTAATATCCTTCATTCCTAAAAGGCATGAAGAAATTTCGTGTAATTATACATGATCTAGACCATACCGTATAGACTTTGGTTTTAGAAGGTACCTTGTGTTGGGAATCGGACGATGGAATAGTGAGGCCGGGAACTCTGGATACTCATGGCCTGATTGTAAACTGTCCCATCCTGTGTCACATGAGGGTGAGCTGTATGGTTCACCACTGCCACATGCTTGGATACATCTACCTGGTAACACATGCTTTTGTTAATCGAAACTACCCAAAGAAGCCATTACTTACACGCAACAAAATACAGTTATTTATAATCTAAAATCGTTATTTTTAGAATACTACAATAAGCCATACAATCTATTATTTTTCATACTAAAATAGATTATATAATGCGGCTTCCTTTCTGATGGAAATTCTAAATTGGAAAGTCACGTTTTGTGTCCGCCATGGCTTCTATTGAGTGTTTACCGAATGCCGTATCTGAACAAAATTGAAAGACAATTTGTGCCAAGGTGTATAATGTCAAATTTGCCACTCAGTGTATACCATAACCTTGTTACAATGTTTTTATTTTCAACAAGCTTTCGGAAAAATATTGTTATTGGGTTTAGAAACATAAAAATTAAAAGTGCTGGTATTCTTTGGAGTGAATATTAAATTAGACCTGCTAAATCTAGTATATGTGCTAAATCAAAAATAAATCATTCCTAGTCTCCAATATTTTTAACTCCACTATATCCTGAAATTAAAATTTGTTACATTATTTTCATAGGAAATTTCGGTCTCTAACTCGTTAAAAAACTTGTCCAAAAACGCACAGCTTTTTTTAAAAAAAAAAACATCAAAACATCATGGTTATAGCGACCATCACTGAAAATAAAATTGGAGATAAATATCTCACAGACAGTTATTAAATTTATATTTAATATCTTAGCTTATAAAATTCCATTTTTGTATAAATTATTATCTTCTATTCAACTGTATAAGAAAACGATCTTAAGTACTAAAAGACTACAGTCTATGTTACCAAATCCAATGTGTCCAAGTTGGTAGGATCAATTCTATGAATCTTTGTTGTTTCTGTGAAACAGTAGAGCTGGTCCTTAAATGGATAGACGGAGACATTAGCATTGTCCGTTGGTTCTTGTAGAGAAAACAAAGTTGATAATCTGGAATTTAAAATTATAGTTTTTATATGTAAGGTAGTCCATAAACGTTATAATATTGCCCTAATCAGCTAATCTTACTGATTATCACCTGCTAAAAATAGATTGACAAGGATCGGGGATGGCTCTTGTGCCAAATTCACCCACGACTATGCGATTAGCGGCTCTGTTCTTGCGGTATGCGCACGTATCCAGAAAACGGGTCTGGTAAGTGATCTCTCCGTTATGTATGGCAAACCTTAAACATAAATGGAATAATCAGTCACAAGTAAAAAATTCTAATTTATCAACAATTTGTTATATTTCTATTACCTACTTAATTTACAACGAGTAAGCTATGCTCTAGATCTTAACACCACACTTAATGTTTAGAAGAAAAAAAGCTATTTTTATTTTTAAAATAGCAGTTACCCGAGGTTCGTTAAGCAATTTAATAGGGCACGGGTATGTCATAGAAATATATTTTTCAAGTAGCTCAACATCACTCTTGAAATAAGTGATAACCACTGGAATATATACCTTCCGAATAATTAGACTTTAAATATAAAGACCAGTGTTCTGGGGTCCTGGAGTCGGAGAATGAAACAATCTTTATGAATACCAATAATATACACACATTTTACTACAGCATTCCATAATATTGGAATGAATAGCTCAAAAAACTTCAATAACAGTTGAAATGTTTTAGGCCAGAGTCATGGAATACTAAGTTGCCGTAGTAATCTTGCTGAATGCATGAATAGACATACATGTTTATAGTACGATTATTTTAATTATCATTGTTAAGATTCAAAACTAAAAGGATCGCCGCTGTTTCTTACTGTGTTGGTTTGAAAAATGTACTATCTTCAAAAAGCAAATACTTCATTCCAGCCATTGTAATTTGCTTCCGGTCTAAGATATTAAGGGCCCCATAGTAGCGTTTGCCTTGTTGTTCAGATCAAGAAAGAAAATACGTACATGGTCTGAAACACTACTTCGGTGTGAAAGCGACTACTTACAATCCAAATAACCTACTTCTAGTCCAGGTATATTTCCGGCGCCATAGTAGTGTTTTCATTGTTACTCCGATCAAGAAGGTTGGTCTAAACAGTCTACTTCAGTCAAAATGTAACTACTTCTAGTCATTTTAAGTTATTTCTGGTCTAAGGTATTTTTTGCAGTTGCGTTTGCATTGCTGGATCAAGAAAATATATACATATGGTGGTCCAAAAAGGTTTCTTTGGTACAAAGGCGTCTAATCCCCGTGTTTGTAATCTATTTCAGATGCTGTAGTATAGTACGCATTGTTGCTCCGATTAAGAGTCTTCTTCGGTGAAAAACGTCTACTTCGATTCACATTAATCTACTTTCAGTGTAAGATATTTCAGGCGCCGTATTACATTTGCGTTGTTGTCCCGATCAAGAAGTTAATAAATATGATGATCTAAAATATTACTTTGGTTAAAAAGTGACTACCTTTGGCCATTATAATCTACTGCAGCCCTGTTACAGCTCCTACGAGTGTTTAATCTTCATGAAAACACTTTTGATTTTATATGTAAGTCATGAGTCACTTATGTCAAATTTCATCCTTCTTCAACATCGGGAAGTTGAAATAAAAAAAATAATGGCTCTTATTTCAGGTTTATCGTGTAAAGAATCATTCCTGGGTCGGATCAATTATATTATAC
The DNA here is from genome assembly GCF_021130785.1 of Homalodisca vitripennis. Taxonomy (NCBI): domain Eukaryota; kingdom Metazoa; phylum Arthropoda; class Insecta; order Hemiptera; family Cicadellidae; genus Homalodisca; species Homalodisca vitripennis. The sequence goes on along the minus strand of NC_060211.1, from coordinate 134,458,060 downwards.
AGACACCATTGTTGATCTTGTTTCCACGATAAAAAAAGTATATGCATATTCGATCTAAACATCCTTCTTTGGTCAAAAAGGGTTTAATTCCGGTCCATTTAATTTTTTCCAGTCAAACCGTCAGGCTCGTTTTATCGAATAGGCACGGTAGGCACGTGCCTAGGGCGCTAGGCAATTGGCATTTTTGGGGGAATGCAAAAAATGGAAAAACACGTTGCCATGGTTGTATCTGCACGCATAATCATCAAACGGACTTTTTCTAGGCTGTCTTGAGCTGATAAGTGAATTTGATCTATTTCTCGCGAAACACATAGCAACACATGGTAACAAAGGCAAAGGTAGTGTATTATACCTTTCGTCTGACATTTGCAGTGAATTTATTGAGATTATAAGCAAAGAAGTACTGAAACAAATCTTAAATGAAATCAAGCAAATTCGCTATCTCTCTTTAATCATAGACTCCACACCTGAGGTGTCGCACACATACCAATTGGCTGTAGTACTGTTTCATTGCCCAATGCTTGCGCCAACGAACGCCTGATACAACTCTTACCAAGTGTATGCCACAAATCTGGAAGTTTGGAATAAGCAACCCTTAGTTTACTAGAGAAACTTGAGCTGGATGTTGATAACTGTCGTGGACAAACTTACGACAATGCATTAAACATGTCGGGCATATACTCAGGTCTTCAGGTAAGGAATAACAGCAAAAATGATCTTGCTGACTATGTACCATGTGCAGCTCATTCACTAAACCTTGCTGGGTGTTTTGCTGCCGATAAGGCGTGTCCAGATAACACACAATATTTTTTACATTCGTACAAGGGCTGTATGCTTTTTTTCTCGGCACCCACTTACAGGTGGAACGTCTTAAAAAGTCACATTGAAAAGAGTTACGAAGGAGAATCAGAGAAAGATTAGAGAAAGCTAATGGTAAAACCTCTGAGTGACACAAGATGGTCTGCTAGGGTAGACGCTCTTCGAGCTTTAACAATAAGTCGACATGAATTAATAGACGCTCTTGAAGAGTTAAATAAAGCCGTTACTCAGACACTATAAACACAATGCACAGCCGCTGAGTTTCTAAAATCACTTGGAAATTTCCAAACCACATTATTAACTGTGATCCGGGACGAAATTCTCGAGACAGTTGATAAAACAAGTAACAAGTTTGACTCTTCAAAATCAAGATTTAGAGATATTTGGTTCTACAAAGGAACTTGAAACACTGTCCTCGTTTTTGAGGGAAAAGAGAGATTTATTTGATGATGTCGAGTCCAAAGCATTGAAACTTGCAGAAAAAGAAGAAGCTGTATATGACAAAGTAAGAAAAAGAAAACTATTGCCCGATGAAAAGAAGGACAGAAGCATGGAAGAAACATCTCCTCGAGAAAGATTTCGCACTGGGGTGTTTATTGCTATTGTTTACAACACAGCTTCGCAGCTCAACAAAAGAAGGGAGGTCAATAAAATCTGGACACAAGATTTAAGGTCTTACAAAATATAGAAGAGAAAAATTCCAAAGAGGTGGCTTGTGAAGCTAAAATGTTAGGAGAAGTATACAAGAACGATATTGATGGACAAGACTTTACCCAGGAATGTAACCATTTCAAACAATGCATGGTCTTGGAGAACCTTTCTAAGATCAAAGATATGTACGCCTACATAAAATCAAAAGGATTAGAGAACACGTTCCCCAATTTGGAGGTCGCTCTCAGGATATTTCTAACCTTACCTGTGACGAACTGCACAGCTGAACGTAGCTTTTCAGCTTTGAAAAGAGTGAAGTCAGAAATTAGATCATCAATGGTTGATGAAAACATTAATGGCTTATTGTTTATTTTACGGGGTATAGGCGTTATGGTAGGGTTTTGGGGGGGGGCGTAGTCAGCTGGCAGGGTCTAAAACGGGCCTGCAAACCGTCATTACTTACATTTAAAATAATCTTCTTCTGATCTAAGGTATTTCCGGCGTTATAATGGTGCTTGCCAGTCCAGTGAGACAAATTTCATAGTTGTAGGAAATCGCGGAGTAGGAAACCAAAATATCAAGAGTTCTTCTACGAGTTGCAACCCATTTGAACTCCTATGGATGTTTCTTTTGATGAACATAAAACACACGTGTGAGACAAATTGCGCCTTTCTAGGACATTGAGAAGGTAAGAAACAAAATATAGTTGTTTTAGAGGTCCAGTCCCTATGAATATTTTTTATAAAAATGCTTCAGTTGCTCTATTTAAGCCATGAAACATAGATGTGCCAATTTTCAACTTTCTGGGATATCAGGACGTTGAAGAATTATTTATGAGAGAGCAGTTCAATTTATATATAGAGAGAGATTTTAAGGGATTAAATGTTCTTAAACAATAAAATTTTTTGAACCAAATAACTTACATATCATTAATATTATTAATCATAAAAAGTATTTAAAATTCAGGAAATATTGGATGCATCAAATCAGAAATTTGAGTTTCACCAGCTGTATAAACAACTATTTTGTATATCTGTAGCACGTCGCAAGGACTTTATTTAATTAAAAGCTAAATGTTTGGAACACACAAGAGGGTGTCCATTACTTATTGAATGTTCAAACAACATACAATTAAGAATATATTATAATATTAATCATTACATTACATTATTAATTCTTATTTTCAGATGAGTTCAACGTTATTCTTTACCAATTATTTAAATTTTACTAGATTTATATTTTTAGTTTTTTAATAATACTAGTAAGTTATAGGTTATAATCACTGATGCTAATCTAAATTCAGATCGGAGGTTATCGAAATATGAAGTTTGAAAAAGCCTTCCATCCGGACTTAATATTCGTACGTCATATAAGTACATATTACTATAATACGAGTAGAATGTATTTTTCTAAAAAAAGGTCACTCATTTTTGGTGCGATTACCTGTGTAATAACGCAGAGCCGTCAAAGAAATGTTGATAAGTGGAGTCGCCGAACTTCAATCTGCCTGGGCCGTTGCGCAAAAGAGTCCCTCGCAACCAAGACGGTATGGTACCTGCAACCGACAAACTTGTCGGAATTTGGTTGTGAAGTAGTTGAGATAATTATATGTAATCTAAACAGATAATCATGTGAATTGAGCTTGAAAATAATGTAAAAAACTGTATTAGATTGTATATGTGTTAAACTATGTGTGTAAAATTAATTTTCAGAAAACAGTATACTATAAGGCACAACGTATTTTAATACAATAAACGCTTAAAACTCATTCCATTACGTATTATAGTTTTTTTTATTATTAATTTTGAACAAATTGCTTATGCTATAATTATGAAAAAATACATCTTTGATATAATTATAAATAAGTTTGGAGGAAAAAAAGAAAATAAACTGTCCCATAGATAACATACCTAAATAAATGTAGTCACAAACGAACCGCATACATATATAGGTTTATATTGGTATCCAGTTATGTCCTACCATGACATAGGAGCTACTGATCCTAATCAAATATCCTTACCACTGCAACGGGGCTTTTATTTTAAATATGAACTTCCCACATCAACCCGTGACCACAGATCAACCGTTTAACAACTTAAAACTAAACATGAACTTTCTCGAGTAATAGGTAATGTGGGTAGAGGTTTAGGGAACCAAAGAAAAGTTACTTAGTTCCTGCTAGTGATTATCTTATTCGGTTCACAAATACTGTATTCATTCCACAATCAGAAGCTTTATGTGTGTCCTGCAAACTGTGAAGAGCGGTTTTCTATCATGGTACTCTGGTTAATCTCAAAATGGTTGGTTAACTGAAAACAGTTAAAAATTATTTAAACGTACGTATTAGAGGTTAAGCCAATTCCAAATTATCACCTGTTAAAGGAAAATGGTAGCTTACGATTGTAGTCTTTAGCAGTTTTTTGACACGATGTAAATCGGAAAATAAGGCAAGAACAACTATTTCAACAGAAAAGTTCATGAAAAGTACATTTTTTTAATAAACTCACACACACACACAAATCCCCTTCTATTCGGCTTTAGTTGGTAGATTGTTTTATACAGGATAGTTCATAAAGGCATGTTTACACTTTTATCTTCTTATTATTTTGTTCCACCCAATTTGTCAAAGGAAGTGCAAAGTACGCAGCTACAGTTTGTCACATTTCATGTAATCAATATTCCAACGGTGCGCTTTCTCAAGTTGCATGGATACAACATATGTGTAGCCGGCCGGCCATACGTTTAAAGCGACGGAACTCGACGTCCTACTTCCTGTGGGTGAGCTATAGGAGAAGGAAATGTCTGGCGTATCCCATTCAATAACAACGTCCCTTAGCATTATATTATTTCCTTTCATGTGATTTTGTTTTTAATTCAAAATTGAGCGAGATAACTATGTAACGATTTTTACACACTTCATTTTTATGAGAGGAGGATACTGGGCGACTACAGTAGTACCCACTATTTATTTTTATGTTATATAATTAGGTTGTAATATAGATACGTACGTATTGTAAATGTAAAAAGTTAAATTTAACATTTACCAGCGCTCACGTGATCAGAGTTTGGGACAGGTGCCACCGTAGCTCACACTGATGGCCAGGGGCATTTCCGATTGGTACTTTTCCCCCCCCCCCCCACTCAGATCACTTCCCAGATCGTCCAAATTGTCCCACGTCAGATCACTTTGGTCGATCTGCCATATCATCTGAGGTCGGGAAAGTATCGAACGGAAATGTCCTTGAGCATTCTTGCGGTTCGTGACCGGCGCCACCTTGTACTTCAGGCGAAAAAACATCCCTCGAGGCTCGCAAAGGGTAACTTAACATTGGTACTGTTTGTAACATACGTATTATAACTTAGTCTAAAACTACTTATATCGCGTAATAATAAGTAGTAGATAGGGACAGACTGGTCACTGGATAATACCAAAGTACTTTTATACGTTATTGTTACTATCAGTGGTGTAGTAGAGCGGAAAAGCGGAAGAACGGCGTGCCTACACTGGCTTTGGCAGTTTTGGCCAATGCTTTGCTGAATATTAGCCTAATTTAGCGTAACATGATTTATATCAATAATTAATCGATACCTTATAAACTACAACTAGATTGGCGTTAATTAATCTTTCTTTACTCTATGTGAATTACTATCTGATTCCAAATATAAGTGCTCTTTCACACGATCCGGCGTCCGCCGCGCGGCGCTCGCCTGGGAAGCTGAATGTTTTCACACGAGGTCGGTTTCGTCCGGCGCGTGTCTTGCGGCGCTCCCATGTTTTGACTGTTCAGTACATGCTCAACTATTGAAATGTTAACACCGCGGAAGAATAAAGTGCTAGCCATGTACTTACTGTGGAGACGGCGAAGAAGAAGGAATAGGCGGTATTGGATTCACCCATAAAAAATAGTATTACAAATTCATAACAACAATGTCAGTGTCCTAAACTTTGCATTAAAATTCGTTTTAGAAATATATTAGTGTTTCATATTTATGCAACTTTTTCCTTCAAATTTGAAATAGCTTTTTAATTTAATTTTTCTCAGGTACTTTTTTGCTAGTTTCCCACAGACCTTCTTTTGACATTTTAACAGTTCTAGTCTTTTTTATTTACCCAGTACTATTCAAATGTAAATAATTCAGTTATTTCTGATGAACACATTTATCACATGCTATGTGTTTAACTATGAAAAACTTCTAAACGGTACTTACCCAACTGTTTCTTTTCTGAAGCGGATTTTTCTTCAAATCCAGGAAATAGCGCATGACAGATTTCTCTCCAAGCTTCCCTGTTCTTGTTTCTGCCTTTACTCCTCTATCGACTTGTCCCACAGCAGTGGTCTTTCTTCCACAAACATAATTAATTTTTCCATGTCAATATCTTCATCAGTCTCGACTGCCACTACCTCTTGTGTTTCACTCATTTTTACTTAAAAAAAAAAAAAACAAACAAAACACTTGAACAAAAACAATACCGAAGTATACGTACGGCTTCACTCTCCAGTGGCAAACCCAAGACTAGAGGTTGGGCCGTGCGGCGCGCGCCGGACCGTGTGAAACCCCCAATATGATACAGAGCCCTTCGCAGAGTAGTCCGGCGTGGACGCCGCGTGTCAGGCGTAGGGGAGTCCGGCGGGAATTTGTGCGCCGCGCGGCGTCTGCGCCGTGCGGCGAGCGCCTGATGTCGTGTGGAAAGACTCATCTACTCCCATAGCCCAACGCCGTATCAGGCTCGCGCCGCACGGCGCGCGCCGGATCATGTGAAAGAGCACTAACACATCGTATACTCAAAATTGTGTGTAGAATATTGCAGACCACGCGACTTAGGTGATCGCCTGCCGGTGGCGGGTTGATCCTCCGCTCCCTCTTTGCTCTTCTCATACCCCACCCCCACCCCACCGGGCTGTCTGTCTTGTCGTGCATCCAGCGTCCAAAGTTCTGGTGACGTGTCTGTGTGTCTATCTATCTTCATTGTATTGCCTTTGTGCGTTACGTCAGTCATTACGCTTAACGGAGTTGACAACTATTCAAAGGATTATTATATGGGCATAATAATAAAGACAACATCAATAATAAAAACACTTCTGTCATTCTTCACTAGATAAAATAAAGACATAAGTGATCACCGTTTTTCTTCTTTAAGCAAAAAGATTTTTCTTCACAATCAGCAGGCCATTTGAAAAATGAGACCATATCTGATAAAGCAGAGAAGGAAACTATCGAAAACCTCTATATCATGATAAAATGTACGTATCCAACCTCTAATCCACCATTAAAATATTTAGATCAGCTTACAATCTTCAAGTCTGTACGTGATTGGCCCTCCACGGGATGATTTGAACCCGTGATCTCTCAGTTAGAGAGCCTAGACTATATCCATTCGCTTACCGAGGAGAGCTCAGTAAAAATTTGTATGCTTCTATACTCCAAACCACATCCTCTATCAGCTGTTGTGTAGAATATTTGTTTCGACAAAGAAATTAAATAAAAAAGAGGAATAGAGATTGATCTTATATTTAGATCATATTGTTGCCTTGATTTTAAAATTAGCTGATTTGCAATTTCAACATTCCTTCAATTTCAGTTAGTTCCAGAATTCGGTTCAAAAATTATTCCTTTTAGGCTTAAGCAATTTTCGAAATGATTAGGGTTATGTCAAATCGTATGCGTGATTAGTTATTCTTACTCTTAAAATAGGGATTGTTAATATAATCTTTGGAACACAATTTCCATGTATATACACATACATCCATTGGACTGAGAAGACTGAGAAGCCTACTACAGTCAAAAAGCCTCTACGTCTAAAATTTTATTCCACTTCGGGTATTAGAGAGAGAATGAAAAATCTTATGTATCTAATCGGTATCGTATGCCTCATCACTCAAGACGAACGTGATGTCCGCTACTAGTACTAGACACTAGTCTAGTATATTACTTTATGGTTTCATTTGCAATGATCACGGTTTCACTGCTCTCGATTGTTTATAACATTGTAGTCACGAAGCGAATGGTTTCTTTGAATCATATAGTTCCTAGTCCCATCGTTTTTGTTCTGTGACCTACTGTGGATATGCTGATCCACAATGTCAATGAAAACCTATTTTTACTACCTTACATATATAGGCTACATTTTCAATTTCATTCTTAAGTAAAATCCAGAATAAAATAATCAGTTTAAATTTGTGAGAGCTACCACCAGTGCCGCAATCCCCTATAGGCCCACTAGGCCCAGGCCTAGGGCGCAAAATTTTAGGGGCGCAAAAGTTTAAAGTACACAAAAGAAAAAAGTTGCGGCGGCGGGTGGTGTTGGCGCTCGGCAATTGGATGTTTGCCCAAAACACCAAACTTTCTTATCTTGTACAAAGTATTTATATCGAAGCTGCAAAATTAATTTTTTCATCAAATAAAATATGTTTCAAATTATCTTATGTGTACTCATGTTATTATTTCTAGCTGTATTTTACGTTTTTTTCATTTTTTGATAGAAATAAAATAAAAGACTTTAAAAACTCATATATATATACTATTGTAATTATCTTTCATCAAAATTACATAATTCAGAAAATTACTGGATTTCTACGTCAGTGTAATCAGAGTCCTCTGGGGGGGGGGGGGGGCGCTCTTTGGTCTGTAGGCTTAGGGGCGCCGAATTTGTAAATGCGGCCCTGGCTACCACCCATTACAAAAGTTAGATAATATTATTTGTTTAACGAAGCTGATATTAATCCATGCAAATACAAAGCAATGTGACATTGAGTGTGTAGAACTCTATCAGCTATTTTACAGATTCTAGAGTCAAGTCTGTGACAACGTCAGATATCAGACACTGCACTAAGCGGAAGTTTAAATAGGGCTAAACTCAACATTGCTAACCTTTTTAAAGGTTTTCTAGTTGTCTGAGAGGCCCACGCGGTGTTCCTTTCAAACATTCCTTTCCACCATTCATCACTTACTGGATGAAAAATTCTTTTGATATTACAGTTGAGCTAACAGTTTAATATATTTTCCATCCCTCTAGTATTTTCTACAGTCAGCATTAAACAACGTCAGGACTACCATGTCGCATACACGATGGCTTTGGTAATTTACTGTACTGATTCAAGGGGGAAAAAACGTGTACAAAATAATATTTTTATAAAACATTTTATCATACTCATACTAATATAGTCGGGCAAAAACATGTCATTCTATGGACTAATAGACTCTCAAAATGTCCAGCAATATAGTGCATTACTTTTATCCACAGATTAATAAATAATAGGTTGTTACAGTGAAAATATTTAATTTTATACATTTATTATAAGTGATTTGGTTCAATATGTTTTGTGCTATAGCTCACCTGTGGTTTTCCCATGGATAGGTTCAAGTATCTCCTTTTCACAATTCCGCATGTAAGTGGATGTGTCATAGTTTGGGTACAAAGGCTCTCCAGTTTCCTGCCTTCTCCTCAGCTCTGCCAGTCCAGCGGCCCCCGAGGTGTCCAATATCTGCCTGACAGCATTCACTGCTTCCACGTTGCTTCTCCCCCTGTTAATGTAATCCTTTTATTAATACTTGTCTAGTCCGCATATAAGTGGATGTGTCATAGTTTGGGTACAAAGGCCCTCCAGCCTCCTGCCTTCTCCTCAACTCTGCCAGTCCAGCGGCCCCCGAGGTGTCCACTATCTGCCTGACAGCATTCACTGCTTCCACGTTGCCTCTCCCCCTGTTAATGTAATCCTTTTATTAATACTTGTCTAGTCCGCATGTAAGTGGATGTGTCATAGTTTGGGTACAAAGGCTCTCCAGCTTCCTGCCTTCTCCTCAGCTCTGCCAGTCCAGCGGCCCCCGAGGTGTCCAATATCTGCCTGACAGCATTCACTGCTTCCACGTTGCCTCTCCCCTGTTAATGTAATCCTTTCATTAATACTTGGCTAGTCCACATGTAAGTGGATGTGTCATAGTTTGGGTACAAAGACTGTCCAGCTTCCTGCCTTCTCCTCAGTTCTGCCAGTCCAGCGGCCCCCGAAGAGACGGAAGATGAAGACAACTCATCCTACAATGATAGGCACTATTACTTTGATTTTTTCCTTGAATACTAACATTTTTCCCTCTTTTCACGAAAATGTAGTTCGTTTAAAACTCAATGCACATTTTTAGAAACCTAACTCCCCAATATTTATTAAATTCTATTTTTTTATTAACAAAAACAAAAATAAAATGTAATAATTATTGGAGTGTTTCTTTACAAATTAAGTATTTGATTCCGATAAGAAGAAGCTGGTAAAATGTAATTACATAACAGTTAATTGTTTTACCTTTGAAAATAACACTTTTTACATTCAAAATTATTTTATTTTTGAGTAAAATTTAAAATTTCTGTGTTACGAACTAGATATTAAGGCTATTTTTTAAATAAAAAAATAATGCTCTATTTTAAATGGTTACAGAATTATCTTGACATAGATTTTATACGTCTTTTGGACTTCTCATCACTCGTCATCCCATTATTTATCACGCATAAATTCGCCAGGTTATAAAATAAAAACAAAATTTAATCAATATTGTTTAAAAATTCATAACAAGATAAAATGTCATAATCACTCGGAATTGAGTTATGTTATACTAATTTGTCCTACTTCACCTTCGTTGTAGCAATGTGTAGCAATTAATTACATTTCTCGCATTTAGATGAACACAAGAACCAAATTTCCTGCAGACCTATTAATTTTCACACTCCAAGGGCATTAAACTATTGTCAAGAAATCGTCGTGAGCAACAGGCTTCTCGTTGGTAAATATTGCACATAAAACATTTCACTACCTTTTATGTATTCATGTCAACATTCAATCATGTATTCAAATGTGTATTGCAGTTCCTCAGCCAGCACTGTACCTGTATGTGTACTGAAGGATGTATCTAATATATGAGACCAGTACCAGTTTATTAGCATATCGAAATGTTATTTTAAATTACTTTATTTTTTCTTGTTTATATTTAGTTAGTTTAATTATTTAATTTTGTAAATTTTTATATAGTATTTGTTGTTATCTGAAGAAGTATGCTAAAGACATACGAAAATTTATAAAGTGTTTACCAATATTTGGTTTTTTATTTTTATTTTTGCATGAAGAGAATACATATTGATATATATATATATATATATATATATATATATATATATATATACATATATATATACATATATATATATATATATATATATATATATATATATATATACATATATATATATATATATATATATTATATATATATATATATATATATATATATATTAAACCCATATGTGACAGATACGGTCAAATACAAAATAATTGAATCGGAAAAAGTAAAGGAAAGCGCTCTGTGGTGTAATGGTAGCACATTCATCCGGCAAGTGAGAGATCCGGGTTCGACTCCCGGCGGAGCAAGTACTTTTTGTGATTCAATGTTTATTGAAATTAAATAAGGCTATTGCCATTTATACAATTTAATATATATATATATATATATATAATACATGGGACATAACTGTAAAAATGAACGGTTACGGTTTCGTAAAGATGTAAATAATACAAACTATATGCTTTTAATATTCTATGCTTTTCCAACTCTTTACATAGTAGACAATTACTTTTTGTTTTGTTCATTTCATCAGGTATGAAACATTCTCTCGAGTGAATCCATTTCATATTTTAATAAAACTGAATTTCATAAGATGTATATTTTAATGTAATAGTTGTTTGTTCCACCTCTTTTTTACCCGGTGGTATATCATCGAACACTGCCGTAGTGTTCCTCCAAAATCTTTATATTAAAAATAATAAGAAGGAAACGGCCTAACATTTTTATTTCAAACATATATTTATTATTTTCATAAGAAATTACAGTAAATTTGTTTTTTGTGAAACTACTACTTTTATTAGATTTTATTTTGTTTATGTACCGTAATTAACCTTCAGTAGCACAGATTGTACAGTGAGAATGCCTACACACTCAGGAATAAATACCTATTGTTTATAGCACTGTGTCCATATGGCTACACTGGGCTGTAACGAGTTAAACAATTGATATACTAGCTGCTTTAACTCTTAATAACCCAGATTTTAAAATGAGACACCACACTAGTAGTACTGTCCACGGTACTGTGGCCATAGCCTACATACACTAGCTTGTTATGGGTTAACCCGAAACTATAGAGTTCAGAAAAAAAGACAAATCTAGTTTTACATAATATTTTTTACTAAAGAAATGAACGCAGTTTTAAAGACTTTCAGCTTTTACTTTCTGAGTATTAGTATTATAGTATTACAGAAGTTTCGGAGTAGTATAACAAATACCTATTTTATACCTTTATTTTAAATATGCACAAAAGTGTGAGGAAAAGTCCATTTCGGTATTGCTTGCAGAGTTACAGTTGATTTCCGGAAGTTCTGCAGATTGGTGATCCAAATGCAAGAAGAGGGGGAATATGGATCTTTTGATAAATTACACATTTATAAAGAAGAAATATTCAGCTCTCCGGCAATTACTTCGTTGTATGAGCTGTTTTCTCCGTGGCGACAGCCCTCTGACTTGTTTCCTTTACACTTATTTATCTAAAACTGCTCTATTTACGAAAAACCATTAACGTAAATAGTTTTAAATATTGGTTAACAGTCCAAAACATTTATTTAAAACATATTTTTCTTATTCGTCTGCATAACATTTACAAAGGGTGCATAACGAAAACAAAAATTCAATTTCTCTCTTGCGCTGCAGTTAACTCTATTCATATTTCATAAGGTGTTTAGACAAACTATAATGATTTTTTAAATCGAATTTTAAACAAAAATAAATACAATAAGTTTTAAACATTTACATTCATTCTATTATCATTGTAGTAATGCAGACTTCATAGAAGACATTTTCAAAGGGGGTTGAGGGAATTATAATGGAAAAACTTTGGGGAAATCACATCTTGCAATAGGACACCAGCGGAGGAAATTTCACCTCTTCGGGAAATACTTCCCAAATATATCCAACATATGGTGGATTTTAACTTTTACTAACCGAACAATCAGGAAACCTTAGCAGAGGCAAGCTGTATCGGCTCTGACCGTACAAGGGCAAAAACTGTACCGAAACTAAATGTATAAAAACACAATTCTGCACATTTTCCACTTATCGTCCAATTTATGTAAATGATGTATGACTAATTTATTACATAGTTCAATTAAAAAACTTTGTGGGTAGAACAGGGATAGTTACACTTATGGAAAAAGCTATAAACTGAATGGATTATAGTTAAAGAGAATAACCACCGGCCCACCAAAGTTGTCTTCATTTGTCACAAAGCATTGCAGAAGTATAGGATTGTCTCGTCCTCCCGAACAGATGTGTCACAGGGTCGACACACTGTCTGCAGACAAAGACGAATACACAAGTTAAAGTACAAACACAGTTCGCAATAATCAGAGTCACTTAGCATCAAGGGTGAGGGGGGGAATTACATGGAAAATTCCTAAACTATATTTAAACGTTGTTCGATGTGGACAGGACCCACACCTTGGGATAAAGCAGTCAAATAATATGTTTTAAAAGGGAAGGGCGACGGCATAATGTGTTCGACCTTAAACGAGCGACTATCTCTCTCTGAGATTAACTCCCCCACAATTCTACCCAAGAGGGGAGCGAGGACGCTACGATGAGATCACGTGATTTTCAATTGCGTCTTAGAACGACATTCGATATTGCCCCGACCAGTCAGGGACGAACGTTTAGAGCTTCTACATCATCTGTCTCCATGCAGCCAGCCAATGTAGCTATTGAGGATTTTTTATATCACAAATAGAAATAACAAACTAATTTGAAGTCTCAACTCGGACTGAATATATGTTCACAACATAAACATGAACTTCTGTGTTGAACGATACCGTATTAATTGAACCTGCCTTTCCATACCGTTGCATACTGAACTTTTGTGACTGTATGCTTTCCAAAATTTTTACTAGTTGTTCAGTGTAGACAAAACTTCTAGAAGCTGATGGGTATTTTCTCAAAAACCTCCTGCTGACAACTACTAGAGTTTACACCAAAAATCAGTTGATCTCTTATATGTTCCTTCAAGGTGTTACTGAACGAACATTTAGTTGACTTCACGAAAATCAACAACTCGCTCGCTTTCGTATCTGTACATTTGATTAAATTATAGTTGGTCACATAATGAATTATCAGGCCTCCCATATCGCTTTGAAAGTACTAAAATCAGTTCTGCACTTGAAGCCTCCTCAATTTTACTTGGAAAAAATAATCAACAATTTAAAAGGCTCGGAACTAACCTTTGCCAACAGGTAATCACATCTGAGCTTGTCATTCTTTATTCTGCATCTCTTCATTGCCAGGTTGAATCGTTTGACCAAATACTCCCATTCTTCGGTCGTAGGATTGAAGATGTCGACTTGCAGATCCTTTACTACAGTATTAGAATATCAAGCCCACTCGTATATTACCATCATTGTATTGCTCCGATTCACTTTTTTCAACTACGTCTTGCTGTCTTCTGTTTATTTGATTTTTCCTTGTCTCCATATTTTATATCACAAATAGAAATAATGAACTAATCTGAAGTCTCAACTCTACTTTGAATGTATTTTCACAATATAAACATAGATAATAAAAAAGTAAGTGTAACAAATGATAATGATTATACCAGTGATGCAACAGGATTATATAATTATACCACTTCAAATACAAAAGATTATTATAACATTGAAGTTATATTTAATATTAAAAATGAAATGCAATTAATTAAATTAAATTAAAAATGCTTTTATTACAGACGTGGAGTTAGGGCTTTCTCTACCATTGAACCTCATATAATGTACCTACAGTAAATAACTAAATAAGTGAATACAGAAACATGTAAAATGTTAACATACTTAAACTTCAAAGTAAAATGTAAATTAATTGCTTAATTCACATAAAATAACCCATAAACCTAATAATATAATTCTTAACGAAAGATAAAGAAAAGAAGCTAATAATGTAAAAGAGAGAAAAATAACAATAACACATTCAACAGCTCCAAACACACTGTCTGACCTCTCACACCGCAACCACCACCCCCTCATTACCACAACAGTCCCCCCAGTAACAAGTACCTGACCCTTGTCCCGAAGCACGCACGACCCACAATACTTCTAATATCACCAGGGAGAGCGTTCCAAAAGCAAAAACCCTGAAAAGTAAAGGGTTTACTAAAAGATTTAGATTTTTTGGTTCTATGTACATTATGAAGGAACAATGTTATATACGAGATTATACATATGCGTTTGTTAAATGTCATTCTCCAGAAGCACGGGAGGACAATATACATTTTGAATACACGATTGTCAGATGTCGTGAATACATAAAAGGCGTTGAAGGAAGTAGAAATGTTTATTTCTAACTCATTAATGGTAAATAAAATGCTTTTTGCATTTAGGCCTAGACGTTTCTAAACACTACAATCAATTTGATACAGTCAATGGTCTCCATGGCAACATTTCTGTATGCCGTAATTTTTAAAAATGCGAAGGTTGAGACATAAATTAACTAGTCTAGTTTTTGAAATCCTACGGTAACCATGCGTCATGGTTGACGCACCATGCGCGCAGCGTCACTGCTACTTTTTTACTTCATCTTAGAGTGCTCAAACTATGCACTATACTATGCATAAACTGAATTATAAAGTATACAGGTATAATTTTCTTAGGATAAAGTTCCTCCAATTATGTGAGTACACAATGAAAAGTAGGTTATATATTTTCGAGTATAAGCTATGGACTTTGAATCCAGCACAATGTTTAAAAAAGTATGAAACTATTTAACGATTTTTATGTAGTTGGAAATTGCGCTTATTTGGGGATTATTTTTTTAAATTTTAAATACGAATAAGTTTCCTACGGTAGGTCTTGTAGTTTTGTAAAGTATTCATTCCTCCAAAAGAATTTTTGCAGTAAAGTGTTTTCCAGTTCATCTGTTATACTAATCTTTTTCAGAGATGTTATAACTAACCCTCTCTCAATGAACTGTAACGCACATATTTTCGATGGTAATTTGACTATAAAACATGTATCGATATGGATTTGTGGTAATATGTGTACATCAAATATAGATGTCAGTTAATAAGATACCAATGAAGTAATAAATTTTAAACAGTAATACTTTTGTAAAGGTACGTATTTGTATTGATAGAAAAGCTAGCATGAAATATCATTTTCATCCTTCTAAATGCCAAAGTTGAAAATACTATCGATTTTGAATTAATAGTCGATTCCTGTCGGTATTCCTAAGCTCTATGTGATGACAATCGATGTTCACCTGATGAGACGCGACGTGACGCACGAATATGTAGAGTGAGTGAAGATTCAATGACCATAATAATAGTAAAGGAACAGTAAGAAAGTGAATAAGAAGAAGTACACAAAGAAGACATTAATCCACCCAGCTCACCCAAAGAACCCTACGTTCGGAGGACAAAACCCCGTTCTTTTTCAACTCGTTCTAATTCAACCTTCCAACCGAATCTTGTTACCATTTTAATTTAACAGTTTAAATATGCGTGCAAACTTATTTTAAATGTTTGTTAACAATATTTTCCCTATTGTTATAATTTGGGGTCAACATAATTAAGGGATCAGTACTCCAAATAAATAACTCTGTGTGTGTGTGTGTGTGTGTGTGTGTGTGTGTGTGTGTGTGTGTGTGTGTGTGTGTGTGTGTGTGTTTTATCCCATATTATAGTAATTAATTTTAAAAATGAAAGGTCCTTGTATATATACCTGACTGAATCGTACTTCTAGCATGAACCATTAATTGGTTTTAAGGTTTGAGACATTTTGATGGGGACTACCCAATGAGCTGACTTATAAATGATGAGCTATACTTATAAAGATAAACATTTTAAGATTAAAAATCTAACAATAGAATAAAATTCTGACTGTGCCGACCCTTTGGGAGTTCCTCCAGAGGATACGATGGAAGTCTCAGCCTTACCGTCAGTGCGTATGATCTCTTTTTAACCACTTTTTGCTTGCTCTATCCTTTACCTCCACAACAACTCTTTGTTTTCCTTAAAAAAAAAATAAAAAAGTAAAACTAATTGAATTACCTTCTAATTATTTATTAATTTTGCGAGTCTGATTACTCTTATTTTATTCTTTTATACCAAAAGATTGGCTTTATAAAATACCAATACATGTATAATAACCAATTTTAAACAATAATACTAACTATAAAGTACATCAACCCATGACAAAAATTTAGTAGTAGTTATACTAATCAACCAATTCACCTTAAAACCCCAACGCAGAAGATAAAATTGCAAAACAATTTAACCTATTTTCTGGTAAGATTTACACACCACACTGCAAAATGAGTAAATGTAGCTTCTTCTGATTTAACTACTATACACATCAGAGATTTGAATTAGTACCTGGAACTGTTTTTGTTCTTGTTTCAGATTTTGAGACTACAAAATACACTCTAACAGCTTATATGTAGAAGCAAAACACTACAAGAATGCCGGAAGCTACTACCAACCAAACTTTGAAAGCTTAGGGTTGGTAGTTTAAGCTACCAACCGTAAAACTGGTGAACAGACTTCAGGATACAGTTCTAGAACTGGTTTTTTTTTTTTTTTTTTGTTCTCTTAAGACAAGAAGCTTATAAATTGCACTTAGTCCTGTAAGAACCTTTGCGCTGCTTCCAGAGTGATAGCATATTCAGGATGGGTAAGGTTAGGGAGTAGGGGCTGCCTCCTATCGAGATCCATGAGGAAGAATTAGGGCACTACATCTCAAAGTCATCCCGGAAGAAGGGGAGGCCAGCTCTGAACCAGCCTCTCGAGTCAAAGTAGGCAGGGGGTGGCATACCCTTGTTGAGGTTAACAAGAGCCTCTGAGGTAAGGGAACAAACCCCACCAACTCCAACAGTCCTCTTCCACATTAGACTAGACCTATCGAATTGCCCATGAACCCCAGAATCTCGACATTTGCGGTTAGTGATGTGCCGCTACTGGACATCCATAAGGTTGCCCAGATTGAAGTGGCACATTGGTTTTTGCTGTGCCCAGTGGTGGGTTCAACTGGTAGGTATAAACCAGCCAGAAGTGATCCCTGTTGGGTTTTTAGAACTGGTGACTGGAATTATTTTATAATCTAATTTAATCTATTCCAGTAGCAGAAAAATTTTTTATCGTGCATAATATAGTAGGCTACTCTTTTCCGATCCATAGGAAGTTGGTAACTATGTCCTTTAATAGTGTACTTTGTGGTGGAATTTTAGTTTTGTCATAATAATAGTAGAATAATATGAGTGATAGAAAAGTACGGATGCAATTATTCCCTTTTTGTAATTGTTTCTAAAATTAATCTTATTTCAATAGGTATCAACTGATTGTTTCTAAAATAGATAAATTTTTAAGCAGCATAATAATTATGCCATAGATGTAATTATTTATAATAATAAAAAAGGGTTTGTTTGATGTTAATTTTATAACTCTGTTAGGTTTGTAATAACGTAATTAAAATAGTAATATTATGTTATTTTAGTATGCTAATTTATTTATTTTGTTCAGCTCTATTAAATGTTAAAAATAAAAGCTGGAAAATAATTCATAATTTTGTAACATTCATTTTTAGTTTATAAAAATTCTACATATAATATAAAGACTAAAAACTACAGTTAGGATAACATTGTACAAAATTTTACTAATATTTTAATAATAATTTTTTTGGAAATGAATTTAATTATTAAGGTTTTATAAAAATAATCATGTAACTGTTTAGTAATTTTTCTGTTTAGGGGCTTAATGGATGCTCTAGTTCCAAGCACACTGGCTCCATCAAGAAAAACTCCCTCTAATGTGTCTCAATAAGCGCAATGAATAAGGAAACAACAGTCAGATCACATCCTTGCCCCAAACCCAGATGTTTAGTATGCAACATGTGCTCCACTTTAAACACATTTACAAGCTGTGCTACACAAAAATCCTACAGAATATTTGAAAACTTATCCTGTGAATGAAAATTCTTATTTATTTATTAATTATTTATTATTAATAACAAAATTAAATGCAAGTTATGCTCTGAACATTACTGACATGTTATGCATTTCATTATATACATATACATTAATACTAAAACTAAATATAAAATTATTTCTAAATCTATGAAAAATAATCTCTTGGGCCTATTAGGAAGATCATTAAACCATCTTATGGCCCAACATACATTAAACTTCTCCTGCTAACCTCCAGTCTCAGTTTGTGGAAGTGAAGCTCTTGGTCATGATGGGTGTCACGCTGGGAGAACTGATCGCTTCTAATCAATCTCTGAGGTACTGAGGTTTCCTTGTGCTAAGGCCTTATGAATTATACAGTTAGTTGACACTACAGTACTTCAAGATATGAAGACAGAAAAAACACAAAACAACTGGGAGCTTTATAAACTTTTTGAAATCTCTGTCTTCTTTGTAAATACTCTTTCTATAAGCAGACTTATAGTAATGAAATACTGACAGAACTGAAGATTATATAAATTTGAACTTGATAGAAGCTGGCAATAAGTTTTAAAACCTATGCAGACCTTTCAATCTACCAATGGCTTACAAGATACCATAGGTGACATGATCCGCAAACAAGAGCCTACTGTCCAACATGGTACCAAGAGTCACATAAAGTTAACGTTTCATCACAGAGCACGACACCCACACCCTAAGATTGTATAGAGCCAGATGAAGGGCACTGCACTTGCCTAATTTTAGTTTGAGACCATTTCTGGCTGATGATCTAAAAAATGTATGAGAAATAGTCAAAAACAAGTTCATATAACAAGTAAAATTGAGAATCAACAGTATACTGATGGACTGTGCAGTTATACATACAACTAGAAAAATCAGAAGTGTACTAAATTAATTAACAAAAATTTTGGGAGAAACCCTACCTAACACTGCCAGAAACATCATAAATGAATTATTTACCCTTCCCATAATGGTGTGCTAAAATAATTATAATTAAGGTGTGCATATAATTTATATGTTTATTTTCCTTACAAACTTCAATTCACTCACATAGTATCAGATGATAAGAAAGTGTGATGTGTGCATAAAATTGTGCTATGTCAGAATTCCTTCCTTTTAAAATCATTACAGATATAACTGAAAACTTTTATCACCTGTACTGAACTAAATGTGATCTGTTACATTATATTTCTTTTAAGATATGATATCATATAATTTCTTATCATAGTTAAGTAAAGCGTTAGAGTACAGTAATAAAATCAAGCTAATGCAAATGTCAGTAAAATTCTAGTCTCTTGGGAGGTGGCCAAGGCCCACCCCCTGGAATGGAAGCAACTGATCAATAGAAGCTGTAGAGTGACAGTAAAGACCGTGAAACTGTAGTAGCTCACTTGGAAATAAAAAGTTTGCTTCATTTGAAAGAAATATTTATGCATCCCCAATATTCCTTTATTTTAATAAATATATAATGCCAATGTTAGAAAAGTACATTTGTATATGTACACATCAGAACAACTATTATATTTAAACAAAGAGTAATTGTTAAAATTGGGACAATGTATATTTATTTTCTATTTTGATCTTCTGTAAACAGCTTTTGAAAGTTACAGCACGTTTTCAAAACACTATGTAAAGAATTTGACATCATTAAACATAATAGCTACGGATAATTGTATCTTATAATAATTAAAAAATAATAATAAATTACGAAAATATTATGATTCTTTTTAAAATACTCCACTGTCAAAGAATTAAACAAAAATTGTTAAAATTGTTCTAACAGCACGATTTCAAAAGATTATAGTAGTTTTATTTTTCCTCAAGTAATAACAGTTTACTTTCAAATCCCCCAATAAAACAAAAAGGGATTTAAGGAACTCATAGAACCAAGTTTACTCTACATTTTACATTGACATGTAATTCACGTCTGTGATACCCCAAGTTTATATTTTTTAACTTTTTGACCTGTTTTTTAACCTAAGTAAAAAATTAGTATTCTCTCAAAAATGGCTTTAAATTTGTATATAACATAGCATTATAACATGTACAACCCTTCCAATGCTTAGGTACCACAGCTCTCTCAAAAGTCTAATTAAAAAGTTATAAGAAATTGAATTCAAATTTAGCTAGCTGAACCATATTAGACGTCATATGAATTGTTTAAATTTGGTATAATACAGTAAGTAGACTTTCTTGTAAAACATTTGTATCTCCTAGCACTTTTTCATTTTTCTAGTATATATCATTAACTTTAAATATTAATCATGATTTTTACAAAAAAACATAAATACCCTAACAGATTACACTCACACATTGCAGTACAGTTGAAATACAATAAAATTATTGAAGTACAACTATTGGAGTCTGAACAATGCTCTTCACCAAACAATATACTTTCTAGAAATGTTTTGTTTTGACACTACATTTAATGTTGGTGCTTGTTCTCAATTTCAATAACAATAACCATTTACAAGGGAAACTTAATCAATGTTTAGGTGTCAACAAGTAGAAACTCGGAAGCAATACTATACGATCAGTTGAAAAACAACATCAAAGGTGTAATAAAATCCTTAATGTTTATCTAAAGTACATTTTAACTTCAGAAGTAGATAGAACTTCATATTAAATCTGAAGTAGATTTCTGCAATGATTTGAGCTAAAATGAGGTCATCGTTATAAAGTCCCTAGTTATTAAAGTGAACTGGAAATGTGCAATAAGCGAATGTGAAACGCAGTAACAAAGCTTACCTTCTGAATAAAGCCACCATGCTGTCAACAACTTGTATCGGCAACAAATGATCAAGAAAGCTGTCAAGTAGAACTGCTTTGTTATCATAGCAGAAGTAATCACTTTGTTGCTCAATGACCTTATCTCATGTTTTCTTTTTTATTTGTTTACATATTAAGATCACACACTGATTGCAATTGCAATAGTAAAATATGTTTATTTAATTAAGTAAAATTTTTAACATATACATTTTAATTTTCATATAGTTCTTGAGTTTTCAAGTTCTACCCAGTGTTTGACCTGATTAACAGGGTGATAACCTATCTAAGATTTGATATCATTATCAACATGAAATAAGAGAGATACTACACTGAATTCACAGTAGTAATTCTTTTCTCACAATTGGCTCCTTGAGTTCTGTTTCTATATTTAATCGTAACCGTCCTTTGAAAGTTCACATAAAACTGAGACGAAAGTGAAACAATAATAGTAGTGTGTTCCAATATCCGCATGTTATTGTATCTACTGAAATACAACTCACACAAACTAAAATATTGTTTTACAAGCAATAACATGAAAATGAATGAGACTAAATTTTTATAAACATTAACAATGCAGTGAATGATAAAAGATGCAAATATTAAAAGAAGTTATTTTTATTTTATTGGTCTGGTTATACTTTTATTATAACTCTACATTACACTAAAGAAAGGACCTAATTGAGTAAAAATTAAAATTAAATTTTGCTACCCAAGAAACATTATTTTGTAAATAATTATGTAATAATTCTTAATTGACAAAGCCATATCATAATCCACATTCATAAATTAGGCAATTTTGTGTATGTTTTTAATTTGAAAACTGAACAACTGCAAAATTTTGTGTAATATGTTATATAAAATATTTAACCAATGACATTTAACTTGTTTTTGTTTTATTGAAACATTTTTTTGTGTTCAGTGAAAACATGAAAATGGTTTGATTCATGAAAAACTGTAGTAATAGAGAGTAGTCCTAAAATCACTGGAAGATCGTTGATTGTATACCACAGCACTGCAATTTAGTGTTTAATATATTTCTTTAAAGATGGTTGTACTTTTGGTTAAAAATTATCCAATTATTCTACTTACTTAATTACATTTAAAACACACAAACCAACACTTCAAACTTTTATTTTGTGAGGCCTTTCGATAGCAAGGCTATCTTTGTCAGACACATCACAAAAGTAAATACAAAAAGTAAATTTGATTTTAATAATAGTTAAATGTGTGATTTTAATATTAATTTTCCTCTGTGGTGTAGTGTTAAATTAAATTAAATCATTACTAGAACAATACTATATAAATTTCGAATTTTATTTTTGTAACCTTTGTGAAAGTAATATTGAATTTTGTATTGGTCTATCTTCTTGATTTAATAAATTTGTTATGTTTGTTTGATGTGATATGATTCGTATTTACATACGATATTTAATTTTATTTACACACAGGACAAATTAATATTAAAATCACATATGTTTAACTATTATTAAAATCAAATTTACTTTTAGTATTTACTTTTGTGATGTCTCACGAGGATAGCCTTGTTATCGAAAAGCCTCACAAAATAAAAGTTTGAAGTATTGGTTTGTGTGTTTTAATTGTAATTAAGTTAATAGTATCTAATACAAGCTCCATCTTCAACAATTCTACTCACTGTTTACAAGTTATTGTACTTGTTTTAAAAATAACTCAGATTCAATTTTAATGACTGAAGTATTTTCCCCTTGCAATGATTCTTAATATAGGGTAATAATTAATAGGAATAGTACACAAAATGTTATATAATGCTACATTTTGCAATGGGAGGTTGTTTCTCACTTTCAATGGTGCTTCAAACTTTGATTTAAAACTTTATCAGACAGTAATCACAATTATTCACTGTTTGTTCTTTTACTTTCAGGAATGAAAATGTATATTCAAACCAGGACATATTAAAAAATAAATGCTAGATTACATTTTTGTAGACCATCGGTACATTATAATATAATATTTATATTTTAGTAAAAAAGATCATGAACCTGTGACATATATCCTTTAAATATGAGAATTTATAGGTCCATAAATAATTTAATGCCTTTCATTTGAGATTAGAAATGTTAAAAGTGAGTCAGCATTTTATTACAAAAACAATGTTAAAACATGCATTTTTAAATACCTGATATCCAAAAATATTAAGGCCAAATTGTATTTAATTTGATTCTTACAAACTCAAAAAATTCTAAATATTTGACAAGTTAAAACCTTTTTTCAGCACCAGGTTTATTTATCCATGCGTAAAAACATATTTACAAAGGATTACTAAATACAGTTTTTAGAACTTTTTTACTTCAAGTGTATAAATCTTGCTTGCTTTACTTATTTTATTTTTATTTAAATTTTGTGACAATTTAAGAGAAACAAATGTAAATTCATGCTCATAAATAAATTAAATATATAATATTATTATACACATTAATAATACATTTTTATTTGCACCTCATCTCCAAAAATATAAACTTTTCATGGAATGTCAAAATATTTTAAAATATGTCTGTCATAACATGAACAACACTGTATTAAAATTTCAAAAATGTACCATAAAAATCATTCATACTAACGGTACTTATTTATATTGTGTATAAGTGCATATTAATGCAGACAAGACCCCATACACAAGCTACCAAATTATAGATAGCCACTGAAACATTGGAGGTTTAACTTCAATTTCATTGTATTACACAGAACTTGTTTACCAACACACATTTTTCACACAACTTAAGGCAAGACTATGAGGAAATCATTGCAATTAGTTCTAAAAGGAACTTTGTTCTGTTTTGGAATGACAGGTTATTCAGAATGGGTTAGAATAAAGTTAGGGATCGACTCCTGTTGATATCCCATAGAGGGCACTATATACTGGGACACAGGTGAAGCAGCGAAGGGCAGGTAGGGCAGGGAAATTATGACAGCATGTGCTGAGATGCTACAACTTAAAACAGGACAGTTGAGTGAAAGTTGTCATGATGGACAATGTTTATTTTTCTTCCGATTCTCATATGGAAGATCTTGTAATGTTGTACTCCATACCAAAGTGTGTGGTTAAGTGAATATATATTAAGGAACGAAGTCAAAAAACTGTTGGTGAATATATTCTGACAAGCAGATACAATGATGCAAAGTTTGCAAGCATGGCCCAAATTGAATCATTTAAAGTCATCTTACTATACTTTGTTTGAAGGTTATTTTTGACGATGGAAGGATTGTGAAGGAAACAGAAGTTTTCCGGACATTTGCCATTGTTCAGTGAAACAAGAAATCAGTAACATTACGTTTCGAGATCTGCAATCTGATCTCTTCTTCATGTTCACTCTTCTTCAAACCATGAGTGAAACTGTGTGGTTTGAAAAGTGAAAATCGGTTAGCTTATCACAAACTGTAGCATGCTCACGTAGTCTCAGGTCTGCGCCTTGCAGTCAGCTTATGCATTACTGAAGTAACAAAGCTGCCACAGATTTCTGCCGTGTCCTGCTTTACCCTATGCTGCATTGCTTGCACCTCCTCATACGGCCAGCCGAGCAGTAATGTAACCTTGGAGGAAGAAGAGGCTATCAACCATTCTGTGGAGTTCTTGGGGTTTAATTCTGTGAATCCTATAAGGCTTTCTCAAAGTGGGTTCACACTGAACATGCAAGAAGGTGGAGATTATATCTGGCCCTAATTATGATGTGCCTGGTTCTGCAGTCACCTTTGCCCAGGGTGGGATCTGATCTTATCCCCTTAAGTAGATTGTTGTCTTCTCAGGTTGTGGGTTT
Source organism: Homalodisca vitripennis (assembly GCF_021130785.1). NCBI lineage: Eukaryota > Metazoa > Arthropoda > Insecta > Hemiptera > Cicadellidae > Homalodisca > Homalodisca vitripennis. The sequence goes on along the minus strand of NC_060211.1, from coordinate 134,433,008 downwards.
GATTACAGAACGTGGGCATCTAAGAAAGCATCTTAGTAGTTTTAGTAGAATTAGTAATTTTTAAAGGATCTGCTCTGCAGATTAATGAACAGGAGGAAACTATTGAAAGCTGCACCTTGACTGCCCTGTAATAGCAAGGAATAGCGCCATATTTGATACTCTGAACAAGGGTGGTGAATTTTCCCAAGAGAACCTGATCGCATATTTTCAGTGGTTTGTAGAACTATTGAAATTGTAAACTGGTAAGCCTCACAGTACACTTCCAGGGTGCACAAAGCGTTCTCCAGACTTCAATGCACATCAATTTGCCACCCCTTAGAACATGAAAAGGTTATTTCCATTCTCTTCCAGTCAAATTGGTCAGGAGACAGCACTCTCTCGTGTCTAGACTAGCAACAGCCCTTAATACTAAGAGAGCTCCACCCACACAAACAGTCTTTCTCTGCATTAGACAAGACTATTTATCTACCCTTGCAACCCAATATTTCATCATTTGCAATTGGTGTTATGCCGTTCCTCTGCATCAACTGGGTTGCCTAGACTTAAGTGACACGCTGGTATTGGTGCACCCAGTGTAGGTCCAACCAGAAGATATAAACCAGCCAGAAGTGAACTCTCCTGGAGAGACTACTAACACACATACTAGATAGGTGTAACACATGTTTTACTGTATAATACGAGTATATGTCTTAATCCTGACATGTATAGTGCCATATAGATAAAGTTAATCGTGAAACTAAATTTAATGACACCCATAGTAGTAAGTAAATTAGTATTTAAAATGCATTTAGAGTTGTTGGAACTTAAATTGACAACTTACAGATGTTGATCTATAAAGGGGTGTTAAACACTTATAGGATTGTTAAGGAGAAATACAATTTGTGTTTTACCAGGAAACATTTACTAGTACATTAAATATACAATTTATCACATGTGTTGCTCTATAAGAGATACAAAGTCAGTTTATTGTTTGAATACAAATTTACAATATCGCTTAAGCTTTAATCACAAGCACAAGCATGTAAAATTATACTACATAAGTACAAAACTACAAAAAGGAATTATTTATAAAAGTATAAAAGTCAACCCGTCTAGTTCGTACATCGGACTAATTTGGAATTGCAGCAGAAAGCAGGATCTCGATGCAGTTAAGCGTACGGTAGGGCTCAGAGGAGGAGCGTCTTTCTCCTCACCATACTGAACATTTTTTCCGTGGATTCATAGGAGAACCAAGAGGACACCTGAACACTCTAGAGAAGTCTTCACTGTTGGTCAGTGTACCGATGACTCTGTAACAGTACAAATTGTAAAATACTTAATTGTGTTTCTGCTGCTTCATTATCATAGATAATTGTCATTATTTCAGGTAAAAATGTAGGAGCAAGAAACACCATGTTGTGTAACAGGCTTCCATGAGGTCGCATAGAAAACACCAGTTCTTTTGCTCATTCAATTCATTAGACTACATGTATTACTAAGTCACATGTTAGAATTTTTAATGATTGTACTCAGTTCATTTTTTATTTATTCTGAAATTTTCCTACTCCCATCACAGTTCCACCTACAAGAACAATATGTTTACAACACAGCCAAATCCCATGGAATGACATGCTCCATCACATATACAGAAACAAAGTTAAATGCAAAATTTCAAGTTTGTATGTTAGTCTGTTTTTGAGATACCATGTGAAAAGACAGACAGAAATGACATCTTTCTTGCTCCTCAAGTGTAATTCTGTCAATTCCAATGGTAAGTGGTGAGTTTTGCATTTATATTAAGTTTCAAGTATAGTTTCATAGCTATTAAACATTATTTTAATATTTTCCTATTCCATAGATGATATACCTGAACTTGCCCGGGGAATGTACCGCGGTCTTGAGCTTGTTGCGGGTGGCCTCTGGCCGTGTGTTGCCGCACCACACTTGAGCGAAGTTGAGGAAGAACAGCTGCATGCCAGTGGCGTTAAGACCAGGCAACGTTTCCTCCTCGCAACCATGCTTGTTCAACCAGTGTTTGTAAGCCTGAACAACCGACCTTACATTACTGAATGCCTATAGGCTATAAACTGATAATGTCAATGAGGTATACACATATTATATAAGAACTTATTCCTCAATAATACATAATATAATGTATATGTCTGTATTAACATTACTTTTCTTTTTATATTTTTCTTTTAATATTAAATTTAACGAAATACATCTCATTTTTTGAAATTGCTAGAGTGCGTCTAATAACATGGGGTCTAATCTAGACATCAAAATAAGTATAGATTATGAACAGTTTTTAAGAATGTTTAAATAATGCAATGCTTGATAAAATAATTTGTTCTTTAAAAAAATTAGTTATTTTCTCAATTAGTACAACAAAAATTCTGTTTAATGGTTTTCCTCCATTTTTTTAATAAATTGTAGTCTTTTTATCATATCATCAAGTTGAATGCAAAATGAATAAATTTGATTTGTTGTATTTTGTAGCCACAATACACCATTTCCAAGAACAAACATTATTGAATGAGGTAGTCTCGTTGCCAAGCTACCCTAGCTTGCCAAATATGAGGGTAGTGATGTTGCCGCATTGCGTTCTAAATATGAAATACTTTAAGACCATTTGTCTCAGTTGCCTAACCACTTTAAATGTTCTACTCACATTGTAAACTTTCAGTAGTGTCTATATCAGATAAAGTTTGTTTTTGAGTAAATTTAAATTTAAAAATTAAAGCTCTTTAACTTTGTGGTATAAGTTTAAATAAATCTTGTATTCTGAATGATACTATTGGAAAGAATATATATGCGCCCAATCAATAATTATCAATTACACCAAATATTTTGAAAGACTTTGAACCACTAGTAGACATTATTTGCTATGAAAATAAATTGTGACGTTTTCAAAAGATAAAAATGTAACAAAACGTGTGTCTTTATTAAGTAGGGGCAGGATTTGCTAGTTTTACATTTTTACATTGTTATACCTCTCATAACTATACTCAAAAAATGTTATTTTCATAGCTAAATCATTATATAACTTAATAAAAAATATTTTAGTTTAGTATTATAATGTGTTGCGTTTAAATTATTTTAACCTGTGTTACAAGTTTGTGTAAGTCAGATTCCTCTACATCATTGTTTATTGTTTGGTGACATCTTAAGTATTTATTTAACATTTACTCTCTGTTCTATACTTGTAAAATAGTGCTTCTGTTGTATTTTTCTTTTTATTCTTTACAGGAAAAAAGTATAGTAATAGTGTAAAAACTGATCATACGCTTTCAGTGGATAATAAAATCTAGTTTTGGGTCTCTCCGTCCAGCCGCTTCAATGAGTAAAAATTAAGTCAAGCAAACATTTTAAATTGTATTCAAAAGACCAAATTAATAAAATTAGCATATAATTTTAAATTTTATTTATTTCAAAAACTGTTAATCTTAACCATAAATTTACTAAAACCAAAACTATCTATAATAGTGTGATGTTCTATTTATAGCCTCTGATGACCTGATTTTGAAGAGAATCGACATGTAAATACAATTAATTTAACAATATGTCATTCGAAATTAAGATTTGTACACATTATCAAAATTTAAAGTCCAATAAATTGAGATAATCATTTTAAAATTTATTATTTTTAAATCAACCATTATGCATAAGTGGTAAAAATATTTTTACATTAAATCCACATCTAAACATAGTTTTATAAAAATTAATTAAAAGCATAAAAATCAAATTTAAACATTTCAGTACTGAGGAAACAATAATATACTATGTTAAATGTATACATATTTTTAGCAACATAAGGGAGAAATTTTAGTTTATTAAAGTATATATTTTAAAAAGAAGTATCACAAATGTTTAAATTTGTTGCATGTATAATACTTTTTAATCTATTTGTCTTTTACAATGTCCTGTTACATATTCAGTATGACGCAATATTATAAGAACAAACATACCCTGAATGCTTCCTTAATGCCTCCGTTGTCTGCAATATTCTCCCCTTGAGTGTTGATTCCATCTATTTGCAGCCCAACTTCCTGTACAGTGTACTTGCTGTACTGTTCTGGAACAACAACAATCTTTTACTCTGAATTTTGAAAAATAATGTCAAATTCTATTAAACTATATACAGTGAAAAAATAAAAAAGTAATAGTCAGCTCGATAATACGCTTAAGAATCGGGCTGAAAAATATTTTCATATCTTATTTAGAGCTGTGTTGTGTAACATATTTATAAAATATTCCTTATGAAATAAAACTAACAATGTATTGATTTATAAAGTTAGCCAGAACACGATAATCTACAGGGTAAAGCGAAAGTCTGGATACACATCTAAAAGGCTGAACAGTGTAAGGAATCTGAATAGAGTTCTGTATGGGGTGCCTGTAGATGAGGTGCAAATTTTACAAGTAATGTTGACAGCGTGTGGCATCTTGAAAACCGCAATCTTAAATTTGGATAGATTTTCCAAATAAAAGGGGTCATGTGAGACATAATTAATTGAACTGTCTCTTTCTCAGGAATACAAGTGTTAAATTTGTTTTGAAATGTTTTTGTATGTGTAACAGTTATGATCTAGTAATGTGTAATGGACAGACTTTAACATGTCATAACTCCTGAATAAATAAAGTATTTCTTAATAAATAAAGAAGGACACAGTTTTTTAATATAAATTAAAAGCTGTGTAAAATTTTAAATACTGAATTAAATAAATATAATTAGGGCATACTTACCACTGATAGTATCAAAACTAATATTCTGTTTTTATGCTGAATCATTCTGTATTCTATTCTAACAAAACTAATATAGATAACCAGATATAAAACCAATAATACTTTCTGTCATGAGAAATTGAGTTTATAAGGTAATCTCTTGCAAGCATATAAAAAGTCCTTATTAACATTTCTCATTCCTGTCACACAGATACAATGCCCAACTCAATAACCACCATACCTTAAGAAAGTATTGTAATATTTTTACATAAGTATCTTATCGTGTTAAACTCTGAGTTGGTGTAATATGAAATAAAAAGTATTAATATTGTACTCAGGATGTAATTTTAACATGAACAATAATACCCACTTGTTTACCACTGAACCCTTCCGCAACCCTAAAGCATGTCAGTGCTTTCATGTAATTCCTATAGTTAGTAATAAATTATCTAAGTAATTTATTCACTTTTTCAATGTATAAAACTACTACCTGAATAGAAATTAGTTTTTTCTGTATCAAAGGAAGGCGAAATGAAGAAAATATAGAATATTTCTCTCACTGAGGATCTTCAGGATTTTACTAACGCTTCTTGTAAATTATTAAAATAATTTCGATGCAGACTAGTTACCTATTAGACACCTAGCCCGCTCATGGAAGTTGTTGATTGCCTCATCTTTCCACCAGCGGTGCAAGTTCCCGTTCTTGTCGAACAAACGACCTTTGTCGTCGAAGCCATGTGTGATCTCGTGGCCGATCACCACTCCGATACCACCATAGTTAAGGCTGCGAGGGAAGTAGCGGTGGTAAAATGGTGGCTGCAGGATACCCGCAGGAACCACTGGAACCAAAAGCAATTTAAAATATATCAATCTGAATATACTTTAATTTTCATCTAGGTTTTACTATCTGGTAAGCAAATGTTATGTTGTTAATCTTGTGCAGCAATGTTATCTTATTGTTGCCTTGTTATTTTATGTTGATTTAACATTTTGTACTAAATATGGTACTCCATAATGATTTTGAAATATTTCAAGAATTGAATTGTGTTAACAATGTTTTGAAACAGTGTGAACCAGAAAGCTTATGCAGTCATGACATCAGCTAGATAAAGCTAAGATAAAATGTTATACTTTTTGCTTAAGCTTATTTTTTTACTTCTACATTCCAGTTAGGATGAACTTCATTAGGGTGCAACTAGCCTTCATCTTTAACTTACTCTTCCATACCAAGGAGTGGATTTACAAGTATATGTCAAATGACAGAGTTGAGGATGTGAAATTAAGAGGCCAAAAGGAAATTGCTGTTGAAATTTTTGGAAACATAATTTACATGCCTATTTCTTGTAATATTTTACCCAAATTAAATTTAAAACTAATTTAGAAATTATCTATATACTTAGATAATCTACATCCAACAAAAGCTTTTCATTATGACTGGTACATACTATTTTATTAATAGACAGACATAGCATTCCTTGAGGTCACAAGCCATTAAAATAAATTTTAAGCGGATCGGTGCATAAGGAGCAGAGCTTTTCATAGATATCTGACAGTTAAATTTTGAAAAATACTTAAAAATTTTAATAGTTTACCAGATCTAATCTCTATGAGAATTACATTGTTTACTGTACGTGAACGATAATAAATAGATACAATTTTTAATTTAGTTAAGTAGGTTTTTTCGTTTTTAAACTTTGTGAAATAGATTAACATTACTATTTGAAGGAATAAAAGTGTTGCAGACATTTTTCATTGTTATTTTTACAAATACAGAAACGCAAAAATCTTTTTTACTTGTTTTTTGTTTTAAAATGTTGACAAAGAAGGGGGTAAAGACCACACTTTGAAATGTATATCTGTTACTGTGACACTTTACAATGGTAAATGTTGTTTTCCTTCATATCATCCGTTGTCAAAACTTAACTTTCAACAAAGAATTATTTATTGCTTGGAACAAAACTGCGTGGAAGATGACTAAAGATATTTTGAATATAAATTATATACAGAATTATGAGAGACAGTAAAAACTGAAACCATCGAGTGTGGAGGAAGGGCTTTACCCAGATGTTTCCAGGACACAGACACTACTAAATGAAAACCTACATCAGCATTTAATCTAATTACCAATAGTTGAATACAGATATAATCCAGAGAAAATGTTAATTGATCAGCCATATATGCATTTTTAAATACTTAAAAACAATAATTAACATATGCATTTGAGTTGTATAAAAAACTTAACTCTTCAGTATTTTTGCACAATCTGATAATAAAACGTGATGTTGAATGAAAATGCAGCTGTTAAGAGGAATCAAATTATATCAGAGCCATACAAACAAGTTTTACTTTGAAAGATTAACAGAAGTGGCAATAATTGTAATTAAAAATCTCATTAAAAGTTGTCAGAACACGAGGTTCTTGTCTTTGACATTGAGTACTGCATTACACATTCAAAACTGGGAATATAATAGAACTCAATTATTAGTTTTGTGTAATACTTTCAGGTTTTCAACTCCCCAGTTTTCTCTCTAAAAGCCCTATTAAAGCACCAGTATTTTATTTCTCAATATTGCAGTGTATTTGAAAAAGGCATGATTCATCAAAAGTCTAAGTATTGTTAGTGCTTTATCATGACTTTGACCATTACTATTTCAGGGTAAGAACCAACTGCCTAGTTTAGTTAGCTGTTTTATTGTGTTTTACCTCTACAACCTCCTAAATTATGGGATGCAGTTAACATTCATTAACATTTTGCTAATTAAATGAGACAGATTTTGTTAGAAAAAATATCTTTTATAGCATCCTGATGAAAATTTTACATAAATTAAAAGTAAGGTTATTCAATTAAATTGATTTCTTCTAAACCTGAATATTAAACATGACTTTATTATCACTAGATATTATCTAAGTACAAACAACACAAATGTGCTGTATTCTTGCACCTGGTACTAAATAAATCCTTAGCTTGATGGCTCTACAGGATGGCACTTTCAAAACTTTTGATTGAATTAACGGTAATTTCAATTTTTAGGTCAATTACAAAGTTCACAAATATATTTTTGTATATACAAAAACAATTACTTTGGTGAAAAACATACAATCATCCCGTACATTTAGCCCCCCCCCCTGTTCACTAAATTATACACATAAAATTTTACCTGTATTTTGAAAAAAAAACATCTTTTTCTAGGTATCAGTTTTTTACCAATAAATAGCATTTCTAAAGAGAACTAATTATATACACTTAGTCAAGAATATATAATCAGCAGGTACTTTATTTCAATTAAGTAAAGCCATCCTATTGATTGTCCCATGTTCATTGATGTCTAAATAAACTGACTTCCTACAAAATATGATAAGAAAAAGAAAGTGCTATTTAAATGTGTAGTGCTGACCAGTTGCCTTACGTCGGACTCTGTCACTTACGTTACTCAAGAGACAAAGAATACATGTTATTTGCATTAAACTAAATGATGGCTGCGATTATTCCAATGCTGGATGAATGATGATGGAATTTTTTCAGTAATGTGGAACACTGTAAACCCAATATCTGCTAAATAGGTGACATCATGTATGATATTAATCCTTGTAAGGTGAATGGAGTTCATCAATTGAGTGGTTCTTACACCATAAAAGTGTTAAAATATCAACATGTCTTACAATTAAGGCTGGGTATTTTACAGAGGTACAGTGCTAAGTTGAAGCTAATACTACTAAGAGGGGAAGAGTGTAACTAAGAGGGGGATAGAATCTCCCAAAAAGCCCTAAAATGAAAAAATATATATTTATAAAAGCAATCCTACTTTTTGAAAAACTAAGATTTTGTACTTGTAATTAAGTGTATATAATTTATTAAGATTAAAATTTATTCAAATGCATTCCATATTGGTGTGGTGTGCTTTTCACAGTACTTAAGGTAATAGAACTCCTCCAAAACCTGCTTCCTTTCCACTTAAATTGTTTTTAGTTTTAAAGTTTTTCTGTTTATGCTGACCAATGTAAAAATACTTATCTTTTCAAAGTATTGAAAATTATGGTTTAGTTGTATAGAGTAATGGTATGGGAATAGAGAAAATTTCAATTATGCAGACAGAAGCAGAGTGAATATTATCTAGTTCTAAGACATTATAGACTTCTCTTCATAAAAACAAAAAACAACAGTATTGTAAATTATTATGTATTCATTGCATGTAAACATTTTTGTAAATACTTTTTAAGAAATATTTCACATAACCATGGTACTAGAAATAGTAACAAATTAAAACTACCATGGTATAGATTAACTAAAAGTAAGAGATACCACATATATTCAGGTGTAAAGTTGTATTTTGTCATAATCTACCTGTTTCATGACAAAATCTAAGAGACAAAACATTTGTAGAAGTTGATCTTAACTGGCGGTCTATAAACCATTTTTAAATATTGGAAAAGTGTCATATAATGTAGTAAAAATATGATAATTATGTTGTGCTTTTTACATATTGTGTACTAATGAAAGTATTACTAAAATATGTATAATTGTATAAATGGCAATAGCCTTATTTAATTTCAATAAACATTGAAATTAAATAAGGCTATTGCCATTTATACAATTTAACGTAAATAAAAGTCGTTTGACAGGTGTTTGGTCTTCCCATCATATGTTAGTTTGCTTTAAACGCATATGTGACAGATACAGCCAAATACAAAATAACTGAATCGGAAAAAGTAAGCGCTCTGTGGTGTAATGGTAGCACATTCACCCGGCAAGTGAGAGATCCGGGTTCGACTCTCGGCGGAGCAAGTACTTTTTGTGATTCAATGTTTATTGAAATTAAAATATGTATAAATAACATATGCATATAAACAACATGATAATGTCGAATGCAATGTATGTAACATGCTAAAGTATTAATAAACTCTCTTATATTGTATTTACTTAGATGTTACCCGTTGGACAGTCCTGGAATATTCAGATTGCACTTGAAAATTCTAAAAGAAGTTCATGTTATCTTCCAATATTTTAATTTTGAAAGTGTCTTTGTCCAAATATATATCTGAAAACTTTTAATTTGTGGATGTTACAGAAGAAAGAAGAAATTTTTAACGTACAGTTCTCTGCATACAATTGTAACTTAACAATTAATCATTTAATGATTACCTACTAAAAATAAACTCTTACCAACAATAACTGAATAGGTTTAGTTCCATCTGCAGTTAAAACCATAGCTGAAGGAACATTGTAAAAATAAAACAGTCCAGGGTATGTGAGTGTAAGTCATTAGATGTGGGCTGAATGTTTAGCGAACTGAATTGCTTTTTCTATATTGTTTTCAATTTTTTATTACAAATTCGATATTTGCTGATATATTTAATTATAATGTTGTGATAGACAAGACAAATAATTTTAAATTAGCAAATTAAAATTTATTTTTCTTAAAGTCCATTTTTAATTGTATAAAATTGGTTTATGAAACACAAGGGTTTCATAAATAACTTATTACAAATTGTGCTGTATTGAATATAAGAAAGGAAATGTGATGTCCTAATAATTTTAACCTCAATAAAAAGTTGTTACATTCAAATTGAGTTTAATTCAACCAAAGCAACGTCTAATGAAGAAAGCTACCTTTGCCCTTTATTGTGATGAAGTTGAATTCTGCTTGTAACATGTCACAAACACCTGTGTTCCTCTCCTCAGAATACTAGACTGTATTATGTACCTGTCTCTAATGTTATAATAGTTTATTTAGTTCTGTTATATTGTTTGTTAGGACTTTCTAGTTTCTATTTCATCATGTTTAAAATTATTATTTAAGTATTTTTATATTTTAGGAATTAAAGTTTTAATATTATAGCTATGAGTATTTACAAAATTTGATAATTCCTCTACTTTTGGAAATGATTACATGTATATTTTTCAATTATTTTGCCATTAAATACTCCTGCAAATCATAATTATATTACATTCCATTTTGTATTTTTCTGTTTTGTTACATACAGATGATTTCATCTTCAAATGGCTACTTAATTACCTTATTGGAAGAAAATAATAAAAAAATTATGTTCTACTCAAGATTTATTGTTTACCATGATTTCATTTGAGCTTGAATGTTAATGAAAAGCTTAACCGACTCAATTTACAAAAAAGAAACAAATATTGGCCCTCTTACATCATACTTTCCTTAGTATGTTTCTTAACACTGTTTTCAATACAGAAAACATAAGCTGCCTCAAATATACTATGAACATTCTCATACTATTGTTGTGAAGATAACTCTTAATATTTGCGTATAGTGTGTGACTACAATCACCAACAATTTACATTAACTGTTCTCTGACTCTCTTAGAAGCAAGCTTAGCGTGACTCTGTGTAACATAAGAATAAAACATTAGTGAGATAGTGACAGCAAAAACAGCCCTCCAAGTAAAATAATTTTAATCAAACTTCAAATGTGGAATCCTGCTTCTAGAGTGGCCTTTACTGGAAGTCTTTAATGAATTCTGATCATACAACAAAAATCGATAATAAAAAATCTCCAACTTAAAAAAAAAGGTCAGACATATTAAACAAATTTTGTTAATCATCATCATTCTGTTTACATTTCTAAGCTATATTAAAGTAGACATGTACAAGAATGTAGATTTGTACAGATTTCTGCAGATCTATCGGACATGAACATTTTAATCTTCTTCACTTATAATGGCTGATATTTTGTATTTGTAAATGATTAATAAAGTTTTTGTCTTAATAGTCCCAATAAACTGATAAGTATGAAGTTTTCAGGCCCTATCAATCTTTAATACTGGGTATGCCACTGTTTTGGGTCCAGAGTCAAACTGTATATCTTGTAGTGTGAAATAATACTCTTTATAATTGTTAATTATTAACAAATTATTTCCAAGAAATAGTTAATCCAGAAGTTGGAAGACACTCATTCTTTCAACACACCGACATATGCGTAGGGTTTAGACAGTTCATCTTCTTGAAAAAAATTAAAAGACCCTATTGTGAAGATAAATGGAAACAGAAACTGTGAGAACTGTGAAAGGATACTTACTAATCTGGTTCTTGTTGCGGCTATAGTATGCATTGACAACTGCTGGAGCAGTGTTCCACATGGTCTTGTTCACCTTACATCCCAGGTTAGCCTGTTCCACACGTGTCAGGTGCTGCAGAATGTTTAGCGTGTTCTCAAAGTACTTCTCTGGCTGGATCTCCACCTGCAAATAATACATAGATACATTGACAACAGAAATGTGAACGTTGTGTCATAGGGGCCTTGACAAACTATGGAAAATCCTGGGGTAAGTGTTTACAAATTGATAGAAATAAGACAACTTTGTTCCAATATTACAATATGTAACAGATATAACCTCTTCTATTTTACCACCTTCCCTCCTCTCTCTCTCTTCAACACCTTTTAAAAATCAATCTAAAAAGTGATAAGTAAAGGACTTATCAATAGAATAGTTCATCAAATCTGAAATAACTTTATGTGAATTCCAAATCAAAAATGCTTTATAACAGTAACGTGTATATATACAAACAAGCTTTAATGGTTATGTATATATTTGTTACAAGGAGTAAACATAAAACACCACATATTCTGTATCAATCATCTTTGAATATAAAAGTTTATTCAAGTTCATGTTCATTTTACATTACAGTAAAAAGTATACTATGTTACCAAAAAAGGTTCTTAAAATAAAAACTTAAACATGTACTGAATTAAAATGTCACCCTTAACACTATAAAAAATACAGAATTTCTGTGTTCAGGCATTAGCAATGTTTATAAATTAGGCATATGCAATTTTAATTTAGTTTAGATTATTCGAATTAGTCTTGCTATTTAACTCATTTCTCAATTTTTCACATTCCAAAATATATTTTGGTATAGTTAATTATGAATGTAGGAATATTTTCACTTGTGAATGGAAGACGACACAATTCTTTATTCTCATATTCATTAACAACAGAGATAGCGTCAATACAGTATTTATAAGTAAAATTAAAACATTCATAGAAACCTGTATTAGTTTTTGATAATGATGTTATTCTTCATACACATATTACTCCACTAACCACTTGATCATATTCCTGAGGGCCAAGGTTCTTGAGTTCTTTAGTTATGTTGTAAAAACTGGCACCCGCATAAGACAACTTCTTTCCAAATATAGCTGTTCTGTGAATTGGTAAATTAAAGTCATCAAAATCGTCTTGTTTATCGTTTATGGACACCATTGTTCATCAAAACATTTTCTTTTAAGACCTGTTGTGTTACCTCAGTGATGCCAATAGACAAGTCTACCCAAGTTTCTAAAGTTCTACAAAAGTCTTGAGGATTTAAACTAGTTATGATTCGTACTGCACATTTTTGCTCAGCTAGCCCTTCCTGATGGTTAATTATCGAAGACCCTTTCCTGAGCACTACTCCAGTGTTGTACTAGTGTTGTCTAAAATATTACATAATAAGCTATTCTGCTAGCTTTTTGTAGAGTTTTACTTTCTTTAAAAAAAGTGCTGTGCAAAGATTTGAATATAGTACATCTACAGTTTGATTCCATAGGCATATAAAAATAATGAATGCCTGATTGTGTGATTTTGAATGTACAGGCAGATTTATTCCTAAGGAGATTTATAAGTTTCAGTTTGAAAGTCAGCAACATTTATCACTCATACAATGGCAGTCAATAACAGACCTCTCAGTGTTCTAGTATGAAAGTTTCCCAACAACTATTGGAAAAGTTGTCTGAATATGTGAATACATGTTTGTTCATACAGTAAATCACAACTCTTTAACATAATCATATATTGTAGCAAATTTTTCTTCAGATACTGATACTGAGTAACACACACATCCTGGGTAACAAGTACTTACTTTCAAACAGTTCACACTTCTGGCACCATTTTGGATTCACTATGCTGGAACTGAACTTTGTATATTAATGTGGTGTTGCAACGATTTAGGGGCTACTTTCTCATTCTGAACTCGTTTCCAAAACCTTTTTTCACCCTTTTACATTCAAAAAATTGCAAACAAACAATTATATAAAAGTACTATACTAAAAAAAATTAATTATATAATGATTTCCAGTTAACTTGCAACAAAAATGCAGTAAAGGTAAAGAAACTACTGTTTTCCTCAAAGGAAATAAAGTTACTAACACTGTAAACTGTATGTATTTAAGTATCTAATTACTGCATTACCACACAATAGCTTAAAGAAGATATTCAGTCTCAAAAATTATAAAAATAAAACAACAGAAACATCACTTTTCTCTTGGCTCATTTATATGCCTCTTATCACCACAGGTGAGTGGCTGTATCAGGAAGATTGAGAGTAAACCTTCAATTTTACTTCCTTCTTAAGTAACGAGGAATGGATTTTTCCATAACTAACAACTTATAGAAATATTTTTCATGGGTGTTTATCCAATAAATGAGTCCAAATGCCACTTTTATGCTGGGAAGTTGGAACAAAAACTCCAATGTTTGGTATAAATTTGTCATTTGAATTTAAACAGAATACTGCTTCTAACAACCAATAACTGTAGCACTGAATTACTAATAATCAGTAATTTAAATAGCCTTTTCTCTGCTAACTGCAACATTTTGCATTATTCATTGTATAATTTGAGAATGATAATTAGGGTTTGAGCCAGATGAGTAGAATATTTATTGTTGATTTTTTTCTATGCTGACATTAATTGGGATGTTAAATATTTTTATCAACTAGTGTTCCACGAACAATAAATTAAAGGATATTTCATTTAATTAGTTACTTGTCATTTTAAATAATGATATTTAATACGGTTGTTTACGCTTTATTGAAAGTTTAATTGGTAGCCATTATGAAACATATAAATTATCACTCATATGTTGTTGCAAATGGAAAGAGAATATAAAACGCTTCATTTTGTCACTGTGTTACTAAAATACAAAACATGTTTCTAAAATTATTGATCAACAGCCTGTTATTAACTTGAACCCTAATTATGTGTAAAATATCTTACAGCAGGAGAACATTTTTTTGTTATAAAAATTCAAAGCATACCTTTTTCTCTTTATTGGATTATATAAGAAACAAAATGTTGTCACGAATATACCCTTTAAGAAATTATAACAGAATTTGGCTCACAATGATTTTATCCACTGTACCTATAAAGCAACATTCTTATTATATTTGGATGGAATCAGTTAACATTGCAGCAGTTATTTATTTTCCTAATTTTGTTTTATATCGTATGGCTGTAAATGTGTAAAATTTTAAATCAATATTATTTTTGTCACGGTCTACAGTAAAATCTAGTCAAAATCTCCTGCCTAAAGCATTCTGTTTTCGAAATATAAAAATGTTCTTTGGTAGTACTGATATGAGGATAACTGTAATACCCAATAAGAAACAAAGTGGTCATAGTTGGATAAGAATATCAGATATGAGGGCCAACTAACCTAGACAACTTACATCTCTGTACCTATTGGTGAGTTGTTCAGTATCCAGAATATAGTCAGGGTATCCAATCCTCAGCATCATCTCATCCACTTTCTCCGAGGCCAGAAACTTGGTGTCCTTATCTATCCAGGTGGTCATGTTCAGAATTTCTTGAAATGACATCTGGATTTCCTTTGTCATGATTAACGTCTGCAAAATACATCAACAAATTTCTTTATTGCCATTAATATGTTTGAATAAGTAAACATAATCTATATATATAAAAATGAATGTTTGTATGTTTGTCCTTTATGGAATCGTGAACTATTGGACCGATCATGATGAAAATTTGTACGTATATGTATTTTTCCATGTAGAAGGTTTATATGCTATGCCCATTGATGTAACTCACCACCAGGAGGCACTGCAAAATATATAAGTTATCAAAGCGCCTGCACATTGTAAACTACAATTACGAGATAGTTGTGTATAATTACCACACACTATGTGAAGGCGCTAAGTTTTTATGGATATTTGTCTTTCAAATGAATTTCTGTTTGGCATTATAGCTTGAATGTTAGACCACTTTATTATTAAGTACATGTACGTGTACAATGGCTATAAACATACACTTTTGGCAGATTTTCTTGATAGTGTCAACAAGGTAAACTCTACATCGGCGTTGACAATATAATTCACTTGAACCAGAAGTGCTCATACACGAGCAAAGCTTACAAAAAGTAGCCTTAATGGAAGCTCAAATTCATCAACAACGGTGGGTATTTTTTTAAGTACAATTATTGTTTTCCATGAATTAGATAAAGACAAGCAATGAAGGAAATTTTGCTATAATACTATATCATCTTCTATGTTTCAATAAAAAGTATCTCTAGGAATGATCTTGGTTGTTGTTTCATACTAAAACAGTGATAAAGTTGAGGTTAGTGCATAAAAAAAATGTTGCGTTGAGCCTCAGTTGACTTTTTAGTGTACCACCAAGAGGAAAGTAAAAGAAGTAGTTTTAGAGACCAAGCAGAGCTAAAAAGGTACTTGGTCAGAGCAGAGGTAAAACACAACTGTATTATGTTTCTTTGTGCGCTATAATAAGAATTCCTGTTATCTAATCAGCTAATATATGTAACCAAATTAAAAGCTGTTTATACTAACAAAGAACATTGCTTATGACTTATTTGACATACATCCCACTGTAATGTTTTATTTTCTAATAGAATGCAATGGAAAGTATCCTTCACAACTTGTACCTAAAAGATTTCATGTATTGTAATTAATTATTGATTATGTAATGATTATTGACATAATTGTAATGATTAATTTAATTTCTGTCTCTAATGTTTTCACCTTGCTTGTTACACAACGAAAAATGATAATTAGGTTCTAGTAACAAAATCCACTATTTTTATAAGATTTGAAAATCTGATCCTTTAGAATACCGGTAACAATTCTTAAAATTAAAGTACCTCAAGTGTTTTAATTTTAATTGAGTATCGAGTCATAAAAATTATCAAAGAGTATAAGATGTTTAAATTATAATAAACTTACAATAACTTAGATAATTATATTGTTTTATAACCAATAAAGCTAATGATATCATATAAGTTCAGTAAATAACTTACATCATTCTTGCTGTTCTCGTCAAAGTACTTGCGGACAAACATGGCACCGACAGCCATACCCAGGTTGCTGTTAACCTGTGCCACACAGTTCTTCCAACGGGGAGGAGATTGTTCTCGGCCAAACAAAATGTAGTAGAACTTCTGCTTGGCCTCTTGGAACCTGTCATCCAGATTGTTGACTCTGTGTCTCACAAACCGCCAAAGTAGGTAGTTGGAGACTGTCCTGCCACATACACACATGTTTCCTTTAGTTATAATTAACTAGCTTCACACATAAAAGTGCATCATTATACTTGGTGTGCCATCACTGATTAGATATTTTGACCCACAAAAGTCATCATGAGGATGGTGTTATTTTGTGGCAGCATACCTTCAATCATCTATGAGAAAGATGATGTGCAACACAGGAAATCCTATCTCCAGAACTCATTCTGATTCATATAAATATATATGAGAGCACTTATTCTAAAACAGGAGATGACCTATAATCCAAGCAGATTTGAAGTATGTAATGGGATGGATCATATTAGTAAAGTTTCAATAACCCCAGTAAATGTGATAAACACCATCTTCACAATGCAGCCTGTCTTGATGCACTGTTTAAAAGTTATAGAGGGCATCAATTGGGCATCAGCAAAAAACAACTAAAAGCACGGCTTAAATGCTTTTAAAAAAACATTTTACTTTTTAGAAATGTTTAAAATGAGAAACCAAGTTTTATATAGTTATGGTATTCATATTTGGATATTCATAGTTATGTATTCATCTATTTAACATTTTTAAGCTCTATAATCCTTATGATTATTTCTTAATTTCTTGTACTTTTAAGATTTTATTTTTTGAGAAGTAAACAAATTTCAGATAAATATGTTTGTACAGAATGTTATTTTAAAAGAAATCCATTTTAGAAAGTTTGTTGGCTTCACCAATTAGTTTTTAATGTTATTATTATGTTAAATATTAAGTTTTTGAAAACATCTGTTTTCTTATGTTTTGGTAATGACATTTTTGTACAGTTTGATATTTACGAAAACATTTCACCAAAATGTTTTTTTTACAAAATGTAAACCTAAGTACTGATCTGTACTATTTGTTACTGGTTTAAATTAGAACGTATTGATATTCAAGTCCAGAACATTTCATATGTATGAATTGTTTTAAACCACTATTAAAATATCTCCTTATTTGCCCGCGTAATGTAGAAGTATGTTTAGTGAAAAATAATAATAAGAAACTTACTATATTTATGATGGCTAGGGATGAGTGGAGGATCCAATAACCCATCACTCAATTCCTTTGTCAATTAAATCACTTATTGACTGATAGTGTGTACTGTAGCAATACTTTCCTGGCTCCCTAATTTGTGAACTATTTTCTGACATGGGTGCATTTACATTTTATTCAGGAGTTTTATAGATATTTTTATTAACAGAATATTATATTATCAAGTTTAATACACTAAAATATTCAAATATATACTGAGACAAATTTAAAACAGTTTGGAGAGCATCTTCACTGGTCATTTAAAGTAAACAAATAAATCCGCAATGTGCTAAAAGGAGGCAATGCAACATAATAAAGTGAAACCATTACCTGGCATTGCAATGAAGAAAAGTTATACATTATGGTTGTATAGTAAAATCATTATTGGAAAAAATTAATAGTCATAATGAAGCTAAATATCAAGTAATACTCTGTTTTTTGTCACAAACAGATCAGAAATAATGTTAAAGGCTGTTAAAATATATGGTGCGAATAGATTTAATTAAAATTAAATAATTAGTTGATGTGCATATATTTTAAAACAGTCAACATATGATTAAACATGGTATACCAAATCTATAAAAATATAATTAATTGTCAAAAATACCTAATTTAGCAAATTAACTGTGATCTATTTTCGATCAAAGGGGCAGTTTTTATCCATGTTAGCTAAACTAAACATTTTCTGCTTGGAATATAAAGTTGCTAAACACTTTTTTGAATAATAATAGACAAGTATAAGGAAAAATTGGTTTGGGAACAAACAACAATGTATTGTCTTGTAGGAGGAAACCAAACTATGAATAATGTATGACTCTGGGCCTAAATGTGGCCGTGAGTTTCACAACTAAACTTTGCTGTCAGTTTGTGCTTTGCCGAAATCATTCCATTGAACTTTATGGAAGGCTGAAGTCACATAAAATAAAAATAGATTCTTTATAGAACACATTTTCAGAATTATATTACTTAACAAACCATTTTTCTTTGCCTCTTAATATTTTAAAACAATCAAAAATTTAACGATTATAACTATTCAAATTAAACTGAGATCAAACGCAAAAGATCATTCTTACGAAACTATTACTATTATTACTTTTCAATTGATCAATTAGTCGATTATAAAAATGAGTGGATGGTAACTATTTTTTTTTATCTCCTATCATGTATTGACTAGTACTATAAAGAAAAGATTACAATAAAAGTTAACTGAACAATTCTAATTTGCATGTATAAAGTAATATATATTTCATGCTTCCAAAAATGTACTAGTGAAATATTTTAATATGAAATAATTGAAAAACCTGTGAATAATTATTAGCTTTTAAAAAGGTAAACAGATTTATGACATTTGCCATTAATACATTGTTTTTTGAATACAAGTCCATCACCGCACCTTTTAATTTTTAAGATTTATTTATTGATTAAGTATCAGGTTTTTTGAAACCTAAAGAAGAGGGTAGGTTTTAATTCAATGAAACCTAGTGTTATACTTTTAGTACCGTAATCAATAACAATGGAAAATGTTTGAAACCCTAATATTCTTTTAAATCATCCATATCGAATAACAAACTTTTAACATGTTCACTTCCAGAGCTTACACATGCTGACTGTTCTGTGTAACCAATATTAGACACTGTGCCACTTGAGAGTTAAATTGTTAAGCAAAGTATTGGCTTTTTATCAGGTGGAGCTCATATATAGAGTTTAGTTATATCATTAGTAACTATCTAAAGATACTGAATTTAAGAACTAAATTTAATTTATACTATTTATTGAAAGCAATGAGTAATACGAGTATGAAAAGTTCCTTCACCAACAGATTCTTTAGAGGGTTTTTCTAATTGAAAAAGTATATTATGAATAGATTGTAAGGTTCTAGAGATGTGTCAGTTACCTGGGAGAGGTTTTGCCAAGCAAGGTGACCAGGTCTTGCATGTACCGCAGGGCAAAGACAACAACAGGCTCAGTAAAGTTTATTTGCCGTTCAGTTACAATGGAAAGGTAGAGTTGCCAGTCAATCTGGGGGATGTAAGCTCTCAACTGTCCCACTGTCAAACGTTGGTAGAGCTCGCTTACATTCCGTCTCTCGTCTGGCGCCGCTGTTATCTACCATTACAAGAGAATAACTGAACAAAAGATAGAAAGGTAGAGATGCCAGTCAATCGGGGGGATGTAAGCTCTCAACTGTCCCACTATCAAGCCTTGATAGAGCTCGCTTACATTCTGTCTCTCGTCTGGTAAAGCCGTTATCTACCATTACAAAAGAAAAGTGAAGGAAAGATGATAAAATTGACCTATTACTCAGTTATAATTGACAAGTACTATTGCTAGCAAATCTGAAGGATTTAAAAGGTTCATAATGTAGTGCTCCACTGGTGGTACACATAGCCTTTTTAAGGATCATAGTGTGCCACCTTTCATTCTCTAAAGCACACAGTGTAGCACCGGTGAGGAAACTCAATAATGATGTTTCTATGCATTCTGTAAAAAAGTATTATTGTTAGAGCATTAAAAGTTTGCTTATGGCGTCTAGGATGGCTATCCTCACAAAAAACTGTTTTTATAGGTTAATTAATCCGCCCATTTTGACATAGCCATCTGTACATCACTATGTAAGAAGAACAGCGATTTCACATAAAATAAAGTGCACCAATACTAATTTGTAAAAATTTATTAATTGAGATTTGAGAATAAACGTTGTCATTTTAATTTAATTTTTTCTTTATATGAAAAAATTAAATACATATCTTTCTAGTGAATACATGTAACAGAAGACAATACGCATAACCTCAGACAATGCTATGTGTTCGTAATGGAAGTAAACAAACAGATGCCGCTTAGCCTTCTAGCAATGTACCAATGGTGGCTCACTATACCAATAGTTGTGATTATATAGCTTAAGTGTGAAGAGAACCACTAGTGGTACATTTTAAAATGTGCTAAAATCACAATAAGTTACATTTAACCAAATATGTTGGGTGAACTGTATTTATAAGTCATATTTATACAGAACTGTGTAAGCATATTTGAAACAGTTTCAGCAAAAATACTAATTACCTGTTTTAATGAAGGAGGAGGAGCTCTTCTTATTGGAATATAAATTTTCTATTATTTCACAAAAGAAAACTCACAATTATCCAATAATTTGTGTACTTGACTAGTACACAAATTATTGGATAATTGTGAGTTTTCTTTTGTGAAATAATAGAAAAAAATACCTGTTTTAAGTTTAAGGAAAATATTTACGCAATTTGGCAAGAACCACAATTTTCCATACATCTGTCTCACTGTCATGAGTTAATAATAAATCTTGCTTTCATTCTGTTCATTCTGCCACTCATCTGTTGCCATAGTTATCTAGCAGTATAAGAGGAATACAACAAAAGATGATAAAGTTGATTTACTGCTCAGTGATGATGAACAGATAAAACTGCTAGTCAACATGCCTTCTGTGTTGGTTTAGAGTACAAAATTATATATTCACCAGGAGAATAGTCTGGTAGGTAACCTTGAACAAACTTGTTTATACAGTTTTAATGGTTTTTATATTCTCCAGTGAAATATGAAACATTACATCATGTGTGGAATTTTAACCACTAAACCAAAAACTAAAGCCAAAATATGGGAAGTGCCAACAGCAGAGTGTTTGAAGATGTTGGATCTGAATTAGAGATAGTCAGTTTCAAGATCTGTCTCTGACCATAGCACTCCCTTTTATTCTGTTTGATAATATACTTGCACAGACCAGTGGGCCATAAGGACGGGCAGAGTAAGGCTTAAAAGTAGATTGACCTCTCTCACAAGATTATCTCACTCTGATACTACAGATATATGAATATCTTGTGCTTATCATTTATATACAGATATATTTTTTGTAACAAGCAATATATTGGGTAAAAGTCTAATCATTCAAACTGAATCTGTCAAACCTCGTTATAAAAAACAGTTTTCCATTTTGACATTTAAAAACATTAACCACGAGGAATCTGTCAAACCTCGTTATAAAAAAAAACAGTTTTCCATTTTGACATTAATCTAATTTTTCTTTTTAATCCTACAGTTTTGTGAAAGTTAATAGCATAATTATTATTATTACTTGACAGACATGTTTAGTAGTTTATTGATAGGGTTTAACTTGGTATCATGGTGATGAATTGAGTAGTTGCTAATGATTTCCAAGTTTAAAAATTAACAATAGGAAGCAGACAAACCTGGCCTAAAAAACTGTATTTCAATCTATATAAATTAAGGCTAAAAAAGGCTTTAATAAACTGTATTTAAACTCTACAAATTGAAATAGGAATCAAACAATACTGGCATAAAAACTGTATTTGAACTGGAATCAAGCAGTGCCTTGAAGTTGTGGACGCAACAACAGCACATGTGCTCACTGCTAGTAGCACACCAATTACTGAAGGACCTTAATACCTTTATTTATTGGAATTTAATCAATCTGCCCCACCTCTAATCAAGATGGCAACACACAAATAATTCTCTATATCAAGTTGGCACTTTAGTCTTTGCCAAAATTAAAGGTTACCCCTACTGGCCAGCACAAATAAAAGAAATTACAGAAAACAACAAAACTATGAAATACACAGTTACATTTTTTGGGGAAGACACCACCGCCATTATCAGACAAAATGACATATGCCTATACACAGAATACAAGCACATACATGGGAAACAAAAAACCAACAATTTTAAAAACAAAAAATTTAATGAAGCCCTAGTAATGGCGGAGTCTGTCTCTCAGGACCTCCCTCAAACTAAACCCCATATAAACAGCAACTCTGAACTTAACCCCTTAAGCAACTCACTCCAAGAACTCGAAAAAAGTCTGACAGAATGTGACACACAGAGTAGCGAGGAAAGCTTGATAGTAGCCGCCAAAATCGGATCCGCTTTACTCCAGGAAAACAACTACTTAAAAAATGAAAATCGTAGACTCCAAGACAAACTGAATAGTCTAGAAGCCAAAGTAGAGGAGTTAGAAAACTGCGAAGGAAAGTATGTCGCACATATGGAAAGGCTCCAAGAAAAGATATCCGAGCTCGAAGCACAGTTGACCAAGGAAAAACTGTATGTGGTTGAAGCACAAACTATTTTTGAGGACCATGACGGGAAACAGATCGAACTTATTAAAGACTATGAAAATAAGATTGAAGAATTAGAGAGTACAATTATGGCACTGCAGCAACAGACACCTGAAAAAACTGACAAGAGGCTCAGGACTACAGGAACTCAAACATTGGCCCCTGACTATCAAACAAATAATACCTTCCCCTCAGTTCTCTTGGAAATCGGACTCTTAAAAAACAGCCATAATGCCATGGAAGAAAAGTTTAAAAGTCTGGAAGCAATAATAAACACCTCCACCCAAACCTCCATAGAAGTCACCCCTCCACCTGCACCACAATCCTTGTCAGTGAACTCAGAGATGCTAATCCTTAAGAGGGAGGCAAGACCAACTGGAGGCAACAAATGTCAGCACTTCTAGACAACACTCACCTTCATCTAAATGAGTCTGGAAGAATCCTACCTACTAACTTTATAGCATCTAAATCTACTCAACAATGCAAACATAAAGATGATCCTCTAGATTCTACCCTGAATAAGTCTACCTCAGGGAACAAAAGGAAATCAGGAGTTAGACGGGACGCAAAGGGAAAGAACCTCTTTAGTGTGTCTCTCCAAGCTCAAAAATATAAAAACCACAACATGGGTAATTTAGAAGGATTTGAGATGTGTAACAATAATGCTAAAGCATCCACAGGACTGAACATTGGTAACACCTTACAGGTGACGTCCGTTTTAGACACACACACACGGAGTCGCTAAAAGCCTCAGTAATAAAGCCTCCGATGAATGCAAGATCACGAACTAAAGATGAGAGTATAGAAGAGTTCTACACCACAAACATTGATTATACTACATTTCGATCATGACAAACAATCAATTGCCGAATGCTGATTGCATTGAATCTAATTCATTCACGTTCAATTCCCGGCCTCCTATAAGCCAACAATCTCCATCTGAATCAGGCCAGCGGAGCCCACCACGAGCAGAAGATGAAACAGCACAAATATTTTTTAGACAAGACCGGCCTCAGCAATCTCAAAATGAAAACAGCTTTACCATACCCCAATTGAACAAGGAACACTTAAAAATTCTACACCAAAATGTTGACAGGCTCAGCAACAAAATTGACATAATAACTCATCTTCTTCAACGACTTGAGCCTGATATTCTAATCCTCACTGAGCATGGTCTGAGCAATGACCAGCTGGCACAATACTAACCTGACTGATTATACTTTGATTGCTGATTTCTGTCGGCAGTTTCATAAAAAAGGAGGTGTGGGTATTTTCTGCAAAAACTCACTAATAACTCTAATTGATCCAATCTCTATTGAAGTGAAAGAGTGTAGAGATGGTTTGTGAAATGGCCCTTATAAGAATAAAACTTCAGGATCGGTGTCTGTACATTGCAGGTATTTATAGAAACCAAAGGCAACCTAGAGGAATCCCTTGAGATTATACCCAATGCATACAAGTGGTACCGATATGGAGGTGTCCGATAATTGTTATGGGGGACATCAACATAGACTGCCTAAACGTTAACAGAGACAACATGCTGTTGGAGGATATAATGAGAAGCTGTGGTATGTTCAGAATTTCTCTTCCATCCCACTCGCATAACACCTTTTTCACAATCATCAATAGATTGTGTGTGTACTAATGTAGAAGATGAAACAATAACAGTGGAAGTTTTGGATGAGGGGATCTCTGACCATACGGCACAGCTCTGTATGCTACACCACCAGCAGGTAAAACCAACAGCCCAGATGACTGAAAAACGACAATTTTCTGAAAGGAACATGAGGGACATTAAAATAAAACTACAACAAGAATCATGGGAAGATCTGATTACTGCTATAGATGCAGACACAGCCTACAATTTGTTTAGTAACACCTTGGGAATGATAATAAATTCTGCTTGCCCACTAAAAAAATCTAGAGTAAAAGGAAAAAGGAGAAATAAAATAACAGATGCTGAGGCTGAAAGACTACGTAAAGTTTTTTTACAAGCACAGATTGTATACAACACTACTGGTCAATTGATTCATAAGCAAGACACTGCCTCTAAAAAGAAAGCCTATGATTTAAGACTTAAAGAGTTAAGCGTAAAGAAATAACAGACAAAATTCTTCATGCAGAAAATAAGTCAAAGGCCTTATGGGCAGTAGTAAATAATGAAAGGAAAACAAAAATATCACATAGTCCGAAGGAATTAATGGATCCGGTATTAGGGAAAAATTACTGACTCTACCCAGATCGCTGATTACCTAAATTCTAGGTTTTGTTACAGCGGCAGACAAGGCTCTAGAGGCTAATCCAAAACCACCCCTACTTGTAA
Organism: Homalodisca vitripennis; assembly: GCF_021130785.1. Taxonomy (NCBI): domain Eukaryota; kingdom Metazoa; phylum Arthropoda; class Insecta; order Hemiptera; family Cicadellidae; genus Homalodisca; species Homalodisca vitripennis. The sequence goes on along the minus strand of NC_060211.1, from coordinate 134,407,571 downwards.
CTGCTCAGAATAATGTTCCACCCTTAACACTCTTTCCTACCACTTCAGACGAAGTAATAAAGATCATATCTTCTTTAAAAACAAAATGTTCTTATGGAATTGACTTGGTATCTTCGAAGCTGCTGAAATTTTGTGTAATGGAACTGACGGACCCAATAACTCTACTGATAAACCGATCATTCGCAGAAGGGAGGTTTCCAACAAGGCTTAAATTGGCGAAGGTTATTCCCCTTTTCAAGCAGGGTAGCACCTCTGATGCTAGTAATTATCGACCAATATCGCTGATATCAACAATATCTAAAGTTTTTGAAAAGGTGGCCCTGACTCGTCTTATTACTCACCTCCTGGAAAATAATTTACTAACTAGTCAGCAACATGGTTTTATCAAAGGACGTTCTACATCAACCGCTATAGTTAGTCTAATAGAACACATTATTGATCAACTTGAAAATGGCAATACCTGTGCATCTGTTTTATTAGACTTTAGTAAAAGCATTTGACAGCCTTGATCATAAACAACTCCTAACAAAACTGAAAGCTCTTGGAATTTCTGGAATTTCAGCGAGTTGGTTTGACAGCTATTTGACTGATAGACAACAACTGGTTCAGCTGGTTCATTCGGACAATGGTATGACTCGTTCGGTGAGATCTAGCCTGCTAACAAACTCGAGAGGCGTACCTCAAGGCTCTGTATTGGGGCCTGTTTTATTTGTACTTTTTACAAATGACCTGCCTAAGTATCTGCAAGAATTTGCTACCACTATTATGTACGCGGATGATACTGTGCTTTTATTAAGTAACAAGGAAACAGAGCCACTTGAAGTGTCAACGTACATAGCACTGAATGTAGCCACTCAGTACTGCCATCAGAACAGCCTGGTACTAAATGAAACAAAATCGCAACATTTAATAATGGGAAGACGAAAGCTTGAAGCGGGAACTCTACCTAACATAGATAGAGTAGAAGCTGCCAAGTATCTAGGTGTTTATAATTGACACAAGTCTTAATTGGACCTCTCATGTTGACAGTCTCTGCAGGAAGCTAAGTTCTGGACTTTATGTAATCCGAAGAATAAAGACAATTAGTGATGTGCAGACGGCAAAAACTGCTTATTATGCACTTTTTGAAACACATCTTCGGTATGGTATTTTAGTTTGGGGTATATCTAGTTCGTCAAATATACAAAGAACCCTAATCTTACAAAAGAAGTGCATACGAACACTAGCTGGGTTGCAGTCTAGAGACAGTTGTAGAGCTGCTTTTGTTGATCACTCAATTCTAACTGTAGTATCACTCTATATACTCAGTGTAATAACTTATGCCCATGAGAATAATAACTTCACCCGTGGCCATGACGTACACCAACACAACACTCGCTATGCTGCAGACTTCGCTCTTCCCCAACACCATTCTGCTGCTCAATTTTGAAGAAAAGCCATCCTATATGGGAGCGAAGTTGTTCAACTGCCTGCCTGCTGACATCAAGTCCCAAGAAAACATAAAGAAAACATTAAAGACCTGGCTGTTGAAACACCCATTCTATTCCATAAATGAATTTTTATCTTGGAGAACTTTTGACATAAACATGTAATAATATTGACACAACTAATATTTGTTCTAATAATGTGATGTTATATTTTTGACGCTAATGCCATTCTCTATGATTGTTGCAAATAAAGTACATTGTCTATTGTCTATTGTCTATCATCTTAGAGTCAGAGTAACAAGGCACAGATTTTATATTTTTTATAAAGACAAGGAGAAGCCATTGGCCAAACATGCTGCTGAGTACTAAAAATTAAAAATTTAAGAGTGTTATGGCCCTGAAGGACTTAATAAAGTCTTCCCATATCATAAAGTAAATTTAAATAGGTTAAAATTGAAAATCGGGAACAAGCCTATCAGTTAATTCTCAAATATAAATACCCAATTGGTTAAAATTTAAGATAAATAAGTGTATATACTTATAGCACATGATCCCCTGTGAGGATCACAAGTATGGAACTACCAGAATCAGTACTATAGATCTCACCCGTGCTAGCTCAGTTTCAAAGGCGATGATTTGGTTGGCCTCTGAGGAAGCCTTGTCAGGATCAGCCCCCAGCAGGGTTGCCACCTTCACCATGTAGTTGCGGTAAGCTTCCAGGTACACAAGGTTCACTGCTTGTAAGTAATACTCCCTTGTCGGCAGTCCCAGACTTGTCTGATCAAACTGTGAACAAACATTTCTGTGTCACCTTTACTTGGTTATTTCTGTTACTACTTTGTAATGATATAGCGGTTTAATAATAAACTGATAAAAATGTTGGTTTTTTTTTTACTTTTTTTATTGAAAATGGATTATTTGAAAGAATAAGAAGATTATGGACAATTGCCATTGTTAAGAATCAAGAATATTTTATTGCCATCCCACACAACGATGCATTGAAAAAGTCATAGAGTTTAAAATATGTCCTTAAAACATATATAATATACAAATACTAACACATACACAAACCTTAACATAGCCTACATGGCACAGTTATATCCTTAATGCTAAGCATACATGCATGAACTACATGAAAATCCTATTACTTATATTGTAAAGATATATTTCTTCGATAGAATAGAATGAATTTTGCTTCAACCATTTAGACACAGCTATTTTAAAATTATTACATGAAATTTCCCTAACTTCTAATGGTAACTTGTTAAAGAGCTTTATGCCTATATACAGATAACTATTATGGGTTTTAGCTAGCCTAGCATGTTTTTGGTTGATTGAGTCTTGGTTTCTTGTATAATAAGTATGTATTGAGCTTCTTAAGTCAAATTGTTCTAAATTTTCTTTTACATATATCAAACTCTGCAATACAAAAATACAAGGGAGCGTAAGTATATCATATTCTATAAAATAAGGTTTACATGAGTCACTATTGCTAAGATTAAAAATTTTTCGCAAAGCCTTCTTTTGGCACAGAAAAACTTCTCTAGCTCCGCTGGAGCTACCCCAGAGAAGGTTACCATATGTAAGGTGGGAATGAAAGAGGGCAAAATAAGCCTTTAAAACTAAACTAGGACTAGTACAAGATGTCAGTTTTTTTAACAAAAAGATCACTCTCGATAACCGAGTACATAAGGCATCAGTATGTGTTCTCCAGGTGAGCCTAGAATCAAGATAAAGACCTAGTAACTTCACAGACTTATTCTCAGAGTTGGCACCTAGACTAAATATAACATGCTCTGATTTATCCTCGTAAACATATAGGCCATTTGCAGAAAACCAGAGGTGTGATCTCTCTCTCATATAATTGATCATTACTAGATTAAGTTAGGAAAGTCTATTGGAGCACATCAAGGTAGTGTCGTCTGCATAAAGGACACACTTGTTGGGAAGAAATTTTGGGAGGTCGTTAATGAAAACAGTGAACAAAAAGGGGCCCAGGACAGAGCCCTGGGGTACCCCCCTTGTCACCCTCTTGAGATCAGACCTCTGGTCACTTATTTTGACACACTGGTACCTGTCAGATAAATAAGAAGTAAATAGAGACAACTCAACACCTTCCAGCCCATAGTGGTTTAGTTTTTCAATAAGTTCTGAGTGAGGCACAACGTCAAAAGCTTTACTAAGATCTAACAGTAAGGTACTAATCTCTTCTTTACCTTCAAAGCCACTAATGATATAGGAGACAATACTTTCAACTGCTTTGACAGTGGAGAGACTATGTCTAAATCCATATTGTTCACAGGAAAGTAAGTGATTGTACTCAAAATAACATTCAACCTGTTGTTTAATTAAGCTTTCAATTACCTTGGATACTACAGGAACCAGCGCAATCGGGCGGTAGTTGTTTACATTAGACCTGTCACCCTTTTTGTAAATTGGCACTGTTACAGTTGTCTTAAGGCATTGTGGAAAAACACCAATCCTGAGCATCCAGTTAATAAGTATTGTTAAAGGATATAAAATTTCACTTATAACTTTCTTTAAGACAAAGTTTGAAAGTCCAAAAACATCTTCTGATTTTGAGTTACTAAGTTTAAGTACAGTGTTATAAACATCGACAGGGTAAACATCATTCCACTTAAAAGGTAATGTCTGGGGATTTCTTATACCAGAAGATTTCAATATTTCAATAGCACTAGCAGTATTTACGTGTTTGAAGGTTATTTTTGACGATGGAAGGATTGTGAAGGAAACAGGATTTTTCCGGACATTTGCCATCGTTCAGTGAAACAAGAAAACAGTAACACTACGTTTCGAGATCTGCAATCTGATCTCTTCTTCAGGTAAAGAACTAACCTAATACATAATTACAAACACTAATACACCTACGACTGATGGTTAGTAGACGAGTGAAGATGTTTTGTGACCTGTATTCTGTAGTTTAGTTTTAATGATTAGTGTTTTGTATTAAGTGCATGTCTATAGAGTTAGTGAAGTTGACAAACAACATGTAGGTTGTGATTCCTGACTTAGGCGTGCCACAACGCTTTAGTAAGATTTGTTTTATTTTAACCTAGTTTGTAATTATGTATTAGGTTAGTTCTTTACCTGAAGAAGAGATCAGATTGCAGATCTCGAAACGTAGTGTTACTGTTTTCTTGTTTCACTGAACGATGGCAAATGACCGGAAAAATCCTGTTTCCTTCACAGTATTTACGTAACAGTAAGTTACGTAACACATTATAATGACAAAGTCCATAATACTGTTAACCTTTCAATGATGGTTTATTTTCATATACAAGGACACACTAATGTGGCTTTCTCTACTAATTTTGTTTTAAAGGTAATTAATTGGATATCAATCTTCGTAACCTTTACCACTTCACCACTGTGAACTTTTTAGACTTTAGCAAACAAAAAAATACTTTTCTTTCAGTTAGTTTTTCAGCAAATAGTTGTACAAAGTTTATACGTTTCTTAATTTATTCTAATTATATATTTATAACAAATTTAAAATTCAAATTGTCAAGCAATAACAGTAGATACACATGTTGCCTTAAGATAATCTACATAAATCAAATGACACTTTTACTATAAGATTCTTAACCATAACCTCTGCGGGGCTTGCCATTGTAATATATATTGGCATCACATCATGAAACCTCTGTTTCAGGCTTCTTTTAGACCACCCTCTGCAGAACTAATTGTAGACATTAATACTGTAAGAATAAAAAATATTTTCTTTATATAAATTACAATTTTACTGTCTTGAATAATATCACATATTTATCCTCAACATATTTATATTTGTGTACTCTTATTACCATTATTTAATAACAATATTATATCATTTTGTTAATGAGGAGAAGTAGCAAATAGAACTTAAGAATAAAAAAAATTAAGATGAAGTTTGTGCAGAGTTATCAATACACTTATCTAGTAACGGGGAATAAAATTGAAAATATTATAAGATTACATTTATCTGGATCAAGAAGATAAATATAAAGCTTATGTTAATGTGAAACGGTTCATGTGGTTTGATTAAAAAACTTTGCTGTATTTATTACTGTTTGGTTCCCTTGGTGTCCTCTGATGCATCCCAGCTACATGTGCAAATCATTCAAGGTTATATGATTCAATTAGATATCAGCAAGACAGACTGCTAATCCATACATCAGAGCAACACTTTGGACTTTGTCCGAACTATTTGACTATTAACTAATAATAACTACAGCAATATTAGACCATTTGTTTAATTTTTTGTAATAGTACCAATACTACTAAAAGTTATTGTTTGTGAAAATAACACTTGGCTAACAAGTGGCACAAAGTTACATACCGGTAGTATAACCAACCACTGTTACTGCACCCTCTGGAGGTAAAAGTGTTAATGGTCTAACAACTAAAACTAGTCATAAATGAAATAATTATTAAATTTAAGAATATCTTTATCTTGTATAGCATCAATATGCTTCATGATATTTTATATATCATATTGCACCTTCACCAAAAGCCATTTTAATTTTAAGAATTGTAACGTGTTCTCAAAAAATGTACACATTACATCGTGGGAGAGTCGATGGCTGAACCGTATAGGGTGTCACACTTTGACTTGGAGTTAGATATAGGGCAGGTTTGAATCCTGTCAGTGGCCATCATTATCTTATCCAACAATTTTTATGTTATCAGTACTGCTAACCTTGTACTGTACAAACTCTTTCCTTTATTCTGTTTCAAAAAATCCTCGCACAGGTCAGTGGCCATGGCGACTGGAAAAATAAAGCTAAAAAGGGGATCAATACATTGTAAAAAATAAAAATAATAGTTAGAAACCTAGAACAGAATGTTACTTCATGAAAATTATTTCATGAATATAATAGCAACACTATTATTTTCTATTACTAGAAGCAAAAGGAAGCACATTCCATGATTGATGTTAAGTAAAAGTCCTCACCTGGATGACGTACTCATCGCTGTTCTTGATATCCGGCCCCACCCACTCGGAGATGAGGATGTCGTTATTGTACAGTCTTAGTTGGGCCATTAGTTCCAGCCAGTCAAAGTCCGATTGGTTCCAGCAAGGGGTTATGATTGGCCACCCACCCAGCTTGTCCAATAACTCCAGCAATGGAGCTTCTTTTCGCTGTTCCAATATGTCTGGAAAAAAAGAAAAACTGTGAAATTCTTGTCTTTTAACAACTAGGAAATCGTATAGTGTTATTAGATCTCCTAATAATGTGATTTATTTTACAATTGGTAGGGAATTAACTAGTATGAAAATCCTCCGATTTTGTTTAAAATGGAATTTTTAATGATTACATGAGCTACACTACAAAATCTTCAAACACAAGTATTGCAAGTATAAGGACTAACTTTTTTAATTTTTATATACCAGGCATGGTATGGTACTACCTGAGAATTTTGTAAAGCTTGAATTAGGATGTTTAGATTCCTAATTGTACTTTTACATAATCTTTTTTTTTAATATTCCTTCATATATGGTTTGTACATTGTCAAGCCATTTGATGAACAATAAAATAGTGAACAAATTATCAAAATAAGTTAAAAAGACTTTGCTTTAAGGTCTAAAATATTATGTTTTGAGTAAATTTAATTATAATTAGACATCAGATTATCTTTTTACATAAAGAAACCAATTTTTCACTAAAAACCAAATTTAAATAAGTTTTTACAGTCATTATGACACCCAGAACTCAGTGGTGTTAGACATAGTTTTAAGTTTTCAAAAAATAAATCTAGTTACATGGGTAAAAATTCTTTGTACAGTTGCAAAATGAAATTGGGAGAGAGCAGAATTACAATACATTTACATGTAAACTAAAGCAATATTTAACTGAAAAAACACTATACTCATTTTTAGAATTTTGTTAGGTACTTCATGTTAAGAACAATCAATAAGAAATTATGTAAAATATAAATGGTTACAATCTATAGAAGTTATTTCAAAGGCTTCTGTTTTGTTTCTTATGAGAATTCTTGATCTATTTGTATTCTATACGTTAATATAGTGATTTTCATTTGTCTTGGCTCTATTCAAATACATTGTTATGTGGAAATTATTGAATAAAATTAAATTTATACTATGACCAGGATATAGGAACAATTTTAATAAAATAAAAGCGATGCACACAAGTATGAAGGTTCATTATTTGGTTATTAACAATCATCCTACTAACCCATAGACTTCAAAGCTAAATGTAGCTATAATATTCCATTAAAAGATTCACACTTAATTTTTTAAGGTTAAAATAATATTTTTAATGAAGCCATAACTATTTCATTCAAATTGTAACAGGTTATCATCTACTTACCCTCCCCCATACAGCTCTTGTACAAGTTTTTGGCCTTAGTGTATGCCTCAGAGTCTTCAAAGGTGACAGGAGCCTGAAGCAGATCCCGCAGCACAGAGTCCAGGGATTCCCGCAGGACCTCGAAGGTATCAAAAGCCGCCTTATCCTTGGGGATGGGGTTGTGGTTGCCCCAATTTCCACAAGCATACTGGTAGAAGTCTACACAAGGGTCAGCAGTTGCGTCCATGTACAGCCGCATCAGCCTGCCTAACACATACTAACTGTATACAATGTTCAGGACAACTTGGTTGTCTAATGAGGGTTATTTATTAATTTTTTTTATAATGAAAGGATCATCAGTGTGCAAGAGAACCAGGATTTTAGAACATTGAATCTGGGATTATTCTTACTGAGCTGTTAAGTTAGAGAATAACCCCCAAGTCCTTAAACTTAAAACATAATCTGCACTACACTTAATTCAATTTACTCTGAGCTTACACAAGGCTTGAAGTTAGAGAATATTTAACTCCTGTCTTGACTGTATCACTCTGGAGATAGGTGAATACAAGATTCAAATATCAAGTCAGATGAAGATGATTGTTAAATAAATCACATTTAACATGATTATAAACAATAATATAGAAACAGTTTAGGATAAGGCAGGCATTCCAGTGAATATGATGTTGGAAATATATAATGTATATCCTTCTTCCGATTCCCCACAAAATTTGAGGTATTCCCCACATCTCAAACTCCCAGTATTCACTTTGTTCCTAAAAACACATCCCTGGAAAAGTCCTGAGTATACCATTGAACATGGTCATCCACAAATCCACTTACACTAATGTAGTTAGGGGTTCAAATATAAAAAAAAAACACTGGTGTCCTAATCTTTTTTAGTTGAAGCTAATTTTAGGGAACGAAAAATCCTTCATTAACATAGAATATTGATGAAAATTTCCAGATGTGCTACAGTTTGAATTTGGGGCACAAATGCAATTCAAACTGCAAAGATCTGTTTTTTTATTTAAGAATAATTTTTAGAAGGTCAAAACTCGTTCATTGACAAGAAAAGTTGGTTACTCCCAAAATGTGGTACTACACATTTCAAATTTGAAAAAAATGGAACTTGAAGAACAAATAACAAAAAAATTCATAATATTTTTGCTTTCAATCCCTTTAGTGTTTTAAGTGATTTTGGAATATTTCAAAATATTTCACAATATATAACAAAAAAACTCCAAAAGAAACTTTTATTTGAAAATGGGGGGAATGTTTATAATATTTTCCATAAAACTATGAGACAGGTTGTGGCCACCTGGGAAGTGAAGTATGCTAGCTTGGAAAGCAGCCAGGTGTCCCTTAGTTTGTTATAATTATCTGTATATATTTATTCCACAAAGGTAAATACAAATCATTTTATTTTAGTAACAGCTTTATGGAAATGCTTGTGTGATGGATGCTACTGGCACCTTCACTTACATGTATATAAGTAATAATATACAAAAATAATTTTAAACTGTTTTGTTAAGATTTACTATCTTTTGTTTATTAACTAATTGTAATGTATTAATTCTGTTACATGTAATTCTAATAGTTAGTGTTTTGAATACATTTCAGGAACATTGGGTGTCCTAAAACAACAGTCACTCAATGAAATACAGCATCTAATTACGCTGCTGTTAACTATTCAAGGTGTAATTAGGCTGTGGGCGTAATATTAACAGCTGCTTCTAAGTTAATATCTTAGAAGCAATATCAAAAATATTCTAATAAACTATTCACACAAGAATTATACCATATGTATGTTAGCTCAAGCAACGTACTTCAAGGATAAATTGTTTGTGATAATAAGACTATTTTCTCAAAAGACCATCAGATCATCATGGAGTTATGATCTCAAGAGGATAACTGATCTCTACAACTTACGGATCCCAAAAAGGTAACCAATTTCTGTATAACTTGGATCATGATAAACTTTTGGAGCTTTGCACAATGTAGTACATTGACAAAGGTAATGTAATTGTTTACCATCCAAATCCTGCCCTATGGTGTGTGTGTGTGTGTGTGTGTGTTTTGCAGTGGAAATCTGCTACTTCTACACACATACTCCTTAGCTGAAGAGTTGAATCTAAGTCAAAACAGGCAAATCAGAGCCTTAAATCTAAGAATAAGTTTGCATTGATGCATTTGCAAAACGCGTTTTGGTTGTCATGAAATTACAGATCCCAAAAGGATAACCAATCTTCTGTGTGACTGACACTTTTTTAGGCAAGACTATTTCATTCCAAACTTCTGTCTACTCCATTATAACAACAATGCCAAAAGGTTAAAAAAAATACATTTTAGTTCAGTAACAGCAGCTGGACATGCCATTGGAAAATCAGAGTTCCGACATTATCAAAATATAATTTTTGTTTTGCCATAAAAGTTAACAGCAATACAATAATAGAATACAATACAGTTAACTACAATAAATTTAGAGACTCTAAATACCCATTGATTTAAGAAAATAGCCCAATCTCTTGTGCTTTGCATTGAATATCACATAAAAACATTTCATTTGAAGATGGGTGCAACTATCCTGGTAACCCATTCAGGAGTTATTGGTAAGAAAAGGATTGTAGTAAGTTATATGCTGCCATGTTCAACAACTAAACTATGAGATAGTGTTCTTTAATGTTACACAGAATTCAAATGTAATCTGTTTCATTCATCTACCACATTTATTTCAAGGACAATCAGCTGTTTCTCATGTTCAAAACTAGCATGGTTTAACTCTTTCCTCCTTTATTCTTCATCACTGTGTTGCAAAGATAAACTAACCAATTTAATAACTTTTATGATTTAATATCATGTTTTCTAATTTAATATAATTATTCTTTAAAGAGCGAGAGTGTACAAAAAAAAAGTACTCGATTGTTCCGATTGTTCTCGATTGTTAATTGGCATCCAATTACAACAATAACTGCAGCAAAAATCTGTTGAATTTTGAGTTTAGCTCCAGTTCACCTTCCTTTTATTGCCAGGTACATCTTTTAGCAATATCGTAACGCTCAAAAAAGAAATACAGTGTAATTAAGAAATCTTCATAACAAGGGACCTTCCAGAATGGGAAAATGTGTATTCTACCCAATATACATCAGTACCATCTCCTTTGGAACTTTTTCAAAAGTATGTACCTGAAAGTATACTAGAGACAGGACATGATTGTACCAATATATATATATGCAATGCAAAAGAAAAAAAGGAAAGCCATTTCCTTAGGGTGTTAAAAGTTTTATACTATCTGGAAAAAGCGGAATGGCCTATGATTTTATTTTATATTAAGGACAGTCAACTGAGCTTGATAAGGAGTACCTATGTAAAAGAATTTGGCTTAGGAACAGCAGTTGTCCTTAAGCTTTCTGAGCATTTGAAACCTGGAAATATGTTATTTTTTATAACTATTTTTCTTCTTACCTATTGTTGCAAATTTTAAAAAGTCAATTAATTTTTTCTGCTTGTACGGCCATTTTGAATCAATTTGAAAAACCACCCCTGACAAATGACAAAGATTTTATAAAAGAAAAAAGCAGGGGTTACAGTGAAGAAGTAGTCAGTGAAAATGGTCATGTAGTTCTAACTAAATGGCTTGATATTAGAACCGTGACCTTTGACTCTAACTTTGTGGACATCGGTGAAAGTGATTTAGTCAAAAGATGGGACAAGAAGGAGAAGGCTTTTGTACAAGTCTTATGACCCCAAGACACAAAGGAATATAACTCTGCAATGGGTGGTGTAGATCTTTACAACTGATATATTGCTCTGTACAGAATCACAGCTCGGTCCAAAAAATGGACATTGAGGGTGACATTTCATGCAATAGACATGGATTGAGTACAAAATAATATCTGAAATTGTCAAGTTCTTAAGAAAGACCAACTAGACTTGCTTGCTTTTAGACTTCGACTGGCAGAGGAGCTACTACTAATGGTAGGAAAACCAGTCAGGCCAGGTAAAAGGAGAGGAAGACCTTCTACAGCTTCAACCGATGATACTCCAGATAAAAATGAACAACAAAAGAAGTCAAAACATGAACAACACCCTTTGGGGAGTGTGAAAACAGAATGTAGATCATCTACCTGTTCATGATGGGAAACCAGAACCCATAAGGTGTAAAAAAAGTGTGTAGTTAATACCGCTCCCATTTCTTTTGTCATAAATTTAAGATTTATTTATGTATAAACCAGAAAAGAACTAATTTTTTGAATTCCACAAAATGAACTGATTTATTTTAAAAAGTTTGTCAAAGTAATAAAATATTGGTGCATGTTTTATAAATAAAAAATTATATATATTGTCAAGTATAAATGTTGTGCCTCTTTTACGCAACCCCAAACTAATCAATTTCATTGAAAGGAAATGTACAGTATACTGTACATTTAAATTAACACATAAACAGGTTAAATTTTGCCAAAAAAACTTTGGAATCTGTTAAGATGTGCCCAAAATATATATATACAAAAAATATATAATTACATTTTTGCCAAGTAAGAAAAATTTGACACTTAATTACATTAAAACTAAATGTGAAGTATATTGTACAAACCCACTAAGGAGGCTAAATATTCATACATTGACTCGATTTACTGTACTCAAAGAATGTATCATTAAAGTATATAGTTTATTCTTAATTATCTATTGTCTAAGTCATAGACTTCAGAAATTTCTGTTCATCTTGAAGGCAGCAAGCAAACCTCAAAGAATTGTATTTATTTGATTTAAACGGCCTAAGAAAGTTCTTCAGTGAGTTTACAAAAAAACAGATTACTGTATATGAAAAAGTCGCTGACTTACTTTGCTCTTCCCTGATTGTCTTGAAATCCCCTTCACCTTTCCAGAAGGCGTGTTGTTGAGAGGATGAGGACACACAGTCCGAACCAAGCCTGTCTGTTATTGGATCCTTTTCGAATTTATCTTCCTCCTGGTGCTCGCTCTGGTCTATATCCTGGCTCTTGTCCTCGCTTCCACTGTCATAGTAGATTATACTGCCATCAAGTCAAAATTGCCTTCAATTGTACTGATTTGATCTTACTCTAACATTCAAAATAAAAAAATAGTATTAGGTAAGAATTGATTTAATAAACTCCAATAATTCCACCACAGTAAGCAAGACAAAAATGTTTTCAATGATAGAATTTTCAATTATTACATTTTTCATTAGCTATTTTGACAGTTTTACTGCATTGAAAAAGTACAGAAGCTACATGAACACCCACTACTATAAAGAACCAGTAGGACATATAAACTTATATTTTCAATGCATCAATATTATATGTATAAAGGTAAATGATGTAGACTCTTGAATCTGCTTTCCATTGTAAACTACGAATGTATCACTAATACATCAAGTCCTTACTTTGATAGTTGCAACATTGTAAGGTAAACATATGTAAACTACAGAGTTGCAGAAGTTTACCTTGCACTAAACATCAATGATTCCAACTCTGCTTATACAGTTCTACATAAAATGGTTATAACTCAGTAGAAATGCAATGACCCATTTTGTAGATCTTCTCTAATTTGTTTTATTCATCAGAATAGCTATTTAAGTCAATCTTGAGGTGACTAGTTTAAACCATTAGCATGTTATTAATACTATTTGAAGACAAATCTCAAAAGTATTTTGACTAACTTTATGAAATGCAATTTAAATCAAAGTTTTTAATGTTCACTGTTAAAGTCTGCTTCAAACTGTAGACCAATTGTCAAGAAGATATATTAAAGTAAAAATATTCCCCTTGTCTAAAGGCGTGGAAGTATTGCCAGATCTTTTCTCTTCCTGCAAAGAATCCTATATAGACGTCAGAATCCCAAAAATATTAATATAAAACTATAATAGATGCTGATGAGTGCTTGGTTGAAAATTATATATTATTATCAACAACAAAAATCATTGTTATTGACCATTGTGGGTGGAGCCTATTTATTCCTTAATGAATCAAGCTATACGTAACATGACTGTAATAATCTGGTCATCAATGACTCACACTGATCCTAAAACTCAGTAGTTATCAAGATTTCAGAATATAATAGAACCTCTCATATCCAAGCATGACGGGACCGAGTCATGGTTGGAACGGCCAAAATGTCGGATATCAGGAGGAGCAAAAATGCCTTTTCCAGGTGGAAAAAAATTACATGTATGCAGTGTACTACACTAAGCTAATACTATACTAAATACCAGCATTCGTATGTTGCTGAATACATTACAAACATTAACAGTTTTTAAATTAAATGAAAACGTGAATAAAATCTAAGCATATATATACAGTACCTTATGTAAAGAATTCAGTAATAGATTTTTGTTTACATTTTTTCAATCTTGACCTTGTGGTAGTGTCCCTCCATTATTTGCTCACACTACATCCATCAGGGTTGCATTTGGATGTGCTCGATGTATTTCAGCGCAACGTCGAAGGCGTCTTTAGCAGCAGAATGACTCACTACATTGTCACTTGTGGTTTCCTCTTCATCTGAGTTATTTTCTTTTTCCTCAGCTTCTTCTGCACAATAGCAATGATTTGGTTGTCGCTGAGATTTTAAATGGCTCTAACTTCCGAAATATTACCTTCAACAAGCCACTCTTCTATATCTCCCATCTGGAGATAGTACAGAAACAAAATTTTTCTGTGTTGTCTGTCTCAACATGTACTTCTGTCGAAGTTGGCTCATGATCAGTCTCAGGTTATTCCTGTTCCAACGATGGCCAAATCATTTTACAAGCCTTCTTAAAGGTGGTATGTTTAATTTCATCCCAAGCTGCAGCAACAATATAGATGGCAACATCCTTCTTCTGTTTTTTCCACGAAAAAGCTGACATATTTTCTTCTGTATCTTCTCTACAGTCAATCAGTATTGACTGATCTATAGGCTGTATTAAAGGTGTAACAAGGACCGGTAAAAATGAAGCCTTGATGTTTCCTTTTTTCAGTTCAGATTCAGAGGGGTGACTGGAAGCCTTATCTAAGAGCAAAATAGCACAAGTAGGTAAGTTTTCAGACTTTAAATGTTGTGATGAACAACAGCATTTTGTGGCTTCCTGCGGCATTGTTATAAGTTGTAATTGTGAGTCTGTCTTTAGCAAACTTTGTTCCTAACACAGGCTCATTTTTAGCAGAAAGAGTGGTTTTTGGAAGCATTTGCAATTTAGGCCCGTTCCATTTACATTGTAGACTTGTTCAGGTACAAGTTTCTGTTCTATGAAAAACTTCTCAAATTTGTATATAAAGTCTTTAGCAGCATTATCATCAGCTGAGAGTTTTTCTCCTGCAATTATGTTGTATGCCACAACGCAATTTCCATTTATGTGGCCACCTTTCACTAATGCTAAACCTTTGTATATCACCTCTCAACTTGTCTTGCAATTGTACGGCTTTTTCCTTTACGATGGGCTGACAATGGTGTTCCTTCACACCTTTCCTAACAAAACCAAATCCATAATGCTTTATCAACAAGTTCCAGTTTTGGTTCTTTCAATATTTTTCTGCTTTTTAAAGCATCATCTGTCTTGACTGTCATTGAGTACGCTTCCAGATCTCTACGGCTTTTCTTCCAGTCCTTTACCGTATTCATCCCTACACCCAACTCAGAAGGTAGCTGTAATAACAGGCTCACCATGGTCCAATCGTTACAACACTTCAAGTTTTGTTGCAGAGAGACAGAAACACGCTTACGTATTTGAGTTGCCATTGTCACACATGCAACCTCACATTAAAGCACTTTACAATCCGTAGTCATGAATTGGGGAAAAACGCAAAAAGTATAACGGAGAAAAACACAAACAGTATTGAAGTTAACAAACATAGAACAGCACAAGATTGTAGTCAGAGCACATTCCACATTAACAACCACGGCTGAACTGACGGTTTGTGGTACAAAAACAAAGAATACTGTAGTGTAGATGAGTCACTCTTCAAATCTGAACAGACACTATGGGAAAGTCGGAAAGACAAATGTGGGAAAGTCAGATATAAGAGGTTCTACTGTATGTTTTTTGGGAGATAATCTGTTATAAGTATGCAAAAATATAAAAAGACAACAATATCTGTACTTTTTCAAAATGTAAGCTGTACACAAGCTTAAAAAGATATGCTGGAGATTTATAGTTAAAAAGCAATTAGAATAATGTTAGGCTTGGTGGTAAAGAGTCAGTAAAAATGCATGGAATTTTAACGGTATTTGATAGGTATATTTTAGAAAACAGTTAAATATTGTAAACAAATTAATATTCCCACTATATCACAAAGTCACACATATAATACAAGGCATCATTTTATTAGTGATAGACATAATTTGGAACTCTATAAAAAAAAAACAACTTTTGCAGGACTAAAATTTATGCAGTACTTACCTCAAAACATTACCAATGAACAGAATATGACAATATTTATCAGAAAACTAAAGACATTTCTTACCACCATATCTTGCTACTCTTTAGAAGAGTTTTATAATCATAGAAATAGTTAGTATTTGGGTCAACAAATTTATAAAATATCTACTGAAAAAGTGTATGTTAGTTAATCTTGATTAGGTCTAAGTTAGTTATCAAGGGTGATTGGCGTACTTTTATATCAATATTTTCATTGGCACAAATAATATAAGTATTTATAATATTTACATAATAATTTGAGACTATTCTGTACAACATGTGTATACAAATGAATAAAGAATATTTTGAATTTGAATTTGAATTTGAACCACGGCTGAACTGACGGTTTGTGGTACAAAAACAAAGAATACTGTAGTGTAGATGAGTTACTCTTCAAATCTGAACAGACATTATGGGAAAGTCGGAAAGACAAATGTGGGAAAGTCAGATATGAGAGGTTCTACTGTATGTTTTTTGGGAGATACTCTGTTATAAGTGTGCCAAAATATAAAAAGACAACAATATCCGTACTTTTTCAAAATGTAAGCTGTACACAAGCTTAAAAAAGATATGCTGGAGATTTATAGTTTTAAATTGGTGACTAAAATAAAATTAAACACATGGCATAATAGAAGACAAATTATACATATATGTAGAAAATAATTGATGGCCAAAAACACACAGGTTTGAATACCTGATTTGAGCAATAATTTTTTTTAATCATAGTCATATCCCATGAAACATTTTACATAAACGGAAATTAAAGAAAAAATAATCTTAAAGTTATGAGAACTTACTGAGGTTTGATTTTGTTCTTGTTGTTAATGTCAGTGTATTCCAGAATATCAATTTCTTCACCGGGCGTGTTACTTTTTTCCTCTGTTTTCTGAAACACCTACACACACTTCTTGACATTAAACAGATACATTTAACAAAAAGCTACATAATTAAGAAAATGCAGATGTGATAGTACATCAATTTAAACCAGATAGTTTATTGTATAAACAGTTTATTGTTTTGGGTAATTTTTCAATATTTTGAAGAAAATTAAACAACCTTTTACGTCTGAATTCAGCAGAGGAAATAATCTTTGAATTTGTTTGTTTTGGTGCAAATTGAAACTGTGAATTATTAGTTTAGTACTGGTAGAATTCATTTGTAAGGTTTGGTTATACATACAGGGTGTTTACAAAAGGGTGTCACAAACTTCTATAGGTGATAGTACACATAATTTCAAACAAAAATGTCATTTTTTTAATGCACTATGGCGGCTAGCAGCTAAATGAGACATTTCTCGACTTATGTTTATAAAATTTTTTTTTTAATTAGGTGTACCATTACCCACAGAAGTTTGTGACACTACTTTGAAAACAACCTTCATATTGGAATCTCCAACAAAGTAAGTTCTAGTGCATATATATGACTTGTTTGTCAGCTGTCAGTTTAGTTAGTTGTATCAAGGAAAAATATTGGTACCATAATTTGAAATAGGTGAGCATTTCGAATGATGTTTCAATCCTGAAGAGCTGACTATATTACTTGTAGTGCTTTACGTTTTATGGGAGTTTTGCTAGCTTAAGATAAAAGTAAATAATAAGTACATGAATATTAATAAAGTGTAACATGATATATATTTTTTCTGCTAAAGATACAGAATAAGAAAATATTAATTACAATTACCTAACATTCCCTATTAAATAGTTATTAACTGTGTTTTGAAACAAAGACTTTTTTGTTTACTTTTTTCACATTTAACACAGCATAGCACTTTACTTAACTCACTCAAATAATAATCAAAAATAAAGAAAAATTTATTAAAAATAAAAAAATATACAAACTTGCACATTTACTTTAAAAAAAGCTCTTATGAACAAAAAATGCATTGTTTTTGTCTGTTGAAAAGCTGTCAAATGTGGCAAAACTAAACAATTACTTCAACAGATGAGTTTAAAGATGGAAAAAATAAGGACAACATGTGGATACATGAAATTACATGAATAGTATCGTTTTTCTAGTTTATTACTATTTAGAATACACTGAGAAATATTATCAATTGTGGATGTTATGTCGTTTGTGCTAAACATCAACCTAATTTTGTGTAACAGGATGTTAACACTATCGGGCGGCTCACTCACATCGCGTACCATGATATCAACACTTTCAGGGATAATATGCATTCTCCACAATTTTCTTATGTGCTTACAAAAATAATGCAAGAATTAAGAAAATATCAATCTTGAGTCTTAAACTACATGAGAAATAATCCATAAATTCTGAATAAATTTTAGACCGCTTATAAAACTTTTACAATATAAGATACCATGTTACAATTTAATTATTATAGTTTTAAAATCATATTAATGTTTTATAATGACAAAGTTCACAAAATTTGTTATGTTATTAACTCCGCATTTTAAGGGTTATCTTTATATTAGAATAATAAATAGTCAACTAAAACTTTTTTTTTTAATTTTATTTTAGACACTTGTTTCGGTATTAAACCATCATCAGTGTGAACATTAACCCTGATGATGATGGGTTAATGTTCACACTGATTATGGTTTACTACTGAAACACGTGTCTGAAATAAAATAATTTGTAAAAAGGGTTTTATTTGACGATTCATTATTCACAAAATTTTATACACTATAATAATTTTTACTTGTAGAAATCATAAATCCTATTGTTTTTCCGTAAAATAATATGCCATGACAGTTTTACAAACAGCATTTTCACTACCAACAGCCTAAAAATTATGAACAATAAACATTCATAATGACAACAACTAAACTATATTCCTCTAAAATCCTGCATGAGATATCAAAATTAATAAAAGTTATTAAAACTTACTTTCGATTCTTCTTCTACTCCTTCATTTTCTTCTGCAGTCCGGTTCTTTGAGGTTTCTTTGATATGGTTGACTCCGCTATGGACAGGCAAGAACTGAACTTCCTCTTGTTTCCCAGATACACTCCATATGATCAAATCACTGAGATTTCCCTAAAACAATTAGATGTTGTCTGAAAAATGCTCTGAAGGGAGTGGAATTATACATTATCATGACAACATGTACATCACACCATTCCAAAAAGAATTTACAACTTCATGACAACAAATTTTTAATATAATTACTATACAACTTATTAATACTATTTTTAATATATTATGGGTGTATTTATCCCTCTCTTGACAACTCCTCCCCCCACCATTTCTTTTGTTCTTTAAGGACGAGGAGTTTATAAGTTGCACTTAGTCCTATAAGGACTTTAGCCTTGCTTCCAGAGTGACAAGATATTCAGGATGGGTAGGGTTAGGGGTAGGGGCCCCCTCCTATTGAGATCCATGATGAAGAATTAGGGCACTAATCTCAAAGTCATGTTCCCACGGAAGAAGAGGAGGCCAGCTCTGAACCAGCCCCTCCAGTCAAAGCAGGCGGAGGTAGTACACCCTTGTTGAGGCTAGCAGGAACCTCTGATACTTAGGGAGTGAATCCCACCAACTCCAACAGTTATCTCTCACATTAGACTAGACCTATCGAACTATCCATGCACCCCAGAATCTTAACATTTGCGGGCAGTGAAGTGCCACTCCTGGACATCCATAAGGTTGCCCAGATTTAAGTAACACATTGGTTTATGCTGTGCCCAGTGATAGGTTCATCTGGAAGGTATAAACCAGCCAGAAGTGATCCCTGCTGGGTAATTGACAACCCTTTATATACCACAAAGTTGTATAGCTGAATCAAGGGCAGACCCAGTACTGATTTTCGGAAGGGGTCATCTTGGCTTTAGTTTATTATAATTATCATTATTGTACATGTGATTTTGCATTTCAACACAACAAGAAATCAAATTAAGACTCTTGGAGCATAGGAAATATTTTAGTTTGATAATATTAATAAACTACAACACATTTTCCAATATAAGTTAGTATTGGAAAATGTGTTGTACAGTAATTCCCTAGTGGTGTCAAGAAATCAAATGTTTAGAAAGAAATTAACTAATAACTTCTTAATAACTAATAAAAAAACTAAATAATAAAAAAGTAGTAAAGATAGTAAAAAGTAGTAAAGTAGTAGCTTATAGCAGTATCACTTAAGTATTTCAAATAACTTATTTCTCTCTTCTAAATGTTACCTTGTAATTTAACTGGTTGGATAAGCAACATTACAGGTTAATATGGTGGAAAATGAAAAATATTTAAAAATTCTTCCAAAATATTTCAGAATTCCTT
This sequence comes from Homalodisca vitripennis, assembly GCF_021130785.1. NCBI lineage: Eukaryota > Metazoa > Arthropoda > Insecta > Hemiptera > Cicadellidae > Homalodisca > Homalodisca vitripennis. The sequence continues at coordinate 134,387,187 of NC_060211.1, read as the reverse complement.
CAGTAAGAAATCACACAGCTTTATTATCTCATCCATTAGCCATAAGAAAGCAATATTTTATATTTTAAGACTCTTCAAAGTATCTCAAAATTCTTTCGATCTTGATTGACAATGTACCTTCTAATTTAATTCACTACCACATGAAAAAGAAGCCCTGCAGAGTTCATCAAATGGGTTACAAAAATATCTTAGATTTTCAAATTCTTTAAAAATATTTTAGAACTTTTTCAGTCTAGAATGATATGTTTCTACTAATTTCATTCAATGGCCAGCCATGACTGATTTTCACTTCAGTAAAGAAGAACTAGAGAATATATATATATATATATATATATATATATATATATATATATATAATAATATATATATATATATATATATATATATATATATATATTACTATTACCATGTTAAATAAAGTCCACAAATTTGAGATAAGAGAAAAGAAAAAAATAATAAACAAGAACGTGTACTTTACTTTACTACAACAAAAGCAGTTTTGGTAAAATGTTCAGTAATTTTATTTCCCATTGTGGTGGGAACATATGGAACAATTAGGGGCATTCTTAGAGTTGGTGGCACTCAGAACAAAGGTAGGTACATCGAGCTTGGCTGCTGCTTGGATGGGTGACCGTTGAGCGATCCTGTCCTTGCAAGCAACCCGCCTGCCCAGCTGTTGGTAGTGTTCGGAAGTCATCTTTAAACCATTGATTCCCAGGTTAAGTTTTAGAGAGAGCTTCTTAGTCATAACTTTGCCTGGTAAAATAAGACATCTTTACTTTACCGTAATTTACTTTAGTTTGGCATTCTCCCGCCAACACAAATACAATATAATGGGAAAATTCAATGATAACATTATCATTCCTACATTTAATAGCATTAAAAAAATATTATATTTATTAAGGACAATACTTTTATTGCAGTTCCATAATATAATGTAAGTAAGCATAGACTGTAGCTGTTATTATACCGCCTCCTCCTTCAGCATAACCGCAGTGCCTGGAACAACTTGCTCCAGTTCCCCTCTTGAATATAACATATACTAGATCCTTTAAGCAGAGAAGAGGTCACTTACTAGCTGAGTTAAACTCGATTTAGCTAGAAAAGGACTGACTAAATTTACATACATTTATAATGCAATTAATTCATCATTTGAATACTTGCTTGATAACTACAGAATATCTTCTGATAACATGATTTGAATTTCTAATAGATGTTCCAACCAATTACAGGAATGAGGTTAAAACCATTCTCTCAGGGGAAAATTTATTCCTTTGGGTTCTTTTGCTGTGTTTGCTACCAAGATGATCCCAACCTTGGTTAAATAATACTGAAAATTCCCCGGTTGTGAGAATAAAACAACACATCGCAAACCAGAGACACTGACCTAAGTAGTGGTTTATGGAATTTCAACCAGGTTTCCGCACTGTAATGATCTGGAAAAAAGGGAAGATTAAAGGAGTGAACATTATCTTATAAGTATTCTCATCAAAGCATCGAGGCCAAAACAATTGCAATATTACAATTTTGAAAATCTCGATTATATTGTCAAACTAACTTCCAGAAAAACTGTGATTAATCATACACTCTAAGTAGAAACACAAGTTACTCAGAGAACGTGCCATTTTTAACCTCCTCTGCAGAGAATTAGTTTTGTTTTTCCTTTCTTAATCAAATTACACAATTATATTGTATTGCCAATAATATTTTTTTTTGCCTTGGGGATTAAGTATTATTTATTGTCCTGCCAGCAGAAATAAAAAGGAAAATGAAGAGAAGAATTAGCTGATTGCTTTAATAATCAAAATAATGCCAGATTGAATTATTGCAGAAAATCAGTTACCAATTCTACAACATTCAGAGACTTTAATGTGGTTAGGAGAGAACAACTTCTCTAACTTTGTTCTTACTCCACTTTGGCTTTCCCATTGGAGCTATATCACTTTACTAAAAATGTCAGGCACACAATCTAAGAATGGTCGTAATGGAAGGAGATACCAACAGTATATCTGTTTTCTCAGAATCACAACCCCAAGTTCCTTGACATAAACTGTGTTATTGGAAAGTGATGCAAACCTTGTAGGGTTCTAAGTCTGCCTGTGTGTCGGGAAGATCTCGACGTGCCCTCGGGGAGATGTACGAGTTCTGGTTGGGTATACAGCTGGTCTTGTAGTCCTGTAGGAAGTCATGATCCGAGTGTTCTCGCATCTCATCATAGTTCAAACTTTCTGCAAGGCAAAAAAGATAGACATTTTTAGAGTGAGTCAAAATTTATAAAGAACTGTAAGAAATCACTTTATTCAGACTAAAATATTAATATTTCAGAATTAAATTGCTTGCAAAATATTGCAAAACTAACCATAAATGGTTTAGTGTTGTTGCTTATACCCATATATATTTTCCTGTAAATTTCAGAAGGTTAATAATATAGGTTACATTAAAAAGTTACTTTTTGCATGTAACATTTTGAGACGAAAGAAAGGAAACATATAGGATGTTCCGAAACGTTACACTCTTCATATAGCTAGATATAATTTAGATATCTATCCTTTCATTGTTAGTAATCTTCAAAAGGTACATAAGGGTTCTACTGTTCATGGCCATCAAAATTTATCAGGAGTTTTATTATTAAAACTACATAATATGTTAAATAGTTTTTCTTGTTAATAATAAGTTTAACTCCAGTTATCCTTCCTCTTAGTGTAGTGTTTGGAATCTAACATTGTCACAGACTTGACTTGTGAAATTCGTCTAAAGAGATCCAAAAAAGGTTGTTGACAAAGAAGTCAAAATTTCACATTGAATCAACCCTTCCCACCATAGTTATGTTATGTGTAGTTAATCTTAATGCACATTTTTACATACACAATTTCAATGTATTTATGGTTTCTTGATATGTATATTATGCTTAACCATTGGTAATCATATTTCATATTACTAGTTAAAAAACTGTTTACATTATCATTTTATATTTTGATTTTGAATAAAAACAGCATAATTAAAATAATTCAATAGAAAATTATGGAAGCAGATCAAACAATTTTCTGCAGTATCAATATAAATATCTCCTAAAGATTCTTTAGATTCAATTGAATTCTTTATTATCTTAAAATATGAAACACTCTAGCTTACAAGGCAAACTGAATATAATTTAAATAAAATAGAAATGTAACCCGTTTAAAATTAATGTTATATATGTTATAGGTTAATCAATCATACTATAATAATTATGAAAGTCATATATCTATGCACAGTCAGTTGTTACCTGCCCGCGGAATGTGTGGAAGGCTCTTCTGGGGAGGAGTGTTAAGCCTCATGACTCCAGCGGTGAAGACAGTAACCGGTAGCAGGATGAGGATGAGGCCGAGCATAATCCTGAGCACGCGGTGATGACCCTTCTCTTCAAAATCTGCACACCATCTGCGCAGAACAGAAGGAATCGTGCAGACAAAGAGAGGCAGGCATTGGGAAAAACCACACAGACACACGGCAACTCAGCGTGATTGCATGCGATCTAACAAGATGAGTGGGTATTGTCCCGTAGTACTACGGAAAACGTGGTAATTGGTTGTGGTCAGGCTGAGGGTATCTTCAAGGTCGTGAAGGTATAATATGTTAATAATACAAGGTCACTCCAGTGGTCCACTGTACATCAGAGTCCTGCTATCAGATGAAGTAAATTACACTGAAGTCGCTCATGGCCACGTGAATTATGTGGGTTCCCCTTTATGGAGCTGTAGTGTTAGCATCATTTGTGGGGATAAGGATAAGAGACCTCTTTTGCTAGCTAAAACAGTACATTTTGGTTTGTTCAAAAGATTAAATTTACTAACAATAAATTGTTGTCTTGGTTGTATGATCTGTTGATTATGATTTTAATTCTGTAATCAATGATAAATTATATTAAATATCCTCAATGGAGGGAACGTTCAATTTCTAGTCCAATTCTTTTTTGCAGAATCTTGTCTAACATTTTCTATTTCTTTGGAAGTATTGATCATCATCTTATTTACAATTGAAATCTTCAACATAATACATTTTTGGTACTAGGAATTATAAATGAAAATAAGTAAATTTCAAAATGATCATACAGTAACTAAAACTCTAAGAACATTTGAGGAAAACAGAAGTTTTAGGCTGAATAGGTTTAGATTAATGTTTTGTGGTTAATTTTACTTTTTACTGTTATGAATAAAAGTTCATTTAATCAACATCACTTTCTGTGTACTTTATTTACACTGTGTTGTTCAGAATAGAATCATCTACAAGTTGCTCAAAGATGAAAAAATGTGTTTTTTGCTCCATTTTTTGCATTCCATACAGGTTTTCTCAAATACTATTTAATTTACAGTTCTGGGACCTGTTAAATTCAATTCATCAGGTCAAAAATCATAAGAAACAATTAAGTTCAAAGGGCTTAAGCCCCCCTCCAAATTTTGAAAGAGAAACATTAAAATTGCACCCAGTAATTTGTTTTAAACTGGTACAAATTCAAAAGGTTAAAAGCTCAACAATTTTCCCAGGGAAGATTCTCGAACCCCTGTTCATGGTATGTCTTTAAACCTAGTAAACCACCCAGTGTCTCAGCCCCCTCCGAATAATTTTCTTTGAACACCAATAAAATAAAACTCAATAAACACTGTATTATCCTATTTTAACCCTAGTGCCCAAACGCGTCGTCCGTCAGACGACGGCCGCCATCTTTCTTCTTCCCCACTCCTTAGTAGAGCCCGCTTCCACCCCTCCTTCCCAGTACCCTGCAGTTGGCCTCGAAACGAGTGTGTGAGAAGGTTGTGGTGTGTTTTTTTGTCCTGTGCATCTCCTCTATTTTAAGCCGCGTCGCCTCACGGACGAAGCGTTGGGAGTGCCGTTTGAATATTCTGTGCGTTACGTAGTCTGTTGAACGAAGCGTTGGGACTGTTGTATAGCTGTTTGCGTATAAACGTAAAATCATAAAAATGTTAAATATTTCTTTTATTTCTATAAATTGATAGTTGAATCCACTGTTGTACAAGTAAAAACTTATTTCTGAAAAACAATGGAAGAAGATAATGAACAACAACGCATTTTGTCGCTGCTAAACGAGAGTCTTTCTGATGATCAATCGGACAGTGATGACCGTGATCCTCCCTATTATTCAGGGACTTGACAGTGACGATACAGACGTCTCGACCCCCACTATGTGCCTACAGATTCAACATCAGATGATGATGAGTCAGATGAAGAGGATTTTGGAGCGTCCATTTGAGGAGCGTCGCCATATTGATAATCTCACAGAGACAATAGAAGCCGTCATTGCAGGGGCAGGCATCATTGGAGATGGAGAAGAAGAATGTTGATGAAGAAATGGGAGCTAATTCAGAAGTGGATGTCGATGCCGAAGTTAGAAATGATGTAAGTAACAGCTACCTTGTAATTTGTGGAAATCAAAGAATGAAGGGAAGGAATGGGCATTTGTGGTGCAAACAAACATGCCACACAAAACACACAAACTAGAGCAGCGGCACGAAATGTTGTTCACATCAGACAAGGTCCTAAAAATATTGCCAAAGATAAGTCTGAAGCATCAGCGATATTTCAGTTATTTTTTACACAAGAAATTAGAAATATTACTATGGAACATACCAACTCCTGTATATCGAGAAAAGCAAGAAAACATTACAAAGAAAAATCTAAGACAGTATCGCCTCTGACTATGGAGGAATTTAATGTTTTTTTTGGGTATTTTAATTTTAAAACTGCGGTGCCAGAAAGACAAACCATATGCCTACAAAGGTTTTGTTTGACTCAGAGTACTGCGGTGATAGGTACAAGGCTACGATGAGCCGTAGTCGTTTTGATTTTCTCTTAGAGTCACTCCGATTTGATGTTCGTGTGAAACTAGAGATGAAAGAATAAAAAAACGGAACCGATTTGCCCCCGATTAGAGAGATATGGGATTTGTTTATATCATCCTGTAGAGATAACTACAAGCCAGGCACCTATGTGACCATAGACGAACAACTTCTTCATGCATTTAGGGGAAGAAGTAAGTTTCGCATGTACATTCCTAATAAACCCTCTAAATATGGATTAAAGATTGTAATGATGTGCGACTCTGGCACAAATATATGGTAGATGCTAATGCCTTACTTGGGTAAAGGGACAACTCCTCGTAATATTCCACAAACTATGTACTTTGTGAAAGAACTGACAAGAACCATCTACGGATCCAATCGAAATGTTACGATGGATAATTGGTTTACAACTGTTCCACTAGCCCTCAGATCTCCTAGCACCACCAATAAATCTCACTTTTGGTGGGAACTGTTCGGAGATGTAAACCAGAAATCCCGCCCTGAAATGAAAGACCCCTGGAACCCGGAAAGTTGGAAGCTCAATGTTCTGTTTTGATGGACATAAGACCATTGGTATCTTTTAAGGCTAAGAAGAAGAAGGTGGTTTTATTACTTTCAACTTGCCATGATCAGCCAATGATAAATCCACTCAGTAACAAGCCTGAAATTATAGAATGCTACAACTCCACAAAAGGAGCCGTGGACACTCTCGATCAAATGTGTGGTCAAATGTCTTGTAGCAGGAAGACAAAGAGGTGGGCCCTTGTGTATATTCTATGGAATGATAAACATCATGATCGTAAATTCCTACGTCATTTACGTTCACACACAAAACTTCTAAGGGAGAGAAAAACCTCTTTCTAGACATGACTTCGCCAAGGAACTGCACAATGAGCTCGTCAAACCATGGTTGGAGCGCCGCCTGCAATACCAGTTTTTGGCCCACCCCTTTGCGGCAGTCAATAGCAGCCATCCTACATTGTGAGGCTCCAGTAGATCAACGAGGACCATCCACCTGTACAACAAGAAGCTCGGGGAAGGAAAAATTTGCGGATTTTGCCCATCAAAGAAGGCGAAGAATGACAAAGCACTTTTGTGGACGATGCTCCAAGGCAATGTGCGGGGAGCACCAGGGGCAATGGTGTTTTGAGTGTGTTAAAAAGAAGTAGCATTCCATAAACTAAGTTTTGTGATCTCTTTTCTTGTTAGATGTAGTGTTTGTGAAATAATATACCATATTTTCAAAATTATTTTGTGTTTTATTTGAATAAACTAATAGTAGTCCCACAGACGAAGCGTTAGGAATAACGCAATTTAAAACAGCGTTGGGACTCTAGGGTTAACCTATTTTGGTCCTTACTGCATTCTTCATTGTAGTTCTTTATGTAAATTAACTCTCTGTTTACCGTAAATCTCAGTTCTTACCTTTTTGCTTTTCAATGTTAAAGCAAACATTGAAGTTGCACATGCTTAGCCCTTCTGGTAATGCAGTTGTTATTTTACTAATTACTGTCTCAGCTTAAAGCTAACTAATTAGTTTGAGGTTGTCTTAGACGTGTTCATGGTAATCTTTCTTACTTTGTGGTCAGCTTTTCGTGCCCTTCAAGTTTCATAGTAGTTTCATCCTTTTTCATGGTCATCAAGTTTTGCAACAGAAACAACACTTCATAGTCATCATCATCCATTGAGCCGAAAGTATTATAATAAAGCTAAAGCAAAAAGTAGCCAGGAAAAAATGTTGGGGAGTTCCAGACAACTGATATTTTCCCGCTGTGGACAGAGGGTAAGGCTCCATTTTGTTCCTTACAAATTTCTTGACCCATTTCTTTGTTTAGAACGATCTTTCAGCAATACATGTCAGTAATATTGAATTATTTAAATAATAATAATCATTTACTAAAAATGTGGGGGGTCAGGACTCCTTGTACCCCCTTGCTAGCTACATCCTTGAGTTAAAGTGAAGTATTTTATTAGGATATGATTGGGCGAGTTTGCAATCCTATAAACAAATCGTTCAGGGCTTAGGAGTATAAGATTATTTTCTAAGGGCTATGTAAGTTAAAAGTCAGTCAGAGATATTTTTGTCCCAAGAAAGATGTCAGTTTCTTACACCAGAGTGTAATAATAAATCAGTTGAAAGGCTAGGATTTATTTATTACTGTACAACCTCATGTACTAAGGTACAATATAGAAACATGTTGTAATTGTGAAATAGTGTAAAATTGTATAATACTGGTATATTAAAATTACTAATTTAATACATTTTACTGTTGCTTTTACTCAATTGTGAATTGATATACTAAAATTGTTTAAATTACATTGTTTTGCAGCATCAAAAGAGGACAGATTGCATTGGTGTAACTATGACTTGGTTTGGGAGGAGGAGAATTAGTTGAATTGAAGAGGACACCACCAGATATAGAATAAACCTGAATAGATACAAAATTAGAAAGACCCAGTTCACAGTCAAACATTTAACAGCTATATTACGAGCATGTTATATTGCTTTTGTATCAGTGGTGTATGTAGAAAATTATTTCAGGAAGTGGTGCTGACACATTGGTGCTTTAGAAAGTATAAAATACTCTCCAAAATAAGGGCTCAGGAATCTTACCTAGAGAAATTGTTTGAGCTCCAAAACCACATAAAATGTGGTCAGCAGAAGACTTTCAGAGGAGGCTTGGGCCCCTGAGTACACTCCCTTATAATCTATGGAGCTGCCCATGTTTTTATAGCTATATGTATATTTGCTATACATTTGCTCTTGCAATGGTTCTAATTTCTTCATCCCACTCTATGTTATAAAGATAATGTTATCTTCCAATCACCATGACTTACCTCAGTGATGGCTTGCTAAATTTCATAGTTTATTGATATTCCAGGTTAAACAATTTTAGGAACATGGTGTAAACAACGGAACAGAATACAAAATATTATATTTATTTCAGGAACTATGGCTGAGTCATGAGATAATCATACATTGTATTTATATCTGAATAATATTTCACCACTACTTACAGACTTCTGATCCACCTCTATTGGAGGAACATGGGACTTTTCCTGACTACCACCTATCTTGTTGATGCTAGGGAAAATTTTAAATTTAGCTAGTGTTTGAGTTCCATACTTAGAGAGAGTTCAATATTTTATTCTGTGGGAGGCCATAACGAAAATATACTGGAGAAAAGAGCTAGAAGAGTGCTGAGACTAGGATTACTGTAAATGACCATGTTTTAGTCCCATACTTTAAAAGAGTTTCATAATATGTTCTTGAGTCCATAATGAAAATATACTGGAACAAACATGCTAGAAAGAGTTCTGAGATTAGGATTTCTCCAAATGATTATGTTTGAGTTCAGAAATAAAATGTTACATTTCACTCATGCCAAAGTTAATATGATGGTCCATATTAAAGGTCACATGATCAACATGAAGATTACCTCCGCTTTAAAGTGAATGATTCATAAATTCATGTAGTAAGTTGTTATAACTTTTGAGCAGTGTAAATGAATCGTGAACTCTTGAATAATCTTATGAGAAACAAACAAGGCTTGTTATGTAGTTTTATAAAATTGCTCATGTTTACCATTTGTAATGTACAGTTTCTTCACTCAACCTGTTAAAGGAAGAACAACTGTACTTCGACTAGAGGAATTCATACAAAAATAGTCCGATGGCGGCTAATTTGTCTGAATCACACCTCTGAAAAATGACTGATCCATCTCAACATCTGCTGCGACAAACAAATATCATCAATTTTACCCTACACAAATATACTATGTATGATTTCATTCATCTATTTTGCAGACCACATGTACATCAAACAGACAGTAGTTGACCACAGCCACATCAAAGCGGGAACAGCTGGTAATCAACAGCGATATTGCAGCACCATCTTAAATGTGATTGGATTTGAACAGGTTATACTCATAAAACCACTATAGACCACAAAATAAATATTCAAGTAATTGTTTGGACTTTAAATTAATAACTTTTCTTCAAATAATGCAAGATTACAACTATTATTACTGTAAAACATAAATGCTAAACCTTACTTGACTCTGCCGGTGTTTTTAGACGCTGAGAGTCTGCATAAGGGACAGCAGCACTTGATACCATCCAGGAATATAAGTTTTGTCTGTAATGCAAAACAAAGAACAAATTATGTTTAAGTATAGGTTTTTATGTTTAATATGTCTTAAACCTTAAACTCAGGTAATATTAAAACTCAAAATGTAACCACTAATGAATATTTATTTTAATTATATTCTTTGGTCTACTGTATGTTACCTTACATCTCTTTCAATTAAATCTTAGTTTTCATCATGATAGATGTTGAACATTTTATATTAGTAATGTTTGAAATGTCATAGTTTTATAATTTAATATTTTGCTTTCATATTAAAAGTCATATTCTTTGTTACCAAATTAATTGACAGTAAATATTGTACATTTTTGAACTCTATCCTTCTATTTTTAAACAGTTGGTTGGGTTGGAAATGAGCAATGGATTTGGAAACGCTTAGGAGAGGCATAGTTTAAAGCAAATATTTAAAGGAAAGAGAACTGTAAAAGTTTCATAATATTCTACAAACCATAGCTTTCATAGAAAATTATTTTGGAGGGAGCTGATATTATAGGTGGTTTAGGATGTATAAAATACTATCCAAAATAGGGCTCAAGCATTTTTATCCAGGAAATTGTTGAGCTGTGGGATCTCATATATGTGTTCTAGCATAAACCAAACTGGATGCAGTTTCAATGTTTGCCTTTCAAAATTTCATAAAGGGGCAGGTTTGACCACCTGAGTCACTCCTTATATATGCCCATGTCTGCAAACTAAACATGGCAAGTCACTGCAATTATAATGATGGAAAAGAGAAAATAATATGACTTAAAATCTTGTGCTGCAACCTAACCAAACAATTTGAAAGTACAATTATTGTTAAGGTTTATTACGATGACTGGCCTTAAACTATCTGGTACAATGGCTGTTTAACCATTTGTATCCATTTATATATGTCATCCTGACTGTTTACTCTCATCAATTACACAAATTCACTATATGCTGCCAAGAAAAGAGTTAAATACAAGAATGTGTTAAACTCTCACAATTCAAAACATACAAAACAATAGTAATTGCTGACATGATTGTGTGGAGTGTACTTATGAAGCCTCTAATGTAATTATACTTATAGATTAATATATCTTGAATTTAAAAGATTACAAAGAAAGAATGTTCAGCAACAAAATTTACCAGACAGTAGAGTTGCGAACAAAAATTATCCAGCAAAGGAAGCATAGTAAAAGTAAAGCTGTTAATGGAGCAGTAACAATTAATGTCTAAGAATTAGAGGGTTTAGAAACTAATTGGGCATACAATACCATAATTAGAGTCCAGAATGGGCAGCACACATTGAAACGTCACTCCTGGTCAGAAATTTAATGAAATGGACAGTGGGCAAGGATTCAAGCGTTTGACCCACTAATTTATCCTGGCAATAAGTTTAACCTTGGGCGCTACTCTGACCCTTGCCCTCTGATAGAACCATTCTTAGATCAGGTATCATAATTCCAGTTAACTTCCTATTAAGGTAAAATTACTTTTCTTATAACACAATACAGATAACTTGCTATAGTAACTATGATGAAGTTACATCTATAACCATTCAAAAATTATAAAATATTTTTTATTTTCTCAGAGTTTTTTTAAGGAACTAGCTTATTTAATTTTTAATACACTGAGAAATTTGATAACTCTGTTAATCCTTAATCACATTCTGAACTTATTATATAGGTTGCATTTAATTGTATATTTTGTTTAATAAAAGACTCCAACTGAAATAATATAAATCTATAATACTATACTTCAATATCAGAATTATTTAAAGCACTGTATTTCATTAAAAAAGGAATCATACTTGTTTAATTCACTGCAATGGTTGAGTTATAATACTGTAATTGTTCTCCTTGATATTATGTACATTAAAATGACGAATTTAACTGATCAAAATTTAAACATCTTACCTAGTTTGTTTATTTTTGATTTTTCTTTAACCTTATATGAACTGTTATTCAAAAAATCATGAGTTGATAAGATTAAAAATGCTTTTCACAATTCACAAAATTTACATAAAATTGTTTTCACTATTATTATAGCAAATTGATTTTGAACTATTAAGTTATATTCTTTATTTTCACAGAGATACATTGTACTAAATATTAAAAATAAACTTAAAATGTAAATAAAGAGTAAAACAAGTGACTGCTTCACCAAATTACAGTTGTCAACATCATATGTTCAGCATTATTTTCACAATAAAGAGCAAGTATTAAAGATTTCTTTCTCAAAATTATTATAAAATGTAATAAATGACAATACAACTAACTACCAATAGCCCGCATGAGATTCCTTGTTTAAAATTTGTTATCGATTATTGAAGGTTTGAAAGGATAATAGGTTTTGGGCACTTACCATTGTTATATGTTACAAAATGTATAACACTACATTTCAAGGATTGAAATCCCTCCTTTTCTCAGGTGAGGCAATGGACTATCACAAAAAAATAAACAAATATAAATTAAACATACCTGAAAACTACTTGGAGTCCAGAGAGAACCAAATGATCCCCACTTTGTTCTACTTTCGCCTGTGCTGGTATGACATGTATTTGTGCTCTTCACTTCCGATACTCGCGATGCATTCTCAGCAATGAAAACGCTTAGGTTCATTTTCTCCTGTATAGACTCCAAGCAGTTTCCGGGTATGTTTCATTTCTTTCCCTTCTCTCTTTTTCTTTCTTTTTTTTGTGTCAGTTGATTGTTGCACATTGTAGCTTTTAATTACATGTATATATACTAATTATCTTATTACCTAATGAAGAAGACATATTATTTCAATCCTCTTTTTTCTTTTTATTATTGAGGCTCCATTGCTGCATGTTGTAACTTTTAAGAACATGTATATGTACTAATTTTCTTTTTAACTGACATAGAGGACAGATTCCAATCCCCAAAACGTACTGTTTATATACAGTATTTTGTAACATATAACAAAGACAAATGTCTGAAATCCTATTACCATTTCAACATGATATTGTGACATACCCAGTTTATACTGGGCACTTGTTTAAAGTTGTATATGAATGTCATAATCAAGTCATCTCTATTAACTTATTAATTAAAAATAGTTACAGTGTCAATTAAAAGATTATAAAAACACTTCTTCTTAAAGAAAACAGGACTTTAAGAGATTAAGTTTGTTCGATTTAAGATATATCCGTATAAATTATGAGTAAACAATGTATAAAATCATAAATAACAGTATAAACAATATTTAGGAAACATTTTGAAAATATTGGAGCTAAAAAATTTCAAAGATGATTGGATTGAAAGAGAAATGTTGTCAAGAAAAATCATGTTCAGGTCAATGAATTTACAAATCTCTTTCTACAGATAAAAAATGTTCTTAGGCAGGTAGTGTATACAGGAGCAGTGAAAATTTATATGAAGGATGTTGATATCGTAAACTAGAAACATATTTTATTCTTTTAATGAAGTTGAATAAAATGTAAAGATATTTATTTCAATAAAATATTAGCTTCAATATTATTATTTTATGAATTCATTAATTACTTTAATTTAACTTAAATTGGACCAAAAATTAAAATGTATGAGACATTTTGTAGTCATAAGTTTTAGCCCAAGGAGTACAACCCCTTTGATTGCCAGTTACATTTGTTATAGTACTACTAATGAAAAAGTACCTATCAAAGCTATTACGCTTTGTTAATTGGTAATATTGCTAACAGTAAACACCTCTGTCATCTGCCATCTGCTTCTAACCTTGTGTTATTGTTTACCTTGTATGTGTTCTGGTCCAAGCTACCAAAAACCAATTTCATTCCACAAAATAACCTACAATTGAAACTAAAATTTAATTTGTTTATTTTTGTGTTTACATATACGAATCAAATAACTCACAAACGGTAACTTTCTGTTTAAAACGAAGAAAAGGATGCAGTTTTTTGCTACTTTTTAATAAAAGTGCAACTTTGAACATTCATAACTCGGAAACTTATGATCCGATTAGAAATAAATAGGTCCGAATACGGGCCTGCAACTGTGCTGTTATTGAGTATGTAACTTTAGAATTATATACAAATGTTGTTATTAAATTATCCTACGTTTATTCTTGACCGGATGGTCGAAAACATTCAGCATTAGTCACGTTGTGGAGCACTGAGAGGCATTTTCTTGGCGGTGAAATTTTGTAAACCACTATTTAAAACGTTTCATTTGAACACAGATTTAATCGGTACGTTTAGTTAATTTACCAGTATCGGCGTGGCGCCTACTCATTTGAACGCGCAAACAGCGACAGTCGAGACAGGCGTGGTGTTACTGTTACTTCGTTATTGTATCTGTGCTGTATACTTGTAAAATTAGTGTTGTGACGAGTCGAATACTTTTACTCGGTCAATTCGAGTCAGACTCTACTCAAGTCGAGTCGTATATCGTGTGCTATTTACTATCTGAAATGAAGGGGAATCAAAGCTCTCACGACTCCCAACGAACTGGCCCGACTCGTCCGGTCCGAACTATTCGTCATTCTGTTCATAACCAATAAGTGTTTTTTGTATTTAAAAACACACAGTAAATACATACTACTGTATTTACTATGTGTATTCTTCTGCGTATCACTGTAGAATACACATAGTAAATACAGTAGTATGTATTTTACATACAAAGGTGACCTGAAGTGAATATTATTATATCCAAACTCCAATATTGTCTAATAAAGTACTAACTTGAATAAATTATTGTAACAAACAGAATAAAATTTAAGTAATATAGGCTAGGTAGTATTATTGCAAGTCAGTTTCGTCTTTACTAGTATTCAACCGTGCAGGTCAGTGAATTTGTTGGGGCATAATATTAATAATAGTCGGCTGGAGATCAGCAAATGCGAATTATAGTAAATCCGAGTCGGCTGACCTTGAATGCCATGACCCAGTGGTTGATTCGAATCACGAATCTCGAGTAGGTAAGGTATTCGAATACGAGTTATTCGAGTTGAAAACATCGAGTGGGCATATCGCTAAAAAGAATAGCCCCCAACATAATAATCCGATAAAATTTGAGGCGGTGTTGCCATATCGCTATTGGTCACCAGCTGTACCGGCTATGACGTAACTAAAACTGCTTGATTTGACGTTACCTGCGCATAACGTACGTTTTGTTTATGGTGACAAATAACGATGTTTGTTTATTGTAAGGCCTAACATGGACGAGTAATGATTTTTCATACATGTAAAACTGGGAACAGTGTTGAGTGCTGAGCTTAGATGAAGGATTGAAATGCAACAAGGAGTAGGATAATCCAGAAGATCCTTATGGAGATGGGATGCATTCAAAGCAGCCTGAAAGTACTTGCATACTGTAGGCCCACAACACCTAAAGAACCATTTGGAGTATCACGATGAAATTTGTATTGATTTGTTGAGAGCTGTGGCTATGCAGCGAGTTGAGATGAGCTCCAGAAGTGAACTAGTGAAGTGATAGAATTAGTGGTGATACTAGAGATCGTGAGAGAAGGATTTGTTTATAATTATTAACTGTGTCAGTGTTAAATAAATTCGTGTGTAATTAGATAGTCAATTTAGTAATAGTGGATTGTGACAGAATAAATTAGTGACAGATAGTGAGTTTTGTAAAAAAGTAGTTTAATTAAAGCCAGCCTAGTTTTTTTTAAGTATGGCAAATATTGTTTGTTTAGTTTTTTTTAATTTACAATTTTTTCAATAACAACTTTCAAGTAGTTATTTTTTGTGCACTAAGAATTGATACTGTATGACTTTCATACCTAAAAGGAACAGAGTTCAAACATGAATTGGAGAAGCGAGATCTTGAAATGGTGGGGACAAAGTGTGCTACATAACTGGTTAGGCCTTGGTTGCGGATGGTATTAATCCAAATGAATTCTTGATTGACTCTTCTGCTGTTGGTAAGCTTATGAGTGCATTAGAACAGAACAGAATCATTTTAGAAAGTAACAAATTAAATTATAAGAGAACAAAAACATTTTACAGAATAAATTAGAAAAGAAAATAAGAAAATGTTAGGAGACAAGGTGGAAAGTTTAGTTATTAATACTAAAGTTTACGAATTAGAAAACAACTTCAGTAACAAAGAAAAGCTGATGCTTAGAGAGCAGCAAGATCAGTTCAGAACCGAATCAGGCGGGACTCGCCAACAAAATAGAACCTTCGAGCAATACGAGTCCCAAGACCCATTTTGTTACCCACACCAGCGAATTACCTATCTTCAACAGTAAGATGCTCTGGGAGGACTTTCTGTCTCTAGTTGAGACAGCGGAATCAGCCCATGGCCTTCAATCAAAGCAGCAATGATGTGTCTTTTACTTCGAGGCAACGTGTTGGCATTACTTCAGAATGTGCCTAAGGCTAATAGAAAGAATTTCAATGACATAATTGAGTGCTTAGAGATGTGTTTCTGCTATATACATACGTGTAATAACTCTACCGTTCCCAACTTAAGAGTAGGATACAGAAGCCTAACACATATTTACCGGAGTTTGAGACTGACATAATTCGCCTTGTCACTTAGCTTACCCTTCAGTAGATGATGAGGTCTACAAGAGTTTAGCACTGGAAAAATTCTTGGATAGTCTTTATGAGCCAGAAACGCAACAAGCCATCAGGCTTGCCTGCCATAAAACTCAGCGAAGCATTGACTCAAGCCCTAGATTCGAGTCTGTTCGGGACAATGGACGAGTGAGGGCTGTGGAAGCTGAAGGTGTGTTCCTACCATCGGTAGAGGAGATCATCAAGAGGTTGATAGAAAGATTAAAGACATGATTGGCCAATTATTGGCCAAATATGACGATGGACATCAAGAATTGATGCAGGAACTGTAGCGCATCAGCAAATTGCCCCTTGTGTCAGAAAAAGGCCCCTCTTCAGAAGTGCAACGTTGGAGCACCTGTCATGCTCATAGCTATTGATATAGCTGGGCCTTTTACTGAGACCAAGAATGAAAACAAGTACATTCTGATTGCGATTAATTATTTTAGCAAATCTGTAGAAGCATATGTAACATTATTATCGTCTATTCATATTATTACTGTGTTGTTTGAAATGTACACAAAGCAAGTTCATGTAAAAGTATGTTTATATTTTCGTCACACATAAAACTATGATTTTAAGAGAGATTTCAAATTAAATCAGTATACTTGGAAACCACTAATCATACAAATCAATATATTCATTTGTGTGTATAATTAATTTCTCTTGTAATATTGATTGTAGCCAAATTATAAACTAATTATTTAATGTGGCTATATATTTTTTCAAGTTTTCCCACCATAATGTGTGGAATTAAAATGCATTCAATGTTTTATTCATGACATGTGAATGAATGATAAAACCCAGCAGGTTAAATAAAATTTTAGGTTTTTGACGTGACAACGTCTTAAATTAGGTTGCGGCTCGGAGTCACTCATGAAAAAGTGTAACGCCCGGTAACGTTACGATGCCCGTCCAGTGGGTCCGCCGCACGGGATAAAGCAGATAACTGTGGGTCCGCCGCACGGGATAAAGCAGATAACTATGTTTATTCGTTTATTCTGGAGTGCTTAGATTCGTCATTTACAACTTTACAACAACTACAACAATAAAGGTAAATAATTGTACACTGATATTTCATTATCGTAAACTATGATTGATTGATTAATTGTTAGATTGACACAAAAGTTGAGAAACTGAGTTTATAGGTTTATGTCATACTATTGACAAATGTTGATAGTGTTAAGTAAATTATTAGTTTAAATCACTCTGCAATCAAATCGTAATTCAGTCGATTGAGAGAAACAGCGCGTATTGCTAGTCAAACATTTAAAATAACAAATTATAACCTCTAACCTGTCATAACAGTGCGACCAAACAAACGAACTAAACTGACCAATCACCACGCGCGGAGTTAGAATTTAACTGTGTTTAGCAAGAATTTCAAATTCCAATTTTAGTAAATGTTTTATTCAACTTTACCATTTACAATAACAAATTTTAATTAATTTCAAATTATGTACAATGTTTTAGTAAACAAAATATATTTCTATAGTTAAAATTTGTGCAATTCTTATTTTCATTCAATTCCTTGTTCCTATTGTGCAATTTAATAATATTCATATCAATAAATATTCTACCGAGAAAAAGATGTTGTCACGTAAAATCTTCGCCCTTAAAACCGACTTTACAGGCAACCATAATTTTTTTATTTTGACAAAATCTTTTTATATCAGCTGTCTTACAAAACAAAATTGAGTCTTCTTTGGGTCTTTGTCAGTATGGATAGTACACAGTGTCAACTGGGATTTCCCTGTGGATATTAAGATTGGCTAAAACATTTAGCTTATTCTCAGACATCATGTTTCTTAGGTATGTCTTGATTCTCCGAAGAGTGGAAAAGGAGCGCTCTGCTGTGCTCAGTCTTTAGTATGAGTAAAACATTTTTTCTTAAGGGAGGCTACAGCCCCTTTAGTCGCCCCCCCCCCCCCCTGAGTTTGTATAACAATGCCAAATATAGGAAATCATGTTATACCTTCATTCTTATCATGGGCTATCTAGTAAACTGCCGTATTAGAATTCAATCAGTGCTAACTAATATATGGGTTTGGAATGAATAAAACACATTTTATTTTATAATACAAGTTTATTGTATTTGCATAATGATATCAATGAACATAATCGTTATACATACAATATGTAAATAATTACAAGTCCTACGCTACCTTATCATACTATCGTTGTTATCACAGACAAGATTATAAATATTGGTTAAAATACAAACGACCTCGTACAAATAAGCCCATGAAATTTATGAATACTATTGTGACATCAACTAAACAAACAACACTAACAGGCAACAAATTATCAAACAAACAGGAATTTCTCTTAGTTTCTTGAGCAGCGAGTAAACAAATTTAACAAGATATCTGATATCCGTTTTAGCAGGTACAACATGAAAACGAAAATGATACATATTTAATAGTTTGGTGGCTAACAACTATTTTTAAACGCATTTTATGCTTACATTTAACATAAGATCTTTTGTTCAACCACAACAACAAATGTACCAGGTATAGACTCAAATTGTATACAATGAGAAATACTTTTGTGCATCTTTATGATCAAATAGTTTATAGTTATTTAGAAACTGTCTCATTTAACTAAAAGTGAATATATCAATATGTATGTATGTTGATAGTGTGTGCATATTTCTATATTTATTATTTATAAAACATGTTAAACTTTAATAACCCTTTTTACTCAGCCACTGACAAAAGGTTAAAGTGTACCAAAAGGGGTATTATTTTAGGATTATCCAAAATCTGTTTTGTTGTAAAAATTTGACTTGCCTAGTCGAAATCTTTAAAGTAATGTGTGAAGTGAATTCGTTTTAACACTTTGAGAACCTCTTGATAACACTCAAAAATCTTAAATATACTGAAAAGGTATGCTCTATCTCTTAGAATAAGTCTGTTTGAAATTAAGTTTCATCATCTCAATAATACCAAAGTTAGGAGTTTTGATTCGTTTTAACACTTTAGCAACTAATAGTAAAAATCACGCCATACATTACTACTGTACTCTTTGATAGCAAACATGTTACAGAATACATTTAATCCTCTCCATGGTCATTAGCTTGCAGTCTTAAAAATTGTCAGATTTTCATCAGTTGTTGAACTGTCTTGTTTTAAATTAGATGTAAATTGGAGCTGAATTTTATTTCTAGACCCAGACATAATGTTTCTAGCTTTTTAATTTACATTTACCATTCTGTTTTTAATTTATTACAGATTTTCATCACAACATTTTTATTTCTTTAACCGATGTCTAGTATTATCATAATTATTAATTGACAATATCTTACACAATTTAATCAGAGAGATATCTTGTGAGTATGCATAAATCAGATCCTGTTTGACTTTCTCCCTATGTTCATCTATTTCAAGGCAGCAACTCAATCAGTTTGTTCTCTCTTCCTTGAGTTTGTTTCAAGACATACTATTGCCCATTTGGCAACACTTTAACCTGCGGGCGTTCAAGAAACATTAACCCCATTTTTGTTTTTTAAACATTTAATTTACAACTAAAAATACCTCCAAAACCTAGAACAACCGGATCAAATCTTTACACAGCTCCTCAATTTTGTTCGCTTTAAATCTTCTTTTGAATCCATATAATGGTCCTAAGCTATGAATTATGGGAAAGCACATACAATTTTATAGACAATCAAGTTTAAAACCAATGCGTATAAAACGTTTTTGTCATTTTACCCTGGTAGATTATATAAATATTAACAATTAACTGCGAGCGTTGTTAGTAAGTGAAAAAACTAATTTAACTGTACATTGGTAAATTAGATCATCAATTATTTACCAGTCCTTAAAAAAGTTTGTGTTCACTTATTTCTAGTTGAAAGCAACAGTATCACATAAAACTATTTACATTTGTTCAAGCTGGCCCAACCAGTAGGCCTGAGTTCTTATGCACTTACACATTTTACTCACACAGCGTTGAATTGTCCATTTTGGCACAACACAAAAATACAACAGTTGATAAATGATCCACAAACAAACAGGACTAGGGTCGTGAAGATGTACATATTTATGATTTTTTCCTAACTTATGGTACAACAATCATATCCACATCTGGTCTTAACATTTCAACATTTTAACTGTAAATCTAAAACAAATATTAAACTTGTAATGATGAAACAAGAGTTAATTAATATTAAAAAAAAAAAAAAAAACTCAAATTGAATCCATTAAAATACTACGTGTAAAATACCATAAGATAAATTTATTACAGTAACCCTTTAGATGCTTTTAATTTCAGAAAAATAATTTTCAAAAGTTAATCCTCCTGCCAGCTCTAAATAATTTATTTTTGTGTATTTCTATGAATTCAAACCTACTCCGGTTCAAAATAAAGTAAATTATAGTAAAATTAAGAAAAGGACTTGGTCCCATTGTTAACTCATTGGTTCCATGAACATATTTGCTGCTGTCTAAATAATAAACACAGATATTAAATTTCATCTTTAAAAAAATGTGTATCTGTAGAAAACACAGCTTTGAAACGATTGTGATTTTTAATTTTGTTACATTTCTGATTATAAAGTGTTTATGAAAGCAAGTTGGGCTGTAAAATTTGGTTGGAATATTTTAGTTTTTATAACTATTTTTATTTAATAGTTTTTGTAATTGTTTGAAATTATATTATATACATTTAAATGTTTATTTATAGCATAGCAGCAATTAGTTTAATTAAAAAAATAATTATATGAAACTAATAATTAAACTACAAATTCTTTGAATAACCTTAAGTTTGGTCTAAAAAAATAGCTGCTTGGTTTTAATTTAAAACCAAATTTTAATCTGAAAATTTCAATTTTAACCAATTCTGGAATAAAAATATCAATGCATAACACATACTAAATAGGAACAAAAGGTTCAGGAACAAAGCTGAATAAAATTTGTTTTTTAATGATGTTGTACAGTAGTAACACCTATGCACTGTTTATAGGTAACTAATATATTAACAACTAACATAGATCACAGCAAATATGTTGAAAACCAAAATTAAAATTTTTTCCCAGTAAACTATGACTTTTACCCAAAGATATGCGTGTTTTTTACAATACTTTCTTAAATGTAAAATTAAGTAAGTAAATTTTATCTGTAATAAAATAGTTTAAGAAAATTTGATTGTCATTCTAAAATATGTTTTTTGTTTCTATTCCATGAAAAAAATCAATATAAAGTAAAAAATTATAAATATTTACTTACCAATAATAATAATAGTATTATACGAAAACATAATCCACAATTCAATTAAGATCAATAACATGGAACTCGAAAAATCCCATGGACATCTTATCTTTCATTAGCCTATTTTTAACACCTAAACATATGACAATGAAAATAAAAATCTGAACTAAAATAAATAAAAATACTTGCATAAAACTGACAATGGCAATACACTAGTTTCATACTTTGGTAAAATAATATTATTAAAATCTAAGTAAATCATTGCATTGGCTACAACTTATTTAAATGTATCAAAGTTGATTTTACATACATAAATATACTTTAATTATAACATGAATCATATTACACACAATTTTATAGGTACTTATATATATATATAAGTTACTTTCGATTATAAATTAGTTTGGTTATTTAAACACAAATGTGACAGAAGTGGTCAAATACAAAATAATTGAATAGTAAAAAGTAAGGGCTCTGTGGTGTAGTGGTAGCACGCTCGCCCAGCAGTGAGATCTGGGTTTGCATCCCAGTGGAGCAAGTACTTTTTAGGATTCAATCATTATTGAAGTTCATGATGAATAAAAATCAGACAGGACAACCAAAACCACAGGCAGTACAAAAAAGCCGAAGTAAATAATTCTATTATATAAAAAAAATTAAAATCAAGTCATAAACCAGAGATTCACAATATCACTGCAGGAACAAACTCCTATTTAATCTCGATACATCAAAATGTTGAATACATTAAAAAATAAGAACTCAGTGATGAACATTCTTACACACCTTAAACCAGAACACTATGTAAGAGAATAATAAGAAGCACTGCTGTTAACAATAACACTGGACGCTTTTCCTTCCTCAACCCTACACATTCAGCTAACATTAGTAATTTAAAAACTTCCACATTGATACCTTATGAAACCACCCTGACCACATCACAACTAAATAATGATGAAGACTGGCAAGCTGCTGATGGTATTGGGTTTTATGATAAGATACTTGTTCACTTATCTGTAAAATTAATTGAAGAAATTTCAAAAAGGGCTCAGACAAACCAAAAATATTTTTAAATAAATTTATACCTCTTCCTTCCAAGAAAAAGTTTTTTCGTTATTTGCTATTCTTCAATCACTAATAACTGGAAAGCAAGCTGGTCAAGTTCCTAGAGATTGTGAATGATTGTATTAAATTCCCTTTACTTTTTTCTTTGGATTTTAAGAAATGTGGTACCCAATACAGCTAATTGCAGCAGTAATCAAAAAATTATTCCAAATAATACTTCAGTTTGAAAATCATGCCTATCTACACAGATAGGTTATATAATCATGATAAAGTTAAAAAAACACAGCTGATCAGATTATAGACATCTGCTTTAATAATCAGCTGAGATTGGCACAAATAATAAGAGGGCGAATACTCAGAGATCTTTAGTATATGGAGGACATTAGCTGCATCTCAGCCTGTCACCGACCCCACAATGTCGACTGCTCCAGGTGAAGAAAAATTTTAGACTTCTCCAGAGCAGCAACGGAGGAACAGAAGTACCTGTGGCAGCAAGCAGAAAACAATAGACTCCTAAAAATGTCTCAATTCTATGAGGATAACTTGTGAAATTCTGTAAGTGAAGAGTCACTGCAAAGTCAATCACTGAAATACACACTAGAAATATCCAATTCCAACTATAACATAATCAACCTGAAATCAGGAGATCATTTGATCAAAAGGGACTCTGTAAGGTAATACTTTTTTTGATGGAGCGAAATTTGTACACTAATATGCTACAACAAACTAAAATACTCAGTTAACCAAAACATTAAACTGGCAAATGATATCCTCCTGGTTTCTTTCTGATGGTACTGTGGTGACGAGTCAGCTGAGATCATTTAATTCTGTCAAAGAAATTCATGTAAACAAAGGGATAAAATCCCAGTTAGTACAAGGAGTCCCTGGCTGTAGCAAAACCACATTTATCATTAACAATTGCAAAGATGGTGAATTGATGATCTTTTCAACTCGAGACGATGCAGCTGACTTGCGTAGACGACTAACAGAGAAACAGTCCGAAATACCTAGCAAAGAATAAACAACAAACAATATACTCAATGATATTCAACAAAATTCAATACCTAAAAATGGGTGCCTAATATAAAAGAGTCATTGCTGATGAGTCTGATATGGAATTATACTTTGGAGACATTCTCAGATAACAAAACCCAGTGAATAATGGATCACATCACATCTTTGTACTAACTAGAAGTCATTATGCATGCTGCTATCTTGAACTAAGCAACAGCCAACATGGTTGAACAGCAAGAAGTGGGGTTGGCTTCAACCTGCTACAACTGTATACAGGATCGCTCTATTTTCCAAAAAGCCATTGTACCCTGGGGGAAGACTATATAATGCACTACCAATCCATTTTAAGAGAATAGAAGAAATAAAGTTTAACAAAGAACTGTGCTGCTGGCTTGTATATAAATCAATTTACATATTCAACGAATGCCTGGACCATGTAAATAGTCTGACAACAGCTTTGTACAACAGGCAAGGGATGAAGAACTGCCAAAACCCACTGATGTCATTCATTTTATCATACAAATTATTGTATATTTTTAAATTGTATTTTATTGACACCAATTCTGAACGCAATGCTTGTGAATAACCAAATATGCCTCACTACTAATGCTAATGCTAATGTTTTCTGATTTCTGATGCAAACTCTATTAGTGTACACAAAACTTAACTGAACATTTAGTACAAATTAAGTAAATAACAAAATTAAATAAACATATGATTAATTAGAGTTATTTTCTATTAAAATCTGACCAATAGTACAAATGTAAATGAATAGTGGTGGTCATAAAAAAGTGAGAGAATAAGAACTCTGTATAAATTTACAGATTTGGTAACAATGCCATGCTGCAACTGACATTACCAAACCAATGTTTGTAAAACCAACTTTGAAACTCTTGCTCTTTGGTCTAAAATCAGTCCATCATCAACCATACTGATCCTTGATTACCGGTAACTGGTCTTTACTGTCTACCATACTTCACATTTCTTTACAGGATTCATTTTTGAGCCGAGTGGACAATTAAACTCTCGGGCAAAGTCTGGTGAGTTGGACAAGGAACCGATGACTCGGAACTTGGGTGGAGCGTGTGCATCTTTTTCTATCTGCAGGTTAGTTGCCTCTTCTGTGCTTGCTGAACACCAGACCTGAACAAAATTGACAAACAATGATTAAAAATCTTCCATTGACAGCTGCATATATCTTTATCTTGATCTTTTTTAAAGGGATTATTGTGTACTGGAAGTGACGTAGAATCTAGGCCTTGTGGGTATCGTTTAAGTAAATAATAATTGTGCGATTGATTGAGTTAGTTTTCATTAGATTCTTTTATTTATTTTAATAGATATATGTAATGGTTATGGCCAGTCTACTTTTTCATGCTGTTTACATTTAATGTGATAAGTAGATTTCATAGGAATATACGATATGCAATGCTATACCATGTGAACCTAATAACTGTTATTAATTTTAATACATTCAGTCTTTAGTTTGAGAACCAGTCATAACTAATAAATAATCTCAAAGTGGTGGCCATTTGCAATTGTGCAAAGGTTTTATTTTAGATACTTTGCAAAATAAACAGAAAATATCACATATTTTAAAACATTCAAGCATTTTAAGCAATTTTTTTCTGGACAGAAACTATTGCATATTATAATTATTGAACATAATAGAGTAAAACTGAAGTGTTTTAGAACTCTCAGATCAATTACGACAATGTTTGTCCTTACATGTTTTTTATATCTCGACATGTTTCTATGTAACAAGCATACATAGTTTTGAATAATTATAGTAACATTAGGAAATAATGGTGAACGCGATAATTATCATAAATTGTAGCCAATTCAAGCAGATAATTTGTTAATTCTTGTTACAGAGATATTAACTTACACATGGCTTGAAACACTTCACCAGCCATTCTTAACCAATAAAAAGTTACACAAAGGCAGCAATTCAAAATTTGTAAAAATTGTTATTTTTAAGTATTTTATACCATAAATCAGAATTAAAATTTATTTAAAATTTTCAAGCAACATTTGTTCTTACTAATTTTATATATATTTATTTAACGTTTAAAGAAGGCAGTTGTTTAAATTTAGAAAAAAGGATTATATATTAGTTTATTGAACAAAGCGCTTATAGAGTAAATCAACAGTGTTTCTATTTACAATGTTTTTGATAACCCAGAAAAAATTAATACAAACCAATTTTTATATGACTCACTAAAAACATCTCTAGATGTTTCAATATGGTTGTTCAAAGGTTCTAGAAGTATATAAAACATTGAATGATCATAAGTGAACTTGTTACACAATTTCTTACTGATTTCTGTATAAAAATGTCCTTGGTTTAAGAAACAAATTAATATGCTTATTATTATTTTTGTATTGTGCGGTTCCAAAATGATGTGGTTTCTAAATTTTTAATTTATGCGTATTTTAAAAAGTCAACCTTAACAGTTGTCACACCAAACTGTTGTACATATTAATTTATCTTTTAAACTAATAATATTTCTCCAGTAGGATATTTTGACATGACAGCCATACATTAAATATGAGCATAGCGTTAGTAGCTAAATTATTACCAAGCTTTGACTGTCACACTTGAAAATAATGTTTTAACCTTATCTCTATAATGGTGATCAAAGGTACTTTTTATGTAAAATTAATTAAAATTGTATAGCATTAACTCATAAACAATGTTGATTACCGTAGCGTGTATGGAATGCTATTTTGGAGGGGGGGTAGGGTTGACATATTGGGTTGTTTGGAATTATAAAATACGCTCCAAAAATTGGAGCTCAGGAATCTTCCCTCAGAAAATGGTTGAGTTTAAGAGCTTATAAATGTATTCTAACTTAAAACAAGCCACTGGGTGAAATTTAATGTGTTTGTATTTAAAAGCAATTGGGGAACGGGGGGAGTCTTGAGCCCCCTTTTATATGCCCTTTGTTGATGAAAACAATTTTCTCATTGCTCGTTATACCTGAGCGAAGCTGAGGAAGAACAGCTGTCTATGAGTAAGATTCAATGCCGGCAGCCGTAGTTCCTCTTTGTTCTTTGACACCCAGTCCAGATACGCCCTAAATGCAGCCTTTAGTCCTCCATTGTCTGCTATGTTCTCACCTGTAATACTCAAAATTGTAAGGATAATAGAATTTTGGACATTTGCTATCGTTATATGTTACAAAAAGTATAACTCTACATTTCAAGGATTTATATAAGGGAGTGTGTGTGTTAAGCATGCCAATACGCTAACTGTAATTTGCAACAGATCTTGCAACCTTACTCTAACTGCCTCTTGAATTCAATTCAAACAGAGTGAAAGCTGACCAAGGTTTGTGACTGAGCTGAACAAATATTTTCTGTGTTGGATGGTGACTGCCTTAGCAGAGTACAATATGTTAATCCATGTGCTATGAGGAAGGGCAGGAGATAAATATGTTTGCCAAAATCATTGAAATTTTAATAGGTTTACATGATTGTAGAGCAGCTCTCAATAAGTTTCAAACAGTCAATGTGACTGTGTAGCTGCATCTGGTGTGTGTTATTCCCCACATAATAATAGCTATGGAGGGAAGGGTTGATTCAATGCAAATGTTGAGTTCAGCTCCACTTCAGCTTTCACATAGTGCAGTGTCTGAAATCTGATGCTGTTTCAGGCTTCAGAGTCAAATTTCAAATGCAGCACTAAGGGGAAAGTGAAATGTAGCTGAACTTAAAATTTGTATGTTATTCTTTTAAGATGCTGAATAAATTTAAAAAAGCCTTTTTTGTGTAGTCATGCATTCAAAATTCATATCTTGCAGAATAAAAATATACCAGTATTTGAAGCTTCTGCATGCTTTGTTTCTTAAATTTTATGTTTAATCATTTCAAACGTGTTAAAATTTTCTATAATTTTTTAACAGTATTGGAACTGTGTGAGAAAGAAAGGAGAAGACCATTTTTGTAATCTATTACCTAACACAGTATTCCGTAATTGTTCATTAATGTTTAAACATTGAGTCAACTGTACTGGGATAAGCTTAAAAACCTATTTCCCCTTTATTTTTGGTTTTTCAGTTTTGCAAATTACTAATTTTAAAAATACAACTCATATTATTTTTTTTCTGTAATAAGTAGCAACTGTGTTGCGAAATTAAAATCAATTGTGCGGGATCATACAAATGAAACGAAGCAAAACTCGGAGACCAAAAATAAGGCAGTTATATGGTTGGGTTTAATTTAACACTGTTCTTATGAACAATCTTATACTGATCTTTCATTTTTCAAGCTGTAATCCTATAACACTTTCAGCCCCAGACATCTATGTTACTCTATAGTAAGTATGAATACCATAATCATAAATCTTCACAAAGGGCTGAGAGTGTTAAAACTTACAAAATCCAATAGAAAATTAAAAAGTACTGTATTTTTGTTAAAAAAAGAAGCTTACTAAAATTTTTTGACGTGACAACGTCTTAAATTAGGTTGCGGCTCGGAGTCACTCATGAAAAAGTGTAACGCCCGGTAACGTTACGATGCCCGTCCAGTGGGTCCGCCGCACGGGATAAAGCAGATAACTGTGGGTCCGCCGCACGGGATAAAGCAGATAACTATGTTTATTCGTGAAAATGTGGAGTGCTTAGATTCGTCATTTACAACAACTACAACAATAAAGGTAAATAATTGTACACTGATATTTCATTATCGTAAACTATGATTGATTGATTAATTGTTAGATTGACACAAAAGTTGAGAAACTGAGTTTATAGGTTATGTCATACTATTGACAAATGTTGATAGTGTTAAGTAAAGTATTAGTTTAAATCACTCTGCAATCAATCGTAATTCAGTCGATTGAGAAGAAACAGCGCGTATTGCTAGTCAAACATTTAACCCCGCCAAACAGTTTCAGCTAAACTCTGGATTAGCGCTCATTTATTATAAAAAAATTAAAATTAGATTTTCTCATCTCTAATTTTAATTTCTTTTTTTAGGTAACAAAATAAAACAGAAACTGGAAAAAAATATCTTTTATCATATTTATTGCCCAAAATACACATGATTTACTATTTAGCGTTCCAGCTCCTTTTTAAATTTTACCCAATGCTTACTGTTTCCTTTTTTAATTATGTATATAAATAATGACATTTCGTGCTTATACGTAATAGAATAGGACTAGAAAATAAGTATATTACATATTTAATACAAGGTTATTATAAAAAATTAAATTTACATGTCAAAAATTTGAAAACCAAATATTTTACAAATTCTTAGTCCTCTAACGGGTGTTATTTTTCTAATTACAAAATGGTTTTCAGATGTTTATAGAAGTAAATAAAAGGTTGTAACACTTATTGGAGTAAAAACAAGCCTAAATACATAATTATAAATATAAAGAGTAAAAATATTTCTACGAGGAAAAAAGACTTTTATCGCCATTCAAGAAACTGTTTATTTCAAAAGTTTATAAATATATAACTTTCGTAAAACGATGATCATATAACACATAAAACTACACAGTAGTTTACCGATCAACTATTCGCACTGCTTCAACAGGATATGAAGAAGAACATAAGAGCTGTCCGGCGAGGCAGTGACGTACGCATAAATGCGCTTGCGGCGTTGAGCAATACTACCAAATTGCCAGCTGTTCAACAAAAACCGGTTCAGTATCGATCGATAAACACAAAGATTGTCACGTGATGTGGCACAGCCCCGCTACACTACTGTAACATACACCTCTCACAGTCTAGCAGACAAACTCTGAACTAACAGTGCAAAATAGTAAAAACAAGTATATTGCGCGTCTACGCGCTTACGGCGTTCAGAGCAAAGTCGATCCTCGCGCGCATAAGCGCTTACGGCGCTTTAAGGGTTAAAATAACAAATTATAACCTCTAACCTGTCATAACAGTGCGACCAAACAAACGAACTAAACCGACCAATCACCACGCGCGGAGTTAGAATTTAACTGTGTTTAGCAAGAATTTCAAATTCCAATTTTAGTAAATGTTTTATTCAACTTTACCATTTACAATAACAAATTTTAATTAATTTCAAATTATGTACAATGTTTTAGTAAACAAAATATATTTCTATAGTTAAAATTTGTGCAATTCTTATTTTCATTCAATTCCTTGTTCCTATTGTGCAATTTAATAATATTCATATCAATAAATATTCTACCGAGAAAAAGACGTTGTCACGTAAAATCTTCGCCCGTAAAACCGACTTTACAGGCAACCATAATTTTTTAATATTTAAAAAATAAGTACACTGCATATTCTACATAATCAATTGCAAACTAAAATATCACAAGGAAATATGCATGAAAAATTGCTAAGGTTAGTCATAGAATGTCTTGGTTCATGTAGAATTATTACTAAAAATAAAAAAGTGTTCTTTACTTTCCATTTCCTTTGTAATTCAGAAAGATCTATTTACAGTGACACAATTTATTGTTACTTATTACTCAGGTCATTTTAAAATATAATAGGATATTCCTTATCCATCCATATAATAATTTGGCTTTAAAGTAAAATATTTCATGGGATCTTTATAAATATCTCATGTTTATGTGAATTGTGAATGTTTTGAAATCAGACAATTTTATAATTTGAAATGAATAATATCTCCAAGTTAATAAAAGTTGTATACACTTACTAATAAATATAGTATGAAAAATACAAAGGTGCTTTTACGAAGTAAGATCTCTTAAACCTGAAAACATTCATGACAGAAGTCTAAAGTTTATTTTGATAACCAGTGATTTTATTATTAGATTGTCAACAATTCTAAAGAACATTGTTTTTTAGTGTCAGAAAACCATATATAAAAACAATTTAAAAAATCTTACCAAGGGTCTGTTTGCCGTTGAGGTGTTTTCCATTGATTTCGTAGTCGCTGTATTGTTTGACCACACAGTCTGTCTGATTCTTGAACTTCTCTATGGTTTTGTTGTTCCACCACTGGTGAAGATTTCCAATCTTGTCATACTCTCTTCCTGGGAATCAATTTAAAATAATAATGAATACTGAACTGCTTGTTTTTAACATAAAAGGCTGACAAAATAGGTTACAAAGATTAAGGTGTGTTTTTGTTCATAACCATATTATAAAATACAGTATACTGTTCAATGTTCTTCAACAACTATGACAATCCTTGTTTTACAAATACAAGTTATCAATACAATTCTCCAATTCTTAGTGTAAAATATTTAATTCTTACAGAATATTCTGTTTAAATTAATGTTTGAAAGTATTGACATCATTAAATTACTTTAATATCAGATTTTTTTAAATAAGTAACAATGGCAATTAGTATTTAGTTGTGTTATGGGACTCATGTTATAAGGTATGATTTTATAAAGTAATAAAACAATGTATTTAGATTAAAAGATTGAAAATGCCATTTGGTACATCTTTCTACATCTATTAGTATAAAAGTTGTTAAATGTTTTTAAGAAAGACATGGATGGTAGTTAAACTCTAAGAATAATTATCTATTACTAATACAAAAATTGCAATGATTCAATAAAACATGTCTCTCTTTTCAGTAAATTTAATGTAGAAAAGTTACTTAAATCGAGGTATGATTGTATATTTTCTTATCGACTATTTACACATGATTATGCATGTATAGTAGGAGGCTTTTGGCAGCGACATGACCTAGGTCAGTGAGGCACGGTGTGGGGGAGAACTGTGTGTACTTTTGCAAACATAGACTAGGTACTGCCACTGCTTATCTTTCCCAATCGCTCTTGTGATTATACACACACCAATGTTTTTACACATGACTGTACAACTTCGGCCTGTTCTGGGTGCATACACAGCTATATGCCTCCTACTATAGTGTATATATGAACATTGAACCCACTTATACACTTAAAATATGGGTATATTAAAAATATAATGTTTTAGTTATTATAAAAAATATACTCAGACACCTATATAAAAAACTCACCGAATTAATACTCAGTGTAAAATTTGTATCTCCATAAACTACTCACTACCCCTATTAATGTATCTGTCCTCAAATGGATACATGGATACATTTTAATGAGTTCTGAAGCATTTATTTTAGGCAGGTTATAATATTTGCCTTCACCTACAGTATATAAAAATGGCCAACATACCCTGGTCATCAAATGCGTGAGTGAGCTCGTGGCCCATCACCACCCCCATGGCCCCATAGTTGAGAGCCTGCTGGTGGCTGATGTCGTAGAAAGGCGCCTGCAGGATACCGGCCGGGAATACTATCTGGTTGCGGGTCGGTGTGTAGTAGGCATTTACCGTGGGTGGGGTCATGTTCCATCTGCACAGAATAGTTGGCCATTTAGTTTTCCTTATAATAATTGCTCTAAATAAATCGTAGCATAAACAATTATGTGGACTATAATATCTCTTTCTTTAAAAAAGGCTAATGATTATTAACTAATCTTGTGAAGATGTAAAAACCAAAAAGGTTTTTTTTTTGTAATCAATCAGATTTAATGTAAGAAAATGGGTTTGAGTTTCATAAAAACTCAGTTCCTGAGTACTCCACTGCGATTGAAAAAGGCTGTTGAGTGTATTTACATAAAGAATCAATACAAAAATACCCATATATTTTCCTTTAGGAGTATTGGTTTAAGTAATTTTACTTTAAGAGTAGCCAATCCCTTTTTAAGCCTTAATCTGCCTGTCCTCATGGACTACGAGAGGGTACCTAAAAGTAACCGGAATTGTATTGCTGGCAGCCGGCAGCGTGTAGTACACATTCCTGCCGCTAGGCGTGTGTCGCGCAACCCATTGCGAGCTCAGTGACCCCAGTTCCGTTGTCCTAGTGCATTCTGTTCGTTCGTAATGACTGTTTTCGCTAACCTTGTTTTGTTCTTGTTTCGTTTTTTGTCATGGCAAGTTTAAGTGAACAACGTGCAGCTGTGAAATTTTGTTTTTTAATTGGTAAAAATGCTGCAGAAACTATTTTAATGTTGAATACAGCTTACAAAGATGATGCTATGGGGAAAACTCAGGTCTATGAGTGGTTCGCTCGATTTAAAAATGGCGACATGTCGATTGAAGACAAACCTCGTTCTGGACGTCCAACAACCTCTCGAACGGACGAAAATGTTGAGAAAATTCGTGAACTTGTGCTCACCGACCGTCGACAGACAATTGAGGAACTATCAGAGAGTGGTGGGTTAACTTGGAGCTCGGTTCA
Organism: Homalodisca vitripennis; assembly: GCF_021130785.1. Lineage (NCBI taxonomy): Eukaryota > Metazoa > Arthropoda > Insecta > Hemiptera > Cicadellidae > Homalodisca > Homalodisca vitripennis. Next base: position 134,354,232 of record NC_060211.1, on the reverse strand, counting down.
GCGAATTTTAACAGGAGATTTAGGACTGAAAAGGGTTGCTGCCAAATTTGTTCCTCGACTTCTGACAGACCATCAAAAGGCACATCGAGTTGAAACTTGCCGTCTTCTGAAAAAACATCTCGAAAATGATCCAGATTTTCTGGAAAAGGTAATGGTGATGAGTCATGGTGCTATGGTTATGACCCAGAAACGAAGCAACAGTCAAGCCAATGGAAGTCGCCATCTTCACCTCGTCCAAAAAAATGTCGGCAAGTCAAATCAAACATCAAAACCATGTTGATTTGCTTTTTTGATGCTAAAGGCATTGTTCATTCTGAGTTTGTTCCTCCAGGTCAGACTGTCAACCAAACATTTTATTTGGAGATTTTAAGAAGATTGCGCAACAGTGTTTGCCAGAAAAGACCCGATTTGTGGCAGACTGGAGACTGGTTCTTCCACTACGACAACGCACCGGCACACACAGCCATCTCAGTTAGGCAGTTTTTAGCCAAAAACGGCATGGTTCCGCTGCCCCACGCACCTTACTCGCCTGACCTCGCTCCATGCGACTTTTTTTTATTTCCACACATGAAAAGAGGCTTGAAAGGTCAACGATTTGACAGCGTTGAAGAGGTCAAGAAAAAAAAAAACGAAGCTCGAGCTTGCAGCCATTTCTAAAGATGACTACAAAAAATGTTTTGATCAATGGAAATACCGTTGGGACAAGTGTATTAGTTGTAATGGAGATTATTTTGAAGGAGATAAGGTCGTATTGTAAAAAATTTGATAATATATAATTTTTATAAAATAATTCCGGTTTTTTTTGGGTACCCCCTCGTACTGACTTGTGCAAGGATCTTATCAAACAGAATAAGGGGGTTTGTCAATATAGCACAAGGTTAATAGTACTGATAAAAAGTGCTATGGTCACAGACAGGATTTGAACCTTCACTTAGATGCTAAGTATATCTTAGACCACTCTACCACCGACAAACCCAATGCAGTGCTATTTAGTAATACAATTAATTGTATTACACTACTAAATATTTATCACTCTGACAAATTGTTTACAGTAATCAAGATAGACTATTAAGTTGACTTTTTTGTCTGACTTAGCAATCAGTAATTATTGCTACATGGATACTTATTTCCCTCCTCTTAGTTATAGCAGTCCTATCATAATTACATCTCTTGAAGACTTACTTATTCACTTACTGGTTGTAAGGTGAATAAAGAAACTTATGTGGAAACCCAGATAAGTATGAAGTAGCTAGTTCATACAAATGGTCAAGGCAATAATGTTCAGTCACTTAAAGCTTTTAGTTCATTCTATGTTCACTCAAAAACCAATGTGTTCAATGCTTCACACTTAATTCAGAAGTTACAATGACATAAGTATCACCCATTATCAAGTATGTTCTTGTAACCAGAGGTTTGGAAAAAATCCATTTAAGGGTTCCAGGACTTGCTATACAGACTCTTCAAGTACGTAATACAGATTAAAATCCTCTTCTGGTTCCGGCCTCTAATTCCTCTGTGGAACTGCTGTTTCTTTACAGAGGAACGATCTAACTTCTGCTTTTCCATCATGTTTTTGAAGTCACTGCTTCTTATCTTCAGTTGATTTTATTTTTATTATTTTTTTGAATTCATTATACGCAGCGGAGCTCTTGGAGGGTTTCCGTTGCAAATGTTATGACAAGGGCAGCTTGAAAAGGACTTACTTTCAAGTTGGTATTTTGTGTAAAATCAGTATTTATATCAGAGAGCTGTGAAATAAGATTCACTTCCACCTGTTATATGACACCTGGTATGGCGTATTCCTACCTTGTATTGTAATCAGGTATTCAGGTGTTGTACACCTGAACTAAACTGTGGTGTGGTGTAGGTGCTAAACTATATAATGCCTTTGATCTTCCTGACCAACATGTATGGAACAAAATATTCTTTACATTGATAGAAGCACTAACATTAAAACCTTCCTCAATCAAAAACCTAACAGTACAGTACCTAGTCTTGTTGACAGGAGTGCCCAGGTTCTGAAGATTTCTCCTCAGGTTGAACTGGTTGGCGTGGATGTTGTTCTGAAAGTAAGTGTTCTGGTTCACATTCAACTCTTTGTATCTCTCGTCCAGTTTTTCAGCATCCAAGATGAAGTCAGGAAACCCTACAAAAGGCATACTGTAAGCCTCCCAAATGATTTGGTCACATCAAGCAAAAACTGCTTTTAGGTAGATTTTGTATACAAAATCAGCCTATTACAATTAATTGTCCTAATGTTAGTACTTACTGGAAATTCTGGTATTACTTCACCGAACATGATCCTCCGAGGAGTGGTGTATATAGAAAATTATATATGAAGGGGGAGTTGCTAATACACTGGGTGGTTTAGAGGAATCCCTCCAAAAATAGGTGGGAATTCCCCCCCCCCCCATGATGTTGTTGAGCTTTAAGAACTCATAAATTTGTTATAGCTTAAAATAAACTACTGGGTGCAATTTTAATGTTTTTTTTTAAGTTGAAACATGGTACAAAAATGATTTTATAAATATCTTGGCTAAGTTTGTTGGCCAGCTTGGTTCACCATTTCAACATAGTGATGGTTCTAAGTTCAAACATCACTACTTCCTCTATTATTTATGAACCTAGAGAAAAAACTATACAAACATTTCTGGAATGGTTATAATATTTAATACTTTTCTGGTTATAAACAGTTTTTTTTTTAAATCTGAAATGGTTTTTGAGATACTGAGTACATGTAATTCCCATGAGAATAAATTAACAATGTTTCCGTTCTCACAAAATCTACCTATCAATTCTTCTGACTGAGCTGGAAGGACTGATTTTTATTCTACTGCAACAAAAACCTGATACTAACTGAGTTCAAAAACTTTTGTTTTTTCAGAGCTACCTGCATAAACGATTTATAGTAATTTTAATCTTAATATTATATATCATTGTTTATAATTAAAACATAATTGGATTTTAAGTAGTAATTTAATAAATCAAAGTTATTTATTATGATTAGTATTAATATTTGTTTACCTAACATCTCACAGGAATACATTCACTACGTAAGGGTACAGTATTAGTAAGAGACATGATACTGAAACTATGTGCTAGAAACTGAGCTACTCAGTAACCCAAATATAGAACCAACAAAGTACTATAATTTTTAGGGAACTGTTCAATACTTCTAACCTAAGCATATTTTATGTTCGTCTAATTTCTAATGTGAAGCTAATGCCAAAAATCTCTAGTGCAAAGATTTACCAAAATATGCAATGCGCTGATAAAATATTGAATTTTATTTAACAGATTAGGTTGTAAAATGATTAAGCAGTGACTAAAATAATTAAATATAACAATAAAAAAGTGATCTTTTACCACATGAATAGTCATGGAAGCAATTCACATATATATTATTTTATCCGTCAATATGTGCAGATTATCATCCTACATGATGCAGTCATGGCTTTGCTTGAGTTCAGAACCTTACACTGGTGTTCTCATATCATTTTTTCTTATCATCAAATGCTTCTCAAGAAGGGCTGAGAACTTTGCAACAGGCTAAGACTACACTTTTGGGTAGTCAAATGCCAAATATGCCAAATCATTAGTTTGAGAACTAATAACAGGTTGTGTGTTTCTGTTACCTCATCTTCCATTTAGAGGCATAAAATAGTCTACCTTAGAATATAGATATAGAGCTATCTGAGTTGATTTTTTCTATAGAGAATATGATATACAGTACCATTACAAATATGTATTTAAAAGTTACGCATCACTGCAACATATATTGCTTGGCTTGTTTATTGGTTATCCAAATAACTAACATATTGGACACTTAGATATTAAGAATTATAATAAATAATGTTAAGAAAGATAGATGGGTCAAACAAAATCATATAGTTCAGGGCATGACTCTGCTTGTATTTTATTTTAAAGTTATATCATAGTATTTGGCTTTGTTAACTGTGTTGCTTATCCATTTCGAGTCTTATTTTGTTACTATTGGAATCATGATTCTTCCTTTGTTTTGACAAAGCTTTTGTTCCTAGGGTATATGACTACTTAACTGGTCTCAAGAAGTTGTGTTTCAAATTAGTTATGACAAATAACACAGGCAAATATTTCTGTAATAATTATGTTCTCCTTTCAAATCATCAATTGTCACTAACAAACATTAAACAAAGAAAAAGGAATACTAAAGAATGCAACTGACCAATCATATCGGTGATAGCATCTGCTTTCTCCTGAGCCAGCAGTCGAGTCTCCGCGTCCATCCAGGTCAGGTACTTGAGGTTTTCCTTGAAGGCTGTCCTCACACTGTTTATCATTTCCTCTGCCTCCAGATATACAGAACAAGTTTAGACATAATTGTAGATGTAAAATGGGTGGGAGAATGAACTATTTATTATTATTATGGCACAAACAGTTTTTTGGTCTGTACTATTTGTGTTGATAACAGGGTTGTTATATGTTTTCTATGATCTAAAGTCACATTATTCTCAACTCTAGAAATATTGAGTGAAATCATTTTCTGTGCTCCAGCCAAATGTGTTTATAACATTTTACCTAGATTGCCATAGTGTTGGCCGATAACTTATGCTATGGAACAAGTAAGGGTTCACTGAGAACTCTGGCTTTGTTACAACTAAAGCCCATGATTTAACTCTTGTGTCTATATATTAAGTATCTTTCTAGAAGATTACAGCCTTTATTTGACAAAATTATTAGGTGCACACTTGTTAGGCATGTGTACACACTTTTTTTAACACTAACAATAATAAATGTCAGTTATTGAAAAGAAGTATTGTGCACATGACATAACTTACTAAGAAATACGAGTATATTAAATCTGCCTTTATTTTGAAAAAAAAAAAAAAAAAAAAAAAAAAAAAAAAAAACAATTATCATTACTACCTAGTGGAGGTGAGAGGATTAGAACCCCTCCAAAAAGCCCTAAAAACCAATAAAATATTCACTTCAATGTTCTACCTTAAATTAAGACTATCTAATTAATACAAATTTATATTGTTTCAGATTTATTCTAAACTAACTAAGAACTAATGTAGTTTGCTCGTCAATAAGATTCACCCTCCCCTCCGAAGCCAAGTCCTAGTTAAGTCACTCGTGCTTATGACCAAACTTGTTTTTAGAATTTTATTAAATCAGTTATCCAAGTTCAGTTATTGAATACTCCTCAAACTTGCTATAAAATTGGATTTGAGAACTTGGTGAACCACATTAAACTTAAGCTTGGTTTCTGCAGATGTTTGTCCTGAATTTCCAAACTTAAGTTTCCAACTCCAAACCAATCTTGAAACAAGGTCAAAAGATGGAGAGTTTAAGTGAAAGGAATGGTAAAATGGAGTGACATTCTCAGCATATGCCCCATTCCAATGTTAATTGCTTTTCTCAATTTCCACGGTATTCACCAACTTGATTATCTTTAACTGTCCCCATTACACTATAAAACAATAAGTTTCATTTTTAACTAATGGTTAATTACAATCTGGGTATTTATTAGTGAGTATAACACATTAAGTAATAACTGTTTGTTTGATTTTCAAGTGAAAACGTTACTTTTATGCTAATGTTGATAATGGAAATAGAGTATCCCCTTAGTAATGTATGCAACTATTCCATTTTATGCAAGAAAGCATTTCAATATAATTAAGATTACTTGTGTTGTTTTAACCTTATTAAAGTTTGAAACTGCCGCTGAAAATTATTTGAATATAAGATATTAATTTCATATTCATAATATGCAACATCTGTAGAGGTTCATATTCAACCATACATGTCCTTGTTCACTATTTTCACTGTTTGGTATACTTCAAGCTAGTCTCCAAGTCTTGCAATTTCTACTGTTATTAGAAATGATGTATTTCAAAGTTCGTTTGCCAAAGTTTTTGGATCTTTTGGTAATTTTAGACTCTCATTAACAATTAAAAGTCTGGTCATCTTGAGTAAAAGAACAGAAACTCAGCCAATTTTAACACAGATTAAATAATAAATGCATCAACTAGTTATGCTATAGTAAACTATGCTTAGAAATTTTAAGTGAAGCAATCTATGAAAGACATGGATTAGAAATGTACAAAATGAAGACTATATCTAAATTTATGCGGGTATAATCTTTTAATTGACAAAAGAAATAAAAATGAAATAGATAATGCGCTGTTTAGAATAAAATAAAATTATATTGGCTGAGTATATAGTTTGAGTTCTTGGAGGAATTTAATGATTCACGTATTGTTTGAAACATTAAGTTAAATTATAATAAAAATGGAACAATCATTAATTACAATACAGCATACTAATACACATTCTATTATAAGTATGTAATACTTATTGAATACATTATATTTTGACCTATATATATATATATATATATATATATATATATATATATATATTATATGTATTTGACAATAACATTTTCTGATCGTCAGCTTTAGTTATCTTTTTTTAATTTTAGTTATTTAGTGAATGTTTCTGTGGTGTTAGTTATAAAAATAATTTATTTTGTGATACTATTAATCTGTATTTGTGAAGTATATGCATTTGTGAACAATGATGTTACAATTTGTTGATTGATGAGTGGTTTGATGCATCCAACTTATTTTAGACTTGTCTATATCATCTGAAGCTCAGAGTATGAGACAGTTTTAATTGGTTTAAACTAGTTTACATGGTTTACTTGCCCTGGACATACTTTTATAAACTTACAGTAAGCTTCTATGTAACTCTTCTGCCTGATTTGATATTCATTACCAATTGTACCATTAGCAAAAACCAATGTTTTACTTATATCAGGGCAACCCTATGGGTATCCAGGAGCAGAACATCACTAACTGCAAATGTCTAGATATTGGGGTAGAAGGGTGAATCAATAGGTCTAATCTACTGCGGAGGATGACTGTTGGTGTTCGAGGAGACCTCTTAGTTAAATGCTACTGCTAGCCTTAACATGAGCGAGTGCTGTTCCATGCTCACTTTTACTGAAGAGGTTGGAGCAGAGCTGGCATCCCCTCCTTCTAAGGAGTCATGACTGACATATAGAGCTCGCTATCCCTCCTCATGGAATCTGACAGAAGAGGGTCCCTACACTTAACCTTACCCAACCTAAATATCCTTCCACTCTGGAATCAAATGCAAAGGTCCTTTTAGGACTATTTGCAATGAGAGATTTATCAGCTTTTTGCCCTAAGTGAATAAAAGAATGTACCTAAGTTCACTGACTCAGGCATAGAATAAGCTTATAATGAGTATACATTCAACTAATTTCTATCTAGATCTCAAGCTCAGAATGATCTTCTAAAACTGATCGTTCAGTAGACATTCATTTTTAACTTTGGATAACTTTAATGGCGCAGTTTGGAATGAGCTCAATGACTAATACTTTTTCTGTAAAAGCCAAGACTAAAATTGTGCTCTGTTCCTAAAACCTTTCTGAGCTTACCAGCTTAGGAAAATTATCTTGAACAAGGTTAATGCACTTTTGGTGATAGTTAAGTCTTATTTATGATAATTCTTTTTCACTTCTGATATTATTAAGTGAAAAAAATTAAAGGTACTATTGATAAAAAAACGTTTTTTTCCTAAGGTTGTAAAAATCTTAAATATGCAACAACAGTGGAATGTGAATATCACTGTCAACTTTTTCTGCAAGCTGTATAGATTAACTACCTTAGGAATGTTCGAAACAAACAGGCCCATATTTGATGGTATATACTAGTTTTCATGTTTGCTTTAGCATAGACCTCAATTTTATAATTATTTTCATAGTTTAATTGTTATTAGTTCTAAAAAGTGAAATACTTCTTCAACAAAATACAGTTTTGAATACAGTCCCTGTGACACATTCTATTAAGGAAATTTTTTATTAAGAAATTATTAAGAAAATGTCATTGTAATAACTGAAACTTCAAAAGTACTGAAGTAAAATTTTTTTGTATGAATTTACATCTTTTAGTATGTACAGAACCCAATATAATTATTTCCAGAATAGACATTAATTATTAGTGTAACAATAAATAAATTTCCATAACAAATAAAGATAGCTGTTTTGATAATTACAATTTCTTAAACTTTTAGAGGCTTACCATAGTTTTGGAGTTGCCCTGAAAGAGTTCCCGCACATACATTGCTCCGATGGCGAACCCGATGACATTGTTGGTGTCAGACACACAGTAGCGCCAAGGTTCTTCTCCTCCTTCTGCACCAATGAGAGCTTTACGAAGACCCTTGTATGCATCCCGGAATGGCTTGGACAGACACGCAGTCAGACTTCGCACTGTCTGCCATACTAGGTAGTTGTTGAGTATTCTGGAGAGAAAGAAGTGAATTATATTAAAAATCTACTGAATGAGGTTTAATATTGTTCTTAGAAGGAAAAACTCAAGGTTGCTTTATGACAGCCGGCTCTTAACTCTTTACTAGAGATGATGTTTCTTTTCTGGTGCTGAATCAGAGGCCCAGAAGACTAACCACATTTTTGCGTAGCTAAGTTAGTAAATTATTTAGTTTAGGCTACTTTGGGTAGTTAGGTTAGACTCACGTCTTCCCCTCAAGAGTTGCATTATACTCCCGGATGATGATCGTGAGGTTTCGTAAGTAGTCAGGAGCGTAGACGACCACCTTCTCCTTGTCTGTGATCTTCTTGTTCACCAGCCGCAGAGCATCTGAGAAGTAGTCCTTCCATGACATCTGCACAACATTTTTATAACTTCAACCACTTATAAAATACGAGACAGTACAAACAATAAAGAACAAGTAAGGTGCAATCCAAGTGTTACAGCTGTGCGCCTACTGTTCTGTACTATAAAGTGCAATTTATTGTTACAAATATAAAATATAAAATTTTTATACAGATAAACTCATTATCTGGTACTTCGGTATGAATATACTAGAAATACACATATATAGTTTGGAAAATTCACTCAGTACTTGGTCGTCTGCAGGGCGATTCATGGTGCTCGGCATAGCTCAGCCATGATACAAATACCTTAATATTTTAACTGAAAACTTTGTTATTTTTTAAATTATTGTGCAGTACCTGTTTGTAACTTTGATTTTTATTTATTAATGTTGTTTAAGTGATCATTTTAATTGTTTAAATTTTAAGTGTTAACGTTGAAGCTTTCTAGTCACACTGATGGTACAAAGTTTTTATCTTCCTCTTTTGTGCATTTTTATTTAATAAATTATGTATTTTATTTGATACAATTTTAATTTTTACCACTAGAATAATTTTTTTCTTCAGACCACAAACATGTTAACAATTTAAAGGAAAATAATTTTAGTGTGATCTATTTTATATTAGTATTATAGTACATGCTTACTACGTTTATGGCTATGTCTATTGTACACTTGAGTATTTAATGACAATAAAGACTTCTTGATTCTTGATTCTCAGATACACTAAAGCAACATTATTTAAAGTACTATTTAATATTATGTTAATCTCATTCTTGTGCTGTGTACAATTTTAATTTTGTAAATAAAATTATTTAATAGTGTGACATTACTTTGTGGACACACTGTACATACTGTAAAAATAACCATATCTTTACCTTCAGTCATTTTTCCGTGGGTCTGTTTTTAAAAAGTCCCCATTTACTTCTATTTCTAAAATTATCCATGGGAAAATAACATTTTGTTCTATTTTTATATGTCATAAAAGGTATTTTAAAGGTCTATGACCAAAAAAATCATTTTCATTTGAAAAATTTATCCAAAAGAAACAATTGAACACACTTTCTTGTATATTGTATTTTTTTACAGGAAGGGTTATAGCTTCTTTGTACAATCAAAAGATATTACCATTAATAAAAATAAACTTATGGAACTCACGAAAGGTGCTATCTCCTGGAGTTCAGCAATTGCTACTCTGTGGTACATCTTTTCCTCGTCCCTGCGATCCTCAGAGGGGATGGTAATATCAGCCAGCTTTGTCTCAAAGTCAATCACCTGCTGCATTTGAGCTTTAGTACTGTTGGGCTCTCCTCCCAGCAACACCCCAATCTGAGAGAAAATAGTTTTACTGTCGGCTTAGTTAATTATATATCTATCTATTTAATATAATAACTAATTTTGGAATGGTATGCAAGTGTTATTTATTAATAATATATCCTCACTGTAACATATATACAATGTAACATTCTTCAGGGATAAGTTTTCAGCTCTTTGCTGTTTTTTATTTATGTGAATTACTTTCTTCACATAACCAGACAGTATTATTATTTGCAAATACTATTTTGACTATCAAGAGCAATAATTATAAACCTCTTAAATTTAAATTGAGTTATTTCTAGTATTTAAGTATATTGACAATGGATTCATGCTTTCCAAAATTTGTAATTACAATTTTTAATATAATTCCAATTTTTTGAATGCTTCTTTAAATTAATTGTTATAGTTGAACAAATGTTGTACATTTAATCTAGTTTGATTAGAGTTGAAACAAATTAGAGCAGTTAACACACAAATTTCAACTTAATCCATGCTTCTTAAAAACAATCGTCAGACTTGATAGAACTTACTTTTAGGAATGTCGTGGATGAAGTGCAGTTAATTTAAAACCATTAAAACAATATTAAATTATAAGTTTTATCCTTTTTTTTCTTTTTTAAACAAATATAAAAACAAACTACTAATTTAGGAGTGATAGATATCTATTTGTTACCTCCACCCAAGAACATAGCCAGGACAAGATTTGTGGGGGAGGGGGTTTAAGACGATTAATATTTTCCCGAAGTGGATAGAAAGTAAGGCAATTGCTTTGTTTCTTAAAAAGTTCTTCGTTTCAATGTTGAGAACGATCTTTCAGAAGTAAATGTCAGTAATATTGAATTATCTAGATAATAATAATCGTTTGCTAAAAGTCAATGAAAAACTTGAAAATTTGGAGGTCCAGACCCCTTGAATCCCCTTGCTGGCTTAGTCCTTGCCTCCACCCAAAGACCACAATGAAGACACCTTAGTTGTAAAGTGAACCCAGTGTGGCAGGCTGATTAACATGATGAATAATGTGGGACTTGGATGTTATATTCATAATTGAGATTATATCCATGATTACAGCCCTGGGCTATGGGAAATATGAAAGACTGAATTACTTTGTACTGGGGTATGTAAGTAATGTAGTATTACATAATTTAGACTTGTACCTTTTCCTATTCAGTCAGAATCCTCAACTCTTTATTCTTGTAATAGTATCATAATAAATGCCATTGATATATAAGGTGGCTTTGTCATCTTACCAATAGGGAAGAAACATTTTCTTATTATCAAATACATCATGGGAGCCACCACACTGACAATTATATGACCAAATTAAACCATATAGTCCCAAATTAGCTTAAATAAATGTTATGTAGTTTACCCTTAGCAATTGTATTACAAGACAGTTTATTCACTTTATATTTTTTATAAACATTTACATGAACAAATGGCCTAATATTCCATGAAATAGAAATGTTAAATTGAATACAGTTTGATCATAATATATCACAAGGATGATTAAAAAATTCATGGTCAGTTCTGAGTTGTCTCTCCCCCGGTGCTCCTCCTATTTTGAATGGTTCATGAAGGAATATAGCCCAAAATATGATAATAACAAATCCTTTTGTTCATGTAACAATTAATATAGGATTTACAGTAAGCAAGGACTTCAAGGCCTTATAGAAGAGAGAAGATATAAGCAAATGTGGTGAACCAGTGTTGTCAGTATATGTTTCATTGAATTAATTATCACTCCATGTAGTAAACATAGTTATCAATAACATTAGATTCATTAAAATGGACTCACTTTTGTCATATAATCTAAGTATGCGGTCAGCACTTTTTCATTGGCAGTCTTATTCAGATAGGTGTCCCTTGTGGGCAAAGTAAGGCCTCCTTGGTCAATCTAGAAAAACAATATAGTTATTATTAGACTAATTTAATACAATTTAACTATAGTAATATCAATCAAAACCTTATCCTTTTAGTAAGTCAAGATTTTCCACATCCATCCCTCTAGTACAGTAATGATAAAATAATTTGGGTTTTGAATTTGGAGGACATGAGTTGAATAAGCAAACTGGAAATGAGGATAAGGATAGAGAATATGTGTTGATAGGAGGTTCCTCTCTTCTGGAATTCTGTCAGAGAGCTCTTCAAAAACATCATGTTAAAAAGAAACTCTCTTAAACCCATATTACAAATTCCTTCAATTGTACTCCAGTAGACAGAACTAAGTGGAAATGCTAATTCTGACTTTACTATAGCAACTGATGGCAGAGCATTATAGCTGTTTGCTTGCTACTCACTGCTTTGGATTTCTTTCTTCTAAGTGTGTTTCTTTCTTCGTCTCACGTCCTTTATGTTCTTGTTTTTGGAATAAAATATACTTGCTGATTAGGTACAATGATACATGACAAACCACAACAGGTTTCGAGCTCATTGTCTCATAGCCAGGGTCCAATGATTAAACAAAATTAAAATTGAGGATAATTAAATCATTCAGAGATCAGCATTGTATTACACTGTAACTTTGACATATCTGTCTGTCCTGTCATTGGAGCCAATGGTTTATTGTTTCCGATGCAATTCAAGTAACATGCCAATGAGAATTGTAACATTCTCTTCATACATCGAAGTAAATGAAAACCATCCAAACTAAAATAACTTTAGGAAAAGATTGAACTTAATCCTTTAAAACTGAATTAGAACACGTAAATATTTTTAAAAACTATTAAGTGCACAAATTTTTAATTTTATTATATTACTTATATAAACTTAATCTACTCAAATGGCTTTCAGGAAAGTAGAAAATCTATATTTTAATGTAATGTATTAATTATTTTTGTAAGTTCTTTTAAATGTTTTTAATGGGAAATCAAATTTAATTCCAATATAATTTCCTAAGATAAGTTAATGATTCTACTTTAATTGATTTTACTAAGATATCATAAAATGTAATGGATTTAAAACTAGCAGAAAAAAATAATTTGGTTGATAACAATTGTTGTTAAATACAAATATAAATACAAAAGAAAATGTATTTGAATAGTTATTCAGTAACATCACTGCTGACGTTAACAGAAATTTTGGATCACTGGTCACCTGTATAATATAGAGGCTAGAGTTTCTATCATCCTCTTGCACAGCCCAGGAGAACAGGCCGCCCATGTTGTATTTGTTCTGCAGGATGTGCAGTGTTGTCTGCAGGCTAAACGTACTGACGTTCCATGCGCTGCCAGACACGTTCCACCCTCCCACCTGGCAACAGAAGGTATAATTCAGATGGAAACTTGACATCAAAACGAACATTTGCTATAGTTACAAAAAAGGATACATTAATGTTGAGTTAACTATGAGTAGTTATTCAATATCATGTAATCAGTCACTAAGTTGCACAGTTTAATATGCATGCTAATAGACTTAAATTTCATAGTTTGATCTGGCTCAAGGTCAAAACAAATTTGTTGGATAGAAATCAGACCGAATTGTTGGTAATATGATGATGCTTTCTTCTGGATCAGCCTATCAGTGTATAGGAATAACAGAAGAACATCTCAGTTCACATTTTTTGCATCATGATTCTTCAGATATCAGATGATACTAATTATGGAGAAAAGAGTTTGAACGAATCTGATGTTTCACCCCCTCTGCATGTACAAACAGCAATTGTGAAATTTTAATTTCAATTTGGAATAGCAATTAGATATTTATACCTTCAATTTAAATAACATGAAATGCAAGAGTAAACAAATCTGAACGTCCTTTATAACATCAACTCAATGATAATTTAAAAAAACCTACATACTTTTGTAAAGTCATAATTTACTGTAGATATCGTCCACTTCTGGCGGGTTTATCCTGCCAGTTGAACCTATATATATCTGGGCAATCCTATGGTCCAGTACATTACTAATAGCAAATGGCGAGATATTGGGGTAAAAGGGCGGATCAATAGGTCTAGTCTATTGTAGAGGATGAATATGACAGGGACTGCTGTCCCCTGCCTGCTTTCACTGGAGTGACTGAAACAGAACTAACTTTTCCTATTTCCAAAGTGATGTGACTGAGATATAGCACCAACTATCACTCCTTATGGGAGGATCTTGACAGGAGGTGGCCCCTACGCCCAACCTTACCCATCCTGAATATTCTGTCACTCTGGAAACAAGTGCAAAGCTTCTTTCAGGACTAAGTCTAGTAAGAGATTTCTCAGCTTCTTGAATGTCAGAATATTTAGGATGGGTAAGGTTTGGGGTTTGGGTCACCTCCTGTCGAAAACTAAGAAGAAGGATTGTGGACATTATATTTTAGTCATGTCACCTTAGAAGAAGGGAAGTGAGCTCTGTACCAGCCCTTCCAATCAAAGTGGGCATCGATAGCACACCCTTATGTCCAGGCTAGTAACAACCTTTAACAATTAGGGGGCCCTACCAACTCCATCAGCCATCCTCTACACCATAATAGACCTATCGATATCCATGAGGAAGGATTTTAGGCATTAATCTCAGCCATGTTTCCATGGAAGAAAGGGAGGGCAGCTCTGTACCAGCCTCTCCAGTCAAAGTGGACACGGGTGTGGCATGCCCTTATGTTTAGGCTAGCAACTGCCTTTAACACATACAGAGTCCCACAAACTCCAACAGTCATCTCCCACAGAAGACCTATCGATCTACCCTTGTACCGAAGTACCTCAACATTTGCGGTTAATGATGTGCCGCTCCTGGACATCCATAAAGTTACCTAGATTTACGTGACACATTGATTTTTACTGTGCTGTAGGTTCAATATGAAGGTATTATTTATTTATTTATTTATTTATTTATTTACGGCAATACACCATTTTACATAGAAATTGTACAACTGAAAACAACAAAGAAGAAGGCTGCTGCACAGAAAAGACATTAATAACAATCAAAAGAATGTGCAAGGACTAATAAATACAATTATGAATAACAGCTGTTATGACAACAATCATAGATAACAATAGTAAATAATAATAAAAAATAACAGATTATAAATAACAGTAATAAATAACAAATTATAAATAACAATAATAAATGGAATTATAAATAACAATAATAAGTAACGATAGTAAATAACAATTATAATAACAAGGATAGTAACAATTAATAAATTTACAAATTTACAATTACTGTCTGGTATAAACCAGAAGTGAACCCTTCTGGGGATAGCATATAGTTACATATAATATTTCTCTGTTGTTATTTTTCTACATTCATGGGTTTATCATATAGTACTGTACCTGTATACACATGAAAATTTTACAATACATCCTAATCCTAATAATATTATAAATGCGAAAGTAGCTTTGTTTGTTTGTTTTGCTTTCACGTATAAACTATTCAACTCAAATTGTACAGATTGTAATCAATTTTACATTGACATTCTTAGGATCCCTGGGATGAATACAGGCCTATTCTTATATTGAAAATTCCTCCAGGTTATATCTCATTGGTCTTTAAAGTAGTGAAAAATCCCATTGTGGTCTAAAATTGTGAAATATTAATTAAAAGAGCATGTCTAATGTAATCAACTGTTCTGTGTAAATATTGAATTATGACAGCACTATGTTTAAGTTATTTAACCACTATTTGCAATTTGTTTACATTCATAGAGTGAAACATAACTAAAGTAACAACACTCCTTATTTCAACATTGTGACAAGAAGGCAAACCAATTAACAATAAGAATTATTCACAGTTTTGCTTAACCTCTGGTTTTCCCAATCATGAACACAGACAAATGCATACCTGATGTATGATATATGACTAATTTCATTTTTTAAATAGGACCCTATCGTATGACATCACAAATGCTTTCGTTAAGAAAGCTATCAACTTCAACTTTGGAGGTTCTCATGGGAGATATTCAATCAAATACATGGAATGTTGCACAGAAATTGCGGCGAAGCCATGGGTTCATGCTACTTTAAAATAAAGTAAATCTCAGATGTATAACTGACTAATTTTATGGTGTTCAGAGCGTTCATTCAGGAATGACCCCTTAAAGTTCGTAGTTATTTGGAATACACAATTTTATAAAATACACATGTCATCAGAACTAATATTAACACGTACCTGATCCAAAAGGTCCAACATGGGCTTAGCCCCTAACTCTTCTATGGTTTCGTTGACGTCCATACATGACAGGTAGTAGGATTTGGCTTTTTGTTCAGATTTGCTCTTCAACTCACTGTAGGGCTTCTCTATAACATTACATGGAGTTTGGAATCAAGGTACAAGATAAAGTGCAAAAAGCGTTTAGCTTTCTGTAACAGATCTGAAAGACTGTTGCAGAAACTACAATGTGAAAAATGTAGCTGTGATTATTATAATCAGCCCAATAAACAATTCCTATACTTCATATATTATGCTGAATCTATTATAATTATGATTATAACTCATAAAATAAATTCAAGCTATTAGTAAAGAATTACATTTTAAGAGGTAATATAGAAAAGTAGCTGAAATTATATATAATGGAAGATTAACTTTTCCTTCTGAAGCTACATCTCAAAATGCATAAACAATTAAATTTGCACACTTTTTAAAATAAAAAATTAACAAGAGTATTTCTCCACACTACTTAAAATAAATTTAAATGTAATGATGAGAAAAATAGTAAAATTAAATGTAAAATCAATATTAAAAATAGTGTAAATTTTGAAAAGGGCAAAGAAAAAAATTGTAATATATACTCATATATAATTTTCGCTTTGCATTATTTTAACAAATTTATATTTACAGTACTATAGTATAATTATCCCAGTTTACCATTTTTATAAACTTTTATCAATCAAAATTTTAAATTTGATGTAAAAATATAAACTATATAGTATATCCACAACATTTTTAACACCTAAACTTAAGATATATTTTGTATTGTATATTATACAAATCACTAAAAATACAAAATGTTTACATTTAAACCACGTTATTATGTGTAGATATTAGAAAATACAATTTTCTTTAAGGGAACCCCTTTTTATTTACTGGGTAATTCATACATAGAGAACAACTGGAACACTTTTAACTTCACAAATTCAATATCTTACTATTTATATGTAAAATTAGTAATTATTTGTTTGACTAATACATACTTTTCACTTAAGTAAGTTTATTTCAGATATACTTGTAATAATATAAAAAATTCATCTTTTTCAATTATGAATTTAATAATTAATATTATTTTAGGGCAACTTGCCACAATAACTAAAAAAAAATATTTACGAAATCTGGATAGTAAAAATTACAATTTGAAAATAAAATTTTCTTAAGAACTATTTGAAAGATTGCGATGTTGATGAATAATTTGTACTATTTAACTCAAAATACAAAAATAAACTAAAATTATATGTCACATATTCATGTTTACAAAATATTAAACATAAATACAAGATGTCTGGTTCACCAACATAAAAAATCAGCCAAACTGAAAGTTATTTAAATTTTTCGAACACATACTAAATATCAAATTTTGATTCTTTTACTATTATAATTTTTTATACAAAATACTCCCGAGATCTCCCAGTAACATTTCAGGAATTAAGCCCTGGACCAAAGACAAACCAAAATATCATGGCAAAACTGTAAAAAACGCAATACTTGTAATTACCCAAACAGCCGTGATATTTTTATCCACTTTACAATTTTTTATAAGAGAATGGTTTGTTGTAATAAATTGAAATGCGCTATATAGCTTTATACCTAGCAAGAACCTATTTACAAAACAAAGTTTTACAAGCTTTAGTTTTAAAATGGTTCCTTATTAGCCTAAAACTTTTAATTTTATAAAAACAGATAATGATAAAAATTTTTAGTTGTTATGTTGTATTTTGACAATTTACAAATCCATTGACATCCAGTTTAAGAATATAGGTTGGCGAATTAAATAGAGAATTCATTTAAAACTAAGTACATTTCAATATCAAGTGCCATTATGTGACAGCATTGTTAGTGAGCTGCAAAAATCAGCTGTTGTAATTTTAATCAGCTGAATAGAGCATTAACATTAATTAGATGTTATTGTGACTCACTAGCAGTGTTATCACACAATGACAGTTTGTATAAACAGCAGACAACGAAATAAAACAGAATCAATATAACTATGCGTAATATTATCAGTACGTCAGTAACACACTGACACAATTGATATGAACGTAATATTACGTCGAAAATACCAGTGATGAGTCCTTTGAAGTGTTACGTGGGCAATACTCACGAAGAGCGTTTTTGACGACGAGTTGGTTCTGCTGGTCCAGCTTGACGAAGGTGCCCCACATGCTCTTGCCGTCAGGGATGGGGTTGGCACGGACCCAGGAGCCGCAACTGTACTCGTAGAAGTCCTCGCAGGGGTCCACGGAGTTGTCTATCGAGGAGAGCAGTCCTGCCGCGGTCCGTACACATGTCTCCGTCAGGCAGTACTGTGGTCTACTCTCGTGGCTGTTTTCAGCACTAAGATGATCTAAACAGTATTTAGTTTAAATTAAAGGAGTGGATGATAGTTTTCTATCCAACAAATCATATTTAGTGTAAGAATATTCGTAATTTCATTACTAAAACTGAGGTCTGACTCATCTTTGAATACAACAAACTAACACTAGAATTATTAAATTATGTTAATGATTTATACTAGACATGTAGGAGGAGTACGTTACACCAAGTGTCGCGTAAAAATTCATTGAGGCTGCATGCACTATCTTAAAATCTATAGCTCATTTCATTAGGTTACTAGTGTTAAATGATTATATGATTGTACAGTTTGTTCAGGAATGTGTTTATTCTGCGTTTTTCGTCAATATCATGGTTAATCCCCTAAGACTAACGTAATAGATTCGTTAACGATCAGTAAAAACCGATTGAGTGACTTGCACCACCATCAAACTCGGTGTTCTTAATATAGAAATGAAACTTCATGCAAAATTTAAAATCTATAAGTAACTTCATTTTCAAAACATCGTGTGGACAGACTAATAAGCAGATATGGAATTATTTAGCTTCTTAAATAATGGGGGCTAACATTTTACTATTGTTGTTACAACTTTTATTTTTGTAACTAAAATAAAAATATAATAATTAATGTAATATTATTGTTCGTAAATTTGTATTGATGCAAAACCGTCTGGAAAACCCGATTAGATTCCTTGGATAATTAAATAAAACCACTGTACGTTCAAAGTTTTAAAGTTTATATTAAATTTCGAAAAAAATACGTGACATATTTACATAGTTTATCTTTAAACAATCCTGAAACAGAGATAAAACCCTGGATAGTTTGCATGGGATCAGAGGTGGATAATCTTGACCATCAATGCGAATCATGATACCTGAAACCAATATCAGTGTAATAGCAATTTAGATTCGTATTTTTAATTCTTGAACAGAACACCCCTTATTTTCTTTGGTTACAAACATGTAATGCGAATATCGTATGAATTTAGTGGATGTTCGATGGTGTTCTTGGTCATATCTTGAGGCAAAAAACAACGAGGACTATTCTTGTTGGAATCGTGCATGGGACAAGTGTGTAGGAGAACAGAAAGCACATATAATTGAAGATTTAATGTTAGGTTTTTGTAGGGGAAAAGTATTAGAACCCACCAAAGAATTATACTGAATGCATCTTCTAAAGTTAAGGTGGTTATTAAATATAAAACTGACAGAGCATGAGGGGGAGACAGGTAATATGCAGCGAGATTAGGAACGCATTAATATCCAGCGAGAGCCGAGGACGTGACAGGCATAAAGCTGCCTATTGGCTGACAGTTCCTGAGCGTTCATACAGCTGTATCGTAGGCAATAAACCTTAGATACATTGTATTAGTAATGAACAGGTTTCCTGTGTAATGTATTATTCAACAGCAAGCTAATGGTCAACCAATGTTATTCTAAATTGAGAGATGATTGACCATAGGGAGATCCCTGATGGATGATCGTCCTTAAATCAGCCAGGATCCCGTGGTGTGGTTTAGCGTTAGTTGTTTTTACTCAGTATTGTTTTCACAAAGACTAGAAACAAAAATGTATCTTTTCTTAAATAAGTGGCTTTGAGAAAGGCCAACATAAAAGTCAAGATATTTCTGTAGTATTATTGGTCAGGTTCTGAGAACCGTGCTGGGCAGTTCTTTATTGTGATATGTTGAAAGATCTTTGTGAACCTTACAGCCTCAAGATTAAGAAGCTCTACCTGCTTCACCATCAAGAGTATTTGACAAAAATATCAATCTTAAAATTATGATACTGTCTAAAATGGCTGCCTTAATCGTATCTGATACACGAAACTGTGTTTTAGAGAACTCGTTGGTCTTAAAATTGAAAATTCAGAAAATAAATATTTTAATAATTTTTGTCCTAAATTTAAATTACAGTGAGTCGTCATAAAAAAAAGTAAAAGTAAAGAATGTCTTATTTTACCAGGCGAAGTTAGGGCTAAGAAGCCCTCTCTAACACTTAACCTGGAGTCATAGTGCATTTTGTTTATTTATTTCATTCAAATATTATATTTATGTTGGTATAAGATATTACCCTTGCGTATGGCAACGTATATATTTTACAAATAGTGAAGTATTAAATAATACATAGAAAATTTGAAATAGATGAATAAATAATGAATGCATAAAAACTAAGTAGTACTAAAAATGAATTAGTATAAATGAAGTAGTATGAATGAGTGCATGTAGGTTTAAAGTTTTAAATAACAAAATGACCAAGAGAAGCACAAAACCACAAATAACTTATAACATTACAACACAAGCAAAACATCACAAAAACAAGAAGTGTATACATCCAACGAATAATTTTATAAGTTAAAATTATTCATAATAGCGTAATAAAATAATTATTATGACAAGTTACAATAAAGTTTTAAATAATAGAAGCTCAGTCAAGGCATTGACATAGGTAATAATAAATGTGAACATTATCATAACATAGAAATTCACACAATAACAGAGCAACGTAGGAAAATAGCAAATACATACATACATTCCTAGCTAACACGCTACAAAATAGGAGGATTACGACTAATAAAACTAGTAATTTTATGGATTTGCACCAGTTCTAATATTGAATTCACTTTTGAATTTTTACATTTGTTTCTCTATACAGTTGTGAAATTCTCCGCATTTATGTAAGAAATCAGTTAGAATACAGTTTTGAGATAGGGAGCCCTTGTATGAAGCTAAAATTTGCTGTTCGCCTAAAGCACCGCGTTTTTAACCTAAAAGTTAAAATTTGCGTAAGCTTAAAGTTTTCCAAACCATTAATTTATCAGAAAACGTTTATTTTTGATGAATTTTTTAACAAGTAAAAAAGACATTTTAATTATCCAGAATGATCTTAATTCAACGTAATATACCATATTGTCATTTCTTATTATTCATTTTGATATTGACTTATTACAATGCACTCACAATATTGGAATATAATAAAATAAACATTATATAGGATATTATTGGATATACAATATTAATTTAATTATATATTTAATTATAATTTATTACAACTGAAAACCTACAAAAAATAAGAAATAGGGTAAGGTTGGTTAGTTATGATTAAAGATATCATACATTCATTAGAACATTACTGGCAAAGCTATAATGGGGTTTCAAATATTATTTTGCAATTAATGAAATTAGGTTGTGAGGAAAAGTTAATTAATTTTACGTTCCGTTTATATTAAACAAGTAAAATCTTGTATTTATTTAGTACTGTTAAGACTTCATAGTACTACTGCTGTAATCGAACATGAAACCGAGAGTAGAGAACGTTAACCGGTAGGTTACTATAGTAAACATTTTATCAGCTCATGGCATTTACTACATGAAGAAAGTGATATACTACGGAGTGGTCTCACCCACAACGGTAAGTTTGGTGAGACCTTTGTTAATTAAACTCGTTGGAAATAAATAATAAAGTAGAAATGTTTATTACCACCAAAAGATAAATATTTAAAGATGCTTCATCTCAAACTGTCAGTTTTAAATATTCAGCAACTGAACAATGATAGTTGTAAGTAGGCGAATTCAGTTGAAATAAAACCACATATATTTGGTGATGAAAATAATACGATAAAATTATATTTATGCATGAATTAATAACTGAAATGAATTTATATCCCTTGTTACTTAATTTTCATAACTTTCTTAAAAACAAACAAATTTATATAATTTTAGTTTGTCTCAATAGACAAAACCTTTAAAAAATCCGAAATAAATATTTTTAATGACCCATATGTAGTTATTTTGTGTCTTAGAAACAGCTCGAAAATCCCTTCAAAATAATAAAAGTCCAACGTTGAACTTTGGAGAAGTAGAGATTCAGGAAACTTAGCCTCCTCTGTGGATTAAATCCAACGAAGTGTGAACTGAATTCTTCTGGATATTCTTTCTTCTCTGTTCTCAACCCTCTTTCAAAGCTACTTTGTAGGGTTTTATATATGAACCAAACGTGTTTTGTATTCTATAGAATAGTTTTTCTATAAAAACCGAAACAAATTCAGTACAACACTCTATTTGAGAGTATTTTACCGTTTAAATTGAATTTAAAAGTCTATGAGAATTGATTTAGCTGTCATTATTTTACTTCAATTTTAGTGGTTTCAATTTTGAAAATAGTCTCTAAGTACCTTAATAAAAAGTTAAAGGAATAGTCAAATATTTGCAAAAACTTTGTCTTATACTTTTTCATCAGTTTTTTTATAATGCTGTAAAGCAAATATCATATAAATGTTATGTAAAGATTAGAATATGTATATCACTCAGTTATAAATTGGACTACTCTATGAATAATTTATTCAACCCAGGAAGATCAGTATTTCTAATATTGTTTTATATGTTAAAAGTGACTGATATTTAAGATAGTTAATAATCTAACAAAATCAATATTAGGTGCATTAAAAAATATAGATGTTAAAGTAGAAAATAATGATCACAATTTTTTGTTACAAATTACATCACTGGTAAAAATTGCAAAAATTCGTGAATTCAAATTTTTATCAGTATAATAGACCACAATATTCTTAAACGAATTCGAAAGCTGAAGTGTAAAAGTATTTGTAAAATAAAGCCTCACCTCTAAAATTTGTTGCGGTTCCGACATGTAGGAACTGGTCTGGTCTTGAGCCGAGGACGGTGATGATGACTATTAGAAGAAGGACCAAGGAAATGGTGCACAGAATGAGGCACTTCTCTAGCAGAGTTCGAGCTTTCCATAGAGTCGACCCCTGGAACAAAATTGGTGCACGTTGATAGAACATAACAAAAACCGGTAACGATATGTATGAACTGTCTTGATTCTTGCTAATGATGATGACTAAGTTTAAGAAAGACAAAGGAGAATACGAAGTATACGATTCCCCAGAAAAAACGGCGGTTACGAATATCTAATCGATTTTAACTAACCACATCTTCCATTAATCGTTCCATTTGAAGCGATTTAAGGCCCACTGTACACTTTATAGCACTGTTAACTCGTCAGGACCTTTTTTCCCTGATCTCCAGGGGGCAGTGCATCGATATTTTCCCTTCTAGCATGAACCATCTAGATAATCACTCGGTGTCATAATGTGTTCAATCCCGGGCGGAACTCCAATACTGTCCGTAATTATTAATCTATGGTAATACCGGACCATCAATCCTCACGTTATGGAAAATCTATTGTACGATCTTACGTGAAAATAAGTCTCCAAAATCCAGACCCAAACGGTTAGTGGATCGAACGCCCCATTCTAAGATATGGAAGTTATTCTGAAATACACTAAAACCAGCAGATTCGAACCTTCCTATCTGCTGGCTACCTATAACCGACTCGACCATTCCAACAGACACCAGAGATATAGAAGAAATGACAAACTTTGCCATTTCATTGGTTTCCAGAGACAGAAGAAAGGACCGACCTCGCAATTCCGGTAATCATCAGAAATTGAATAAGTATCTCTCTCTCAGGATCCAAGGAGCAGTTTGGTGGCAATCCAGGCAATCTAGTAGTTCCACCTGCCCGTACACTCAGTAAACACGAAGAATGTTGTAGGGGATTTATATAATGTTTTGCATAAGACACCATATACAGATACACAAAATCATAAGGTAATGATCGCATACTTTCCTTTAAATATTCAGACTACTGAGTGGCATTAACCTTTGCAAATAACTGGATAACACCTATTTAGAAGTTAGCATTGATGTAATTATCAGAAGGTGAATAAATTAGAAGCATTCTTAAAAATACCGCTAAAATATAGACGGATATTCTATACCTATATTGAAAATATAAAAAATTAGTTAAAACACCCCATTACTTTTATGACTTACTTTCAAAGAAAGAGTTATTACTTGCCTCATTTGTAAATTGAAGAAAACAGTATTTGTAAATGTGATACTCTATTATTTACAAAATACAAATAACACTTGCTTCAAACAAATTAATTGAACATATTATATCAAGAATGCAAATAACGTACGTTATTGTAAAAATTTGGCATGTTTAACAGTACTATGTATTCACTGCACTTATTACGTTTTGAATTTCATGGATAAACTGAAACCGTTGTTTCTATATATTAAGTGAGGCCGGGACTGTCCTGTCCCAACCCAAGTCAAGGGACTCATGTTTTATTCAAATCTTGTGAGAGGCATGTTTGGAGGAAACTTTCCTCTTCAAATATTTAACGTATAATAGAATATTTTATCGTTAAAGACACCACTTTGTGTCACGCCAATAAGCAAATCCTCAATTGCATTGAGAAACTCTCTTTCTCAGAACCTTCGTTATGGATTTAACTTTATTCAATAGAAATCTATACGTAAAGTATTTACCAAATTAGTATTAGTTTATATTTTTAATACCAAAGCACTAAAGAGGTTTGTAAAATACTGTTTAGTAACAATTATCAAAATATTTAGTAATAATGTTTACTGTACTCTATTTTTTTAACATCTGTACGTAGGTAACTCATTATCAGAATGATAACATTATTCTCACTAGTCACAATAATATAATTCACTTTAAAATAAACCTAAAAATGCAGTCTCCAGAACTTAAATAATATTCTTCCTATCCCCAAAAGTCGACTAAATCACACACAACTCTTTTGGTTCGCCAACTCAAGATAAAACTTTCATGTAGTATTATTTCAATATAGAATGTATTATTGTACTGTCTTTAGACAACAAATATATCAAGTGAATAATATAATGACTTATAAATTTTAATACATTTATCTTCTGCTTGTTATTAACAGTAGTTAGTTATTTATTTTTTCAAAGAAGAAACAGACGTATTATTACTGATAGCCTCTCTAGCTTAGCGCAATATTACTTTTGTTATCCAAAGTAATGAAAACTCATTCGAAATTACAATACACTCCGAATATATCTACTTATTTTACTAATTTAAGAAGATTTTTTTTATTCCAATCAGACATATTTTATGGTGCACAAAACTGTGCTAAAAATGCTGCTACAAATCTATGAAACTTTTAATCATTAAATTTTATTACATTCATTATCAGTTACATCTTACTGCCAAACGATCTTGGAATATTCCTGAAATATTAAGGTAAGAGTTAAAAATAATATGTAGTAGCGTCTGATGAATTCATACTATCAAAAAAACATTTTCAGCCTAGAAGTTCGTTGAAGAAAGAATATTCATATATGATAAATTATGAGCACTATAATGTACGAGACACACTTAAGAATTTCGATTGAATGACAATTGGAAAAAAAATTGCTTAGAATATATTAAGTTTTCTAGGGAATATCTAAATATATCGTTCTGAGGGTTATCGCTATAAAAACGTCGGATTCCTGATACGAGCTTTTCTCTTCCAATGGCAAAAAGCTTATGAATTATACAATTTTGGAGAGAAGTTTTTAATCCTGTGATGAAAAGATAAAAGCTATAAACAAAGGTGGATTCAGTTAGTTTCTTAGAAAATGAGGATTGTTGGATAGCAAACATTTTGGGAGAAACAAGCCAATATTTTTGACGTGACAACGTCTTAAATTAGGTTGCGGCTCGGAGTCACTCATGAAAAAGTGTAACGTCCGGTAACGTTACGATGCCCGTCCAGTGGGTCCGCCGCACGGGATCCGCACGGGATAAAGCAGATAACTGTGGGTCCGCCGCACGGGATAAAGCAGATAACTATGTTTATTCGTGAAAATGTGGAGTGCTTAGATTCGTCATTTACAACAACTACAACAATAAAGGTAAATAATTGTACACTGATATTTCATTATCGTAAACTATGATTGATTGATTAATTGTTAGATTGACACAAAAGTTGAGAAACTGAGTTTATAGGTTATGTCATACTATTGACAAATGTTGATAGTGTTAAGTAAATTATTAGTTTAAATCACTCTGCAATCAATCGTAATTCAGTCGATTGAGAAGAAACAGCGCGTATTGCTAGTCAAACATTTAAAATAACAAATTATAACCTCTAACCTGTCATAACAGTGCGACCAAACAAACGAACTAAACCGACCAATCACCACGCGCGGAGTTAGAATTTAACTGTGTTTAGCAAGAATTTCAAATTCCAATTTTAGTAAATGTTTTATTCAACTTTACCATTTACAATAACAAATTTTAATTAATTTCAAATTATGTACAATGTTTTAGTAAACAAAATATATTTCTATAGTTAAAATTTGTGCAATTCTTATTTTCATTCAATTCCTTGTTCCTATTGTGCAATTTAATAATATTCATATCAATAAATATTCTACCGAGAAAAAGACGTTGTCACGTAAAATCTTTGCCCGTAAAACCGACTTTACAGGCAACCATAATTTTTTTCTTTTAAAATGTAGTAATATGTGGCGACAGTCACGCCCGTCATATTGCTGGCTTGATAAGGGAATTGGTGCGCCCAGTACTGAACGTGATCAGAATTTCGTCCTCATCGAATATTCAAAATATTGGCTATTTGAATCTAAAAATATTATTTATAAACCCTTGTTGTGATTCATTACAATCTATTAAAAAATCATAATTGCTTTTAAAGATGCAGACGAGTTAAAAATGAGTGTAAAATGCTCAATCCCGTAAATATTCAAGTATAACTATATTCAAACTTTAAAAATATTCACATTTTTTCTAGTAATTTAAAGCAACGCTCAATGGAGCAAAGGAATGAAAATTATTAATACATTTGTCTTTGCGATTGTTTAAAAAATTATTAAGTAATTGTGCTACATCTAAGCTCACAGCTTCTGAGCTCTAAATGATTTTCACTGGCTCTGCACAATTTTATATTAAAAGTGATTTAGTTATGAAATCTTACATCGTTGGATAATCCTCGTTCATATTTAGATACAAATTTGAATATATATGGATGTAATTTAATTTTTGATCTGGAACAGCGCCAAACCGAACATAAACAAAGATCTCAGATTGGTTATAAACTATTTGAGTATGTACCCCTCATAAAGATTATAAAAAATGTGAGATTGCTATTTTTCAATTGTGGGATGAAGAAACCCTCCTACCTTCGAAGAGCAATTCTAACAGTTCCAGTTTAGTTCCTCTTTTACTCTTAGTGCAGAGTCTGAAATCTGAAGCTGTCACAGAATTGAATCCTGGAATCAAGCTTATGTTCGTCTGAGAGATCCAAAAGTTTCGGTGACGAAGAAGCTCAAAACGAACTCTTTATATTGTTTCGACATCAGAGACACCAAGAAAATATAGTGTAATTTAGGTGAAGAGGTATGCTCATTGTTTCATCAGCTGTACAATTTAGTTCACCAAGATGCTTTAGATTTTATCCTAAAGCACGGCGAAACTCGTAGGAAGGTGAAATGGAGCTAAACTCGACATTCACAATAGTACGTTGGCTGTTTAATACACTGGGTAAGGAGAAAAATCAATACTTTTAAATCAAGACTACCGCTCACCAGGGCTGTAGTCAGACTCAGTTAAGTTTTCTTAAATATTTTTGCGGGGCCCGCGCTGGTAAGGGACCCGGGTCGGGACCCATCCCACGACCCACCATGGCCTAATTCGACGGCCCCGCTTTGGTTATACTTTAAGGATAGTCGGGATTTTAGAAACGCTACATTTGTAACATATAAAATATATGATATCGTTTGACTATTTAATTGTGACTTTAATAAAACACAAGACTTTTAAAGTCTAAAACAGTATGAATTTCAGGGAAATAATGTAATTTAGGCTTGTGGCGCCTCTACTGACATGATCAGTGAGATCATAAAGGCCCTAGCTGGACGATGCGAAGTTTTGCAATTGAAAACAAAAATGTGATATTTACTCATCAAAAGGCAATGCCACGTACAAGTGAGTAGTCCAGTTTCAAAACTCGTTATGTCCAAAAATGAGTTATGGGTACCATTTTGTTAAGTAATTTAAGAGGAACACTATAATAAATTCAGGTGGTTGCAAAACCCGCTAAACAACTTAAAATAAATAAAGAAATATTATAAACTGCTGCAAAATCCGTTTTGTCCCTATCTCAAACTGCATCAAAACTTGTTATGTCCATTCTTAAAAACAACTTCAAAACTCGTCATGTCCGCCTTAAATTTAGTTCTTATGAAAGGCAAATGTACCAAAACTCGTTTAGTCCCATATTGGTCAAACTTTTAGTTTTTAACTTTATTATAATATCATAATTTTGTAGCTGGCTAAAAAAATTATTTGCTTTTACTATGTTGGTAATACTACCTGCCTGAACCCTCCAATACAGATCACTCATACAATCTCACTTCTTTCCTGTCTGAGAAAGTAACATCATCTTTTAGTGTGGTTATTTAGATTATTATTATATTATTTAGTAATTATTGTGAAAAATAATGAACCCACTAACTGTTCAACCAGTTCCTCCAGGATGTGGAAGAAAGAAAAGGAGAAACATAGAAAACTGCTCTCCATAAGCATAAAGCTAATGCATTTTTTGGTGAACTGAGAATAGCTCGTGAAGGTGAGCTCACATTAACATTTGATTGTCAAAAAAAATCAAATTGTTCCAAAAATACCAGATCAAGATGCGTATTATTTACGCCAAATGTACATCTGTAACTTTACAATGTGCCATGGCACTTCACTTGACCAATTAACTAAAGACAAGGTGTTTTCATACGTATGGCTAGAGAACGAATTCAAGAAGGGGTCGAATCAAATAGCCTCTGCCATCTATCAGAGGTTAAAAAATACAGACCTGACTGGAATCCGCTCCGTCAAGCTTGTTTCTGATGGTTGCGGAGGACAGAATATGAATACAATGATTATTGGTATGATGTCTAAATTTTTGATGCACGATGCTCCGTTTTCTCTAAAGATTATCAAAATTATATATCCGATTGTCGGGCATTCTTTTATCCCCCCTAACAGGATCTTTGCGCAAATCGAGAAGGATGTTAAAAAGCACAGTACCCTTTTAACCGACCAGGACTACATAACGATTTTTAAGAAACATGCTACTGTCAGAAGACTAGGAGACAACTACTGTCCTGTATATACTGGACAAAGGACTGTGTTTGAAGTAGTGAAAAAGTCTGCCAGCTGGCATTTCAAATTACAGCCGTGCAAGAGAATAGTTGTTTCAAAAACAAAGAAAACTGGGAATTGTGTTGTTATGGGAGAACTTCATTACAACGAAAACATTGGTGAAGGGAAAAGTTTGCTAAAGCGAGGGAAGAAAATTACCTCAATAAATCCCAATCTCATTCCAAAAGGAGTTCAGCTCAAACCAGCAAAGTTGACAGACTTGAACAAATTGCTATCAAAACACTTCATGCCTCACTGGAGGGAAAAAGAACAGCTTCTTTTTTTCAAAGACCTCTTTCAGCAACAAGAAGAGTTGCAGTACCCATGTGGAGAAGATTTTGATGAAGACTCTGATACTGGTGACATAGTACAAGAAGCCACACAAGTTCCACTATATTGTTGTATTCTAACTACTTTTGAAAATCATTAATTCATTGTTAGTTAAATGCTTCATGTGTAATACATTTAAAATAATGTAAAATAAAACTCAATTTTTAAAAAGTCACTTTTTCTGTACTTTTTATAAATAAAACTCGTTTTCTGGTCTATTTAACCCCATTTTCACAAAAAAATTTTGTTATACATAGATAAATGTATTTTAGTGTTTCAAAAACAATAAAAATATAAAATATTGTCATAAAATCATTTATATATTGCAAAAATACCAATTTTAGGGTATTAAAATAAACTAGCCACAGTTTTTGCCCTTTCTAGAAATTTTGTTTGTATGGACATAACGAGATTTGAAACTGGGCTACTCAAGTGGAAACACCTGCGTTACAGCCGTCATGTCTTGTTGCCGTCATCTCGTGAAAGTACAGTGGATGCGATCTTTTGACATCGGTTGGTTTTCCATCACCCAGTCAAGACGAGGCTTAATGTTCTTGTTAGTGCACTCAAGATCTTGCAAAATGAGGCCTAAGAGAAATAAACTATACACTTAAAAGTAAACAAAAATACTGATTGGATTAATCGAACAATCCAAGGAGATGGAAAGAACAAAAGGATGCCTAATGAAGACTTTACTGACGAAAGCACTGATAATTCTTAATGTAGAGGCTGAACTGATGTAATATAAGTGAAATCATCTATGATTTCATAACAAGAAAGAGGCACACTGCACGCTGCATTAAAAAATTGTATAAATGTAAGTCCGTATGTTTTGTTTTTTTAGGTGTCCCAGTCTACCTATTACATAAAAAAAACATTTTGAGTGCCAGTGTGAATTTAGAACACTTTATGTAAGTTAAAATTTAAAACCATTTTACTAAGTTTTGGGACCATTTTATCAGTAATTGAGAGGTTCGGGTTCGATGTCTGGTGAAGCAAGTACGTTTTGTGATTCAATGTTTTTTAAAATAAAATTCGGCTATTGCCATTTATTTGTAGAAACGTAATTAATGTGTATATATATATATATATATATATATATATATATATATATACATTATGTGTGTGTGTGTGTGTGTGTGTGTGTGTGTGTGTGTGTGTGTGTGTGTGTGTGTGTGTGTGTGTGTGTGTGTGTGTGTGTGTGTGTGTGTGTGTAAATTCATGTAAATGTCTAAAGGGAATAATTTTCAATGTTAGGCGAAACGTCTAAAAGGCAACGTCTTAAATTGGTTTCAAATTTGTAAAAAAATCATGTTTGAAGTCCATAAAGTATGAGAAACTCTAAAGAGAGGATCTTTAGACACGGTTACGTTAATGGCAAGTCAAAAATTTCAAAAATGTGCTTCCTCTCGTTCTTTGCCGTGATAGCTGGATGTCTCAAATCATCTCTTAGGTCAGTTGTGGACATTGAGACTAATCTTGTGCAATCCAATGTTACTGCACCAGATTGAGAAGCATGGTATTTCCAAGAAGACTCCATAAGAGGCCCTTACTAATTCGAATATTGGCAACTATTGAGGAATTTAGGTTCTAAGTTGTGTAATTCTGCATAATTAGTGTTGTGCCACACCCATACACTGGCACGCACTACTGTCAATTACATTAACCATAATATGTTAGGAAAGTTGACAAAACTATACTAAATTCTGCCATGTAAATTAAAAACGTAAAAATTGAACTTAAATTTACACTGATAAATACCTATACTATTTCCTATAGTTTAGGTTAAATTAATTCGAAACAAATGATTATCAGAGATGACAGAGTCCAACGCTGGTATGTAGTTGAATGAAACTCCATATTCCAGACAAAGCATAAAATGTTCGGTGAGACAAAAGCTTGTTAGGATGACTATCAAGCGAGTGAGGTGTTATTTATTCAGAAGGATGCCAGGAGGCGTGATCGGCTTACAGAGACCTTTGCCCCGATGATCCAACCCTCGCCCTTTCCTTCCCATCACAATGGCTACTTTGAAAGTACAAACAGTATTCAGATATCAAGAAAAGTTATCTCCTTCAACTCTTGGCCATCTTCTTGCCCTTTGTTACTTTGATCTTTGTGCTCTTTTTAGTACCACAAGGAATTCCCTCAGCGCGGAGAAATTTTCGAGGAACCAATTGGTTAAGGATTTACGATTGTTGTTGCTTATTCTCTACGTAGCGAGTGAACCGTCTTGGGTAGGTTGAATGGAATATAGAGGTTCAGGTAATGTTTTCATTTTATGTGTTATTTCTACATTATTTCTATTTTGAAATGTTCATAGTCCATCCTTATTTTAGAGTTAAGTTAAGAAGTTTGGTTTTGTAAAAATCATTGTGACATCTTAGATTTACATTTAATAGAAAATATAAGTACTATTCTGGTTACACTGTATTGAAAAAGTTGACTTAAGGTTAAATATAAATCGATTTTGAGTAGCTTGTTGTAACATGATTTGATGATTATGATTATAGTGTTATTCTGAAAAATTAAACTTAATGTTAAAAGGTTTCCAAATTTATAGAGAATGTTCAATTATTAAAAATAATAAAACGCACTAATACATTTAATAATAATACGCACTAAAACATTTTAAACCTGCGTTATTGGACTACAAGAATCGTAGGAGTGGTATCTTAAAAAGAAACAGAAATAAGCAGGCACGTCCTTCACATTATTTTATAAACTTTGTATTATTAAAAAGTAAAAAATAAAGAGTTGATTTACTGCAATTCGTTTCTGACTATAGGTAATTTGAAACTAAGAATGGATTACCAATTTTAGCCACAATTTTTTAAAATCTGAAACACAAAGTTTCAAGAACTAGTATCTTATTTTTCAGGTTAGTCACTATAAAATGTTGTAATGGCGCGCTTAACTCACCACTAATATCGAAAGCAGGCGTGTGAGAGACCCGAGATAACAGTTAAATATTAGTTTAAACACGCATCCTAATATTTGAGAATTTTGCACAGTCAATTTTGTCAAGACTGGCTTTATTATAAATCCAGGATCTAACTTAGTTTTAAAAATAATCTCTATTAAATTCTGTTGTATTTTCAATTTTGATTTAAAATATGTGTGAAGTGGTTAGGAAAACCATATTCAGATACAAATAAAGGACAGCAATATTATTTGATCAAACAACAAAATATGTTGCTCATTCATAACTAACTACAAATTCGGTTTCATTACTGATAAGAAACAGTTTGATTTAATTTATTTTAAGCTAAAAGATAAAGAAACGTTTTTTATAAAATAGTGCCTATAACAAACACATAAAATACTGAACGAATAAAAAGTTTACTCACAGGGAGTGTCGCCGTGTGGTAACGGATGTGGGTGGCGGTGGTGGACACCCCCTCAGTCAGCTGGACCGACCCTATACTGCTCGAGTCCTCTTCGAATTCCGCCTGTTTGTATCTGGTCATCTGTAACAACAAAGGCGACATAAATATAAGGTAGAGACTGAGATATAGACGTGATACTCGTCGTGATATATCTGCTTTCATGATCCAATTTAATTGATATCGCAGGTTAAGTAATGGCATACGTTACCATAGACGCCACAAGTGTGCATAGAGCCAATTTGCTTTATATAAGCACAGAATTTGTTTTCAAATAGGAATAGAAATTTTTTCTAAGAAAGAAACTGATTACTAGCCCCTTCGGTTTGGCGGTTAAAATGGGACGGTATAAAAGGGTAAAATTAGAAAACAGTATTTTTTTTCACATCATAATTAATTTTACTACATTTACACACTAAAAAAATACACATTAAAACAGCGCCAGGTAACCATATACAGACCGATTATTTGCCCAAAAGTTTCAGTCTCTTTATCTCGCCATCTCTTTATAAGCCTGACGGTCGGGTATAAGCATGTCAGGCGTAAAAAAATATGATCTGATGAAAAAATTATCGTTTTATATTTTGAACCCTTTCAATAGCCTCCCATTCCGACCTCAACTAAAATTAATTACGGCTCAAGTTTCACTTCTTTCGTAGTGGAGATTTCTCTCCCGATTTAAATAAAATACGGTTGTGTGGTTATACAATCCAGATAGGCATTTAACATATAAGTGGTAGGTGGATTGTTTAATTCAAATGTTGATCACTAGTTACGAAAATGAAAATCATAAATATAATATTATAGTTAGTAAAAATTAAGGGCATTTTATAAAATATTTTGTTCGGTTGGTTGTGATATTAACCGTATGTCTAAGTCAATGTTACCACCTAGTTTAAATCGTACACTAGCCACAAACTGAATTATTACTTTCAATGTTAATGCTATGTTATTAACTGACAAATCTTCCAACAGTTTTAAAGTGCTAATTGACCAAGGCAGAGGTTATACAGCTGACCTCAACCGTCTTTATTAAATCAATATGATTTATTAACTAAACAGTGATTAAATGTCAAGCAGCGTCCATATTGACACAGCAGTGTTGCCAACTTAGCCAGACTTACGGTGTAATGTAAACATTTGGCAGCACACCAACAGTTGGCTGCTTGCTTATGCCTTTGGTTTATGTTCCCTATCGAATATCAGCTGCGGAATCATTTCACTAACGTTAGCCGTTTTGTGGATAAACATAACTTTATGATTAATGGTAACTGCATAAAAGTAATATCCATTAAAATAGCTAGAAGTGAGGTTTCTTTAACCGTAACATAGAATGTGTGAAACTCTATCCAATTTGTATGACAAATATCTATGAACCTGGTGGATATATTCCGTAAACTATTTAAAATATTTGGATTTTGTAAAAGTAGACAATCCCTATTGTGGAGTTGACCTTTTAAATCGGAATGACCAATGTTTAAAACTAGAAGCAAAATTTGAAGTAGCTAGTCCCAAGTCTATAACCTTTTGTTTTATAAAAAAAATGGAAAGGATATAATTATACATGCTGACCTTAAAATACTTTAAAACTAAATTTTGATTAAAAAAGGCACTGTATTCAAAGCAGACACTTTTGATGGTGGTTTAAAAAAATCCTAAGGACCAATGAAAAATGTTTTAAACTTAAATAACTATAGTGCATAGGTTTACGTTATACCTAGAAGAACCAAATGTGGATTTAATTGTGATTTATATTTATAACATTGTGAATTATATAGGTTCACTATATTTTAAAAGTAATCTAAAAAGCAGTTAGGATTAGTTTGACATGTTTTACACTAAATTAAAGGACTTTCTCATACTGCCCAAAAAGCTTAAACTTTTTAAATAGAACCAATAACGTTGAGGAAAACAATATATTTTATATTAAATGTTTTATGTTTCTATCAATATATTACATAAAAGAGGCTAAGATTTAACCCCTCTGAGTTAATGGTTGCTACTGCTATTTTTAGAATGGTTAACAATAATTTGTCAGTTTTATTGCAAAGAAAATCCATCGCTAGGCTTTGTTTCTTGGGGTTTTACAGAATCTGGAAATTATAATTAGTAAGATATCCTTAGCTGCTAAGGTCTTTTTAGGGTGAGTTTAATTGAAGTTAATCGATTAGAGTTTAAGAAATGCCAATATATATATTGGAAACAAAAATTCATAAAAAAGTTTGGCATAAAAACAGTGCATTTGTTTTGTGTGTGTGTGATAAGTAGTTTTTCGATTGTGGTTCTGACTAGTGTTGGTTATTCTGTAATATGTTTGGTGTAAAAGTTGTGTTTTGGTAACAATATTCATAATATTTATAAAAGCTTAATCTTCGTTTTAGATATTTAAATTTGAAGAAAAAGAAGACAAAGTCTTCTAAAGGTCAAGGTCTCAAAACCTCGTTTATTTATCTTGACTAATTTTATTGGTAAATGTAATGACCTTATAGTAAAGTTACAACAGAGAGGCAAAAAACGAATGAAAGCCGGTAGCTATATGGAGATAGAATTTTCAAGATCACACTACAGTAGTTTTAGTACAAAAATTGAACCTGTGAAGAAAGGAATAAAAGTGCTTGCAAATTGTCTATTTTGTGTATTTATTGTTGTTAATCATTTTAGTACGACGGTAATCTATTTTTCATAATTGCATCGGTCTGAACTATAGTTGGACGTCCCAGGGTTAATGTAGATAACAGTGATACATGTGATAATGAAGTACAAGTACGTTTGAGTTGTAAGCTGTCATTAAGTAATCTCAAAGACATTAAGATACTTTAACTTCATTTTTACAACGTAGAGTAAATACGAGACAACCGTATGTTAAAAATGTATTTATACTGCCCTGTCTAGTGAATATTGAAATTATAGTAATTAATTCCCGCACTAGAGACATTGAGATTTAAAAAGCAATAAGACGGCATCAAAGAAAGGCCAAATGCCAACGGCCGGGGAAATGCGAACAAGGTAAGCCGAGGTCGTACCACTGTCCTCCCGTGTATCCCGGATTTGACTTTGCGAGACCCAAACTCGTTACTTCATAATACATCTTTATGAGACTGGGAGGTGGTGGTGGTGGGGGGGGGGTTGTTATTTTGACCTTTATTATACGAGTATATTAATTACTAAAGCTTCAAAATAGTTTCCAACATATTTGGATCATAATTTTGTGAACTTGTTACTTAGGATTTATACATCACATACCCCGGCTTCTTTTTATATGTCTATGTCAGATTCTTAACAATTTGTATGAATATATGTCACTATCTAATATTTGTTGATGAATAATATACCTTTCGTAGCCTAAAATAAAGAATTACTGTTTTATTTGTGAATACTACTTAACAAGATCCTAGCAACAATACTCTGTATCAATTCAAATTAATACCAAACACATTGTATGATGAGGGAATTAATGAATAAAGCCAAAGCTAAGTAAACTTGTCATTTTATGTATGCGACAATTATATAAATATAAAATATATATGAATATATGAAAAATATAAAATAGATGAAACTGTTGTTCTGATTGAACAAATAGTTACACGAGTCTAACTTACATCTAATCTGATATCCCTTCCAATTATCACGATACAAAGGGGTCCTGCCCTTCATGAGAAACATATTCAGGGGGATGTGTCCCAATTTAGGGTTGGTTGGAATGAAATAATACTAGTGTATCCATACTAAATCTAAATTTTAAAGTTTATTAACATAAAATCTATATAATTTTTATTTACTATTGAACTTAGTTATTAGTAAAATTATGCCTTTATTATAGTATATTATTATTTCTCCTATACGACGGTTTGAGGGATGCATCCCCCCCTAGGCCACTGCCTTGAATACATAGCTCAATCTATAAACATGGTATTATAAGTTGATAGTAAAACAATATTTTGGTATCCATAAGAAAAATTAAGGGCCC
This sequence comes from Homalodisca vitripennis, assembly GCF_021130785.1. NCBI lineage: Eukaryota > Metazoa > Arthropoda > Insecta > Hemiptera > Cicadellidae > Homalodisca > Homalodisca vitripennis. The sequence continues at coordinate 134,317,024 of NC_060211.1, read as the reverse complement.
TTTGCACCAGTAAAAATTAAAAGACACTTCTATAAATATTTACGTAATTTAATTGTAAATTAAATTGTAATGTAAAATAAAAAAAATAATTCAAATTACATTTGAGTAATACCTGATGTCTGTAGGAATGGACAGCAATACGATTTCTTTAAATGCCAGTTTAAATGCATTAATTATTAAAATTTTTCTAGTTTGTACAGTTTTAAATTTGTCTTTTGAAAAAAAAGAGGAAAACTTGATCAAACCGAGTACCGAGTACCCCACTAAAGGTTCAAGAATAGACTGCACTGTAATCATCTCAGCGGCAATAATTGGATTGTTCTTATAGCTGAAGTTGTTTCTGACTTATGACTTGTGGTAGTGGCAGAGTTACCTCAAATGATTTAGAGCCACTCCTTAATTTTGGTCTACGTTAGTGCTACTGCGTTGGATATAGTTAAAAATAACATTTTCTTTAATGTAAATCACACAGAAAAATCAGTTTAAAATCATTGACCGTACATACATTGTATTCAATAATTTTTGTATAAAAATCACGAATGTTTGAAGAGTATTTGTCTACTGAATGAGGAACAAAGATTCCAACCCTGCCAACGAGTGCTGCGTTTCATCTTACAAACTACCTTCACAACCACAGCCACGCGCTCGTGTTCGGAGGTGACAACAATAGCGCGGAGTTTGAAATGACGAATACGTCTTTGTGTTAATTAAATGGAAGCCGTAATGCTCCGTAAGCTTTGCGGTCCTTGGCAGGGACGTAGAATGAGTGGTGGGGGATGTAATTTATAAAGAGCCCCACTTGGGGCGAAGCTCTTGAGAGGGGTTTAGTCTTCAGCATATATTTTAGTCACATAGCCTTAGTAAAAACTTTGCTTGCTAGTGGGCAGTCACTGCAGTACAATTACGCACGCGTGTATGTGTGTGTTTGTGGATTTTGGTGTATTAAAATGACATTACATTACAAAAACATAATACAAACTGAAGTAAACAAATTAATGCAGTGTAACAGGTATTAGTTAGTGTATTCACATTTTTTAATTTCAGAATCACTGCCCCTGAAAATAACTTCCCTGAAGATATTAACAAATTTTGATCATCCAGAAAGGAATAACAGGTAAAAAATAGAAATACTTTGCAATTGCCCATGGAGAAATGGCTTAAGATAAGGATGTGAATTGTTGCAGTGTATGTACGAAACGTTACGGTTACGAAATAACATGGCTTATAAGTATTTGTAGTATGGTACAACTTTTCAATAAGAGATTACTTAAAGAAAATTAAATTTTAAATGTAAACTTTTACATTTATAGCACGTACATTTTTCTTAGTCGCACTGTAATTTTTATACCATTATCTACATACGATTTACTACTGCCCTTATTTCAAGATCCCGCCCAAATAAAAGACAAGGAACAAGGGTCGCTAAGGTTCCTTTCAAAATGTCAAAACTAGATTATTTCATTCTTGAGATGTCCTGCGGACAAATAGATATAAAAAAAAACAGTAGCAGTCGTGGGACTGCCGATAGAAGTGAAAACGGAACTATTAAGTTGAGAATAATTAACAATACGTTATAGTAGCAGTACATCTGTAATTGTAAATGTGACGCGTTTTTTAATTTTCCAATTTTAAAATCCACGAAAAAATATTATCAAATAACTAGAAATCTATTTTACCACGCTAGTAAGATAAATCTTATACCGTAATAATACTCATTTCATGATGAAGAGGTTAAATATTAAAAACATAATTAAAATGAATAATGCTAAATTTTAAATACAAATATTCGTACAAATATTAAAAATGTTTAAAAACATATTCGTTGTTTTCATTATTCATTTATCTGTATAAAAATATGTTCTAATTGCTCAATATTAATAGTTAGTTAAACATAGAATACAAGTGAGTAAACACCGAGTGAACAACAGTGAGTTGAACACCGTTGTAAATAATACAGTTATTGCTACGGATAAAGTATATAATTGCAAAAACAATTAAACCCACAATATTTTTTAAAACTAATAAATTAGTTAAATTAACTTGGTTCTTTCGTAAAGGTATTTTTATTGCACAATAAACTAATTTATTGAGTTAATACGGTATCAGTGAGCCAATGCGCCAACTACAGTTCCGGCAGAAACGTTCACTCATCACTTCATACGCTACTACAGGCTAAACTAAACTTCCAATAAAAAAATGATAAATTACAAAAAAAATATTCATCTATTTTCACACAACTTTCTCGCTGACAAATTTTGTCTGACCAAAAAATAAAAAAAATCCTCGCTTACTACTTTTTTCTTGTCATTGTAAACGCTATGTAAAATGTAAACAATAATCCAAAATTATTTCTAAATTTTTTTTAATATTTAAAAATGTAACCAATAGATTGCCAATACTAAGAGCTTTAATTTGACGCATCTTTCAGAATTGTACGACATTGGCTTCACTTTTAAATCGCGAGAGGAAGCCGTAAAGGTCACTGATTTTCGCAGTCTGTTTTCATACTCCGCCGGGACAGTTTTAACACAGCGAGACTGACTTTTTCATGCAGGTTAGTAGTCCGCGGCCTAGTCTACGGTTAAAAAACACAGCGAGACTGACTTTTTCATGCAGGTTAGTATCATTAGCATGTCGGTGACGCGAACCGAGGATTTTACTCTCTACCAAAACGCTCAACGCGCCTAAAGAAGTTTTCACTTCAAAAAATCATAAGGAAAAGAAATGTTTACTTTCCCCGGAAGATAAAGAAGAACTAAAGTCAGCTTCCTGCGTAACAGTCTTAAATTAAAAAGAGTGAAAAAGCAGACCAACCCAACCTTTGGGGTGTGGGTGCGCGTGCGTCGGGGATCTGTAATCCTGAACGGAGCAAGTCTAGGCGAACTGAGTTGAGCATAGTTCTCTGAAGAGGGTGACGTTGGACGTTGGACGTTGGACACTGGGCTAGACAGTGACGTTGGATTGTTGGACTGGGTCCTTCTTGCCTAATGGGAGCTCAATAACAAGTCTACTCCGAAGTAGATAAGATCCCCTTCTAACTCAATGACAAAATTAGATTTCAGAGCACTCTTGGGTAAACTAATTTCATTAAAAAAAGACATTATACATCTATGAAAAGCTCCATGCAGTACAAAAAAGTGCGTGCGGGGAAAAATAAATATTACAAATATTAGCAGCCGGTGTAAGTGTCCACGCTGTCCTTATGTTTGGTGAATGTATAACGTGGTAAGATATCTCTATAAAGATTTCATCTTTAGCCCTTAAATTTCTTATGAAACTTCATGTTTACATTGAAAGGAAAGAGTTCTATGATAATGTATGTCTAACAATGGAATATAGCTGAACAACATTGTCGTCTATCAATCGATAGATTCAACAATTTCTTTTTTTTGCCGGGGGAAGTAAACATTATTTTCTGTACGGTTGTCCCTCTGTCTGTTCGCAGGATATCTTGAGAATGAAATGAATTATAGACTTGAAACTTTTCGTACATCTTAGCGAAGTCTGGACACGTAGTGTTGCATACTCTTAGCTTAGAATAAAAGATGTGTGGTGTCTGGTGACATCTTCAAAGTACGTATTTATCTTTGAAATAAACACCCTCTACCACTGAATGCAATGTGATTAGTGAAGAAAACAATACCTTTGAGCTACTTTATACTAAAAGAATTGTACAAAATCATCATTGCAATAAAATGGTGTGTGGTTTTGGTATTGTGTTCTGCTAAGCGTTTTGTCTTCCAATATGTTATGAACGATATTTAAGTAAAATATCAGGGTTTAAATAACACATACATGAGATATATCAGATTATGTCATATAAAACATACGTTGTCTTGTTACAATGACGTGAAAGGCAGCGTGTTACATACGTTTGTAAGGGGTGAGGGGTGTGATTCAGTACTTGACCGTTGTCAGAGTGTCATATGTCTGACACCAGTCGCTGTTGGATATCTATTCTGACAGCCGAATTTACCGTTAACGATGGTCACAGTTGTGTGAATCAGTGATTGTGACAAGTAATCACGTAATTTCAGGTCACTGAATTGTGTAAAACCAAATTAAAAATTCTCTATTTGCAGACGGATAAATGAGCCTTTGCATGATCCTCTATGCCACTTACCATTAATATCTGACATTAATAAATTAAAACTAACTGGCAATAAAGTAAATAAATTACGAAATGATGCTATTGCTAAAACAAAAATAAACAACAAAATAATAGACTATAAACAGTTTGTAGACAGTGGCTGAGTTTTTAGCGTCTCAGTTTAACACCCAGGAGCCTGGGGTTCTAAACCAAGTTTTGGGTATGTAGCCTGAAAAGATGAGATAAACTAAAAAAAAAACGATTCTCCTATAAATATACAAAACCCATGAAAACAAAAAACCCTTCCAGCTACTCCGCAATGGTTATTCACTCATAATGTTATCCATTCAATGCGTTCGTGTACCAATATTTTATAGCCTTATCGGGTTTCAAGAATAGAATTCAATGTTGTAATTTCAACAGAAATGTTTTGTTGTAGTTGGCAGGGAATACGCGACAATAGTAAACCAGGTCGCGAGTTCTCAGTGCGCTGTGACCGGATACATAAAACCAACATAGTAATATTAATGTATTATGATATCATTGTTTTGTGCAATAATGATGGCGTGCTTAATATGCTGAGACAATTAATATAATGTTTTATCATCATTTGTATACAAAGTGATGTTCATTATATACAAAATACAACTTTTACATCTCTCCACCAAGTATTTTATTTGTTTGTTGTCTTTATTTAGGTTTTACTTATTTGTCATTAGTTTGAACATCGGCCAAGTTAAAAGGGGCCAGATTTTAATAAATTGATCTTGAAATTTTCTATTGATACAAATATGATGCAGCATTATTTTACAAAAAATCGTGTGTTAATTAGAAAATGATAAATACATATTTTGAAGAAAATTATAATTCAATGTATTTCGATAACTCCAGACTATCAAAACTCATATTACAACACCACGTAAATAGTTGAGTAACAGTTTGATTTTATACTGTATTACACAATTTCTGTCAATAAACAACAAATTATATAGTATCTTTATCGTACCTATACAATTGTCAATTTCGACAGGCAGCTGTTTAAAATTAACCTAAAACTTTTTAGCAAACTGTTAGTGTTCAATAGCACGTAATTTATTCTGCTACCTAAGTTATTTTATTCTGATTCCAAATGTATTGTTAGGTGTTAAAACACAGTTTCCAATGTTATGTCATATGTGGTGACCACACAAAGGTAATATAACACCTTTACAAAGGAACCTGTCATCGAGGTGGTCAGTAAAGACATCAGGTAACATGATATTCCATTTAACACGCTCCAGCCTCATACAGATTTCGTGTAATAATCACCACATTCGTCTTGGTTCAAGCAGTGCAAAAAGTAGATATTTTAAAGGTTGGGATAGAAGTTTTAAAGGTTTTAAAGGAGAAATTTTGTTGGAATTTATTCTTACAGACCAAAACCTACTGAAGATATTTAAGTTTCTGTTTGGAATATACTGGTTTACAAGGAGTAGCGTAGTCTGGTTAAATAAGCCCTGCTGCATAAATAAATGTGTTATATATATATATAAATATATATATATTATATACATTAAATTGTATAAATGGCAATAGCCTTATTTAATTTTGATATACATTGAATCACAAAAAGTACTTGCTCCACCGGGAGTACTTTTTGTGATTCAATGTATATTAAAATTAAATAAGGTTATTGCCATTTATACAATTTAATATAAATAAAAGTCGTTTGACGGGTATTTAGTCTTCCGATCATATGTTAGTTTGCTTATTTTAACGCATATGTGACAGATACGGCCAAATACAAAATAATTGAATCGGAAAATGTAAGGGCTCTGTGGTGTAATGGTAGCACATTCACCCGGCAAGTGAGAGATCCGGGTTCGACTCCTGACGGAGCAAGTACATTTTGTGGTTCAATGTATATTACATACATACATACATATATATATATATATATATATATATATATATATATATATATATATGTTTTATAAAATTTGAATTTGAGATTTTTCGAAATTATTGTAATATCCACTATTATTATATCCATAATCTAGGAAACCGAAAGAGCTTAGAAAGAGTTTCAAGAATATTGAAAAACAACAATAGAAAACTAAGTTTCAAACATTGGAATCTACCAACATCTTCGGGTACGATTACACACATATTAAAAACTAATAATATGTGGTGCTGAACTCCCCCAAATCATAGTTGAAAACAGAGAGAATTGTTGTCAACAACAGAGAAGGTAAGAGAGTAAAAAGAAATCAATAAATCAAAATCAAATCAAATCCTCAGTAAATTATTCTGAACCATCATATATAGGTGAAGTTTTTGATATTCAACTTGTCCTGTGGTTGATACACGAGGGTGAGTCAATCGACACATATCTATGAATATTATTTTTGTGTATATGATTAACATTATGCTTTAAATTTTATTTTTAACACATAACGATGAGGATAGATTCTGATTATTGAAACGTTATCTTATATTTTTTAATAATAACGATAGCAAATATCCTGTAAGCTTTTAAAATCATCCATCGTACATAGTAAAGTATTAAGTATAATTTATAAAGTACACATTTAAGAATATAATTTTTATAGAATATTGAAAATAGTTTATAATAATATACGGAAACACTCGTAAAACTATACCGTATCTTTTACTAATTGTGGACTATTCACTAAAAAGATATCACATCTTCCCCAATAATTGTGCTATTTGTGTTATTAAAACAATATCTAGCAGCGAAAGTTTAAGACGAATAGTTTTAATTTGATTTATATAACGTATTAAATATCAAAACCTCATATCATCATATAATTTTGTAGCAGTCACTGAGAAAAAAAACAGAAAGGAGTGAAAAAAAACGAACACAAAAGCGACTAGAATAGCTAAGTATTCATCCTGAATCGAATAATGTCATTGAACATAACTCCAACCAAGCTACAAAAGTAACTTTTATGTGGTTTCCAGTTGATGCTGTGCGAAAGTTAAGAGGAAGCTTTTAAAGGGAGCGTACCTCACTTCCTCAGATGTATCACAATGGATGGAAAGTTATATTTAGGATACACTAGTAGAATTATAAAATTTACTTGTTTTTGGAATGATCAAGGTTTTATCTTTCAAACATCGACATTTTTACAACTGATACTCCCAGTTTGGGATTATAATACGTTTAAAAGTTTAAAAATTAGTAAATAATTTCTTGAAAATGTAATAGATTTATAAAAGAGGTATGTTCTAGGATTTTATATAATTCACCTCGCTACTCAGCCTGACTTCATTGAAGAGCTATTATTGCCTCCCGAGTTTTCTTAGACTGTACAATAAGAGTAACTTTTCTGGAATCTAATGAAACCAAAGTTCACGTCTACAACAGATATTTTTTGTTTTTAAATCGAACCCACAAGTGTCTAGGAACCGAGATCCAAATTTGCGACGTACAAGTACACAAGCTTTCTTGAAATCAGTAGAGGAATGTCTCCTAACATAAGGTCACGATAGTTGCAATAGTATCCAACTGAAATTTCTTCTTATAGGTCATGCATATTATAGCTAACCGGCGATGATTCAACGTTTATCTACCTGTCTAACGGTTGATTATAAGTGTGTTAAGCTAAAAATATGATCCGAGAGTTTTAGAGCATTTTATTTTCTTTATCATTTTGATAACCTCCAATTTATGCTTCCAACAAAATTAGCATTGCTGACGATTGATTTACTTCTTACAAGTAATTTCTCTGTTGATAAAAGACGACTTGATTGTTAAACTTGGCTCTCAGAACCTTGAATAAAAACTAGAAACCCAACTCATTTACAGAGAAATACTCTTGAGAGAAATTTTATTGAGAGCTATAACAATGTTTAAGGACAAAAATTATTCCTGACAAAAATTATTATTCATCTGTCCCTTTAAAACAACAGAAGAACTTATAAAAAAATAAAAAAAAAAAAAACACTCCAGAAGCTCTAGCTAAGATTCCTAACTATCCAAGCTAAGTAGAATGGAAAAGGTAATTTCGAAAAAAAAACGGCCGAACAAGCACACAACGCACACAAGCGCGCGCGGGAAAAATATTATTAAAGTACCAGGCCAGTATGTCTACACTTTTGAGCTTGAGTTTAATTACAATAATGACCAAACATTTGCTAATAGAAATTCGTTAATGACAACCCTTGATAACAGCATACAAAATATAAACCTCACAAAAGACCTTGGTCGAGTAGGCCTTTGAGATCGCAAACTTGTTTGCGATGCGAAACGCTGACTTAACAAGCTGACGCCGCGCCGGGATGTGTGAACTGTGCAGAATGTACGCGAACTCCTCTCTTTTTATTCTCCAAAACACTCCTTCGCGTGGCGCTTGTGTTTTTGTGTTTATGTGTTGGCTGTGTTTATGTACTTGAGCACTATAACACACTCCAGAGTTTACACCTGGGAAGCAACTGCTGTAAATATCTAGATTTTCTGACACCTCATGTTGGTCGTTACACGCCAATTCCGCTATTGTAAATTCAAGTTAGTCCATACTTTTCACTCTTTCTTCTACACTTACTGAACCATTAAAATATAACAACAAGGAACCGGACTGATGAAACTTGGAACTGTACTAAGTTATGAGGATTGAAGGCACTTGATACCTGTTCATTTGATTCGAAAGCGGTCTGGGAATGTAAGAATGCTCTAGCAGAGCTGGCAATAAATAACAGAGTAACACTCGGTTGGGTACCGGGTCATGAATATATTCATGGAAATGAAAAAGCAGACATCCTCGCCAAAAAAGGAGCGGAATCCTCAATGGTGGGGCCTGAGCCCGGTTGCGGGATAGCCTTCTCCAATATTAAAGCTCTGGTCAAAGATTGGGAAAAGAGGATAAGAAACATTAATTGGAGTAGAGCCTCAGGATTAAGACTATCCAAAATGTTTATCTCTCCTTACGTTAAAGGGTGGACAGATCTCTTAGATCAGAATAAGGAGGATATAGGACTAATATTAGGAATGTTGACAGGACATGGCCCCCTAAGGAAACATCTTATGAAGGTAGGCCCTCAGGAAGGAAAAAAAGTTATGAAGATAACTTAGTACTTACTTTCCATGGTATGAAGTAATTCCATGCAAAGTAATGCAATGCAATGCAATGTATTATAGTTTAAACGGGTAAAGCTTGAGTTAGAGCAAAATATTTTGTAACTAATACTACTATAATTATTTTTAGGATGAAAAATGTGAAGCTTATTTTAAAGGCGTGAAAATCAGGAAAACATTAAAATAAGATTTTTGAAGATGGTAGAAGTTTTGGAAAGTAATATTTTACCTGGAGTTTAACAATAATTACGACTGCCATTTTACTCTCTGTAAGGAGAAAAAGCACTTCAGTGAGTTGGCGTCAATTTTTTAACCCTTTCTGTAACTTATCCTTTAACGTTTGTCTAATTTTAAATGTTTGACATTTTATCAGAATCCATAGTCTTTTCCGTAGTCTTTTGTGTGTCTTCTCTCATCGTGGATCAAATTCTTCATGTTCAGAATCTTTTTATGTTAATTCGAGTTTCGAGATAATCAGGGAAATAGTACAATCTGAGGTCAATGAGAGCTTTTGTTGTTTAGCGAAAAGAATATATATATATATATATATATATATATATATATATATATATATATATATATATATATATATGTCTATATACATATCATTTTAGTGGGTTTTGTTTTATTTGTTTCACCCCTCAGTAAATACACGGACAAAAAACATGGAATTTTTGACCAATTACATGTTTATTGTCCGTGTATTTACTGAGGGGAGAAACAAATAAAACAAAACCCACTAAAATGATTCATAAATCTTATTTATCACCTGTTTTGGTATCGTTTATTGCATAAATCGAAATTACATCTAAGTGACTGTCACAGGGTTGGCACTTACCAATAACGCTCTACAGATCAAAGCCGATAGTTACCAGGTCCAATTAATTATCTAAAAGGTTTATTAACAAGACAAGGACTTCTTAATTGAGTAAGATTTCAGACTCGGAGTAATAAAGAGAATACGAGTCGTGCAGTTATATTTCTCAAAAGCTGCGGTTTGAACACTGAATCTCTCACGTGACTGAATTCAGTTTTAATGAGATACGGTTCTATATCTGGGAATTGCTGTCGTACTACAGATGTTATTAAATAGACTATTTAAAACAGATAATTTTACCGTCCCAAAATGAAAATTTAGTTAGTATTTAATTTCAAGGTGTAACTACTAAAGTTTTGAGTTTGGGCAGTATTTTAGGTAATTAGCTCAAAAACGGCTTCATTATTTAAATGCAACTGTCAGTAAATGTTCACACAAATTACAGGTAGATGATTTTAAATTGAGCAGAAATTGTATTTTTAACTTCACTTTAAAAACATTGAAGTCACTGTAAAGTAGTCATATTATTTTGTTATAAAACAAACAAATCGTTGGGGTTGAAATGTCTTTGAACAAATATAACACTAGCTAGTGACTGAGGTGTTTTAATGCTGGGAGTTAATTATCTTTATAATGACCTCAGAATTTCACTCTAGTCACTTCAGTTCTATTAGCCAAATTATGTTCACTTTTAACCATTCTTATACTACGTACATTACATAATTGACGGTAAATGTGAAGTAACTAAGAATACTCCAAGAATTATTCAGGTTTATCTGATAGTTCAAAGACCTGAACATGAAGTCTGCAAAGATGTCAATAAGTGACGTTCAGTAAAGTAGATAATTTATTAGTTGAAGGCTGATGCAGTTAAACTTAAGCATGCCTAGTCTTAGAGTAAAACATCAAATCGTGATAAGACTTTTTCTGTGATCTAAGGATAGAAAGTCTACATATCAGAGTGAATGTTCAAGGCCTGGACTTTATAAAACTGAAAGTTATTAACTTTGGTTAAGGTATCAGTGTCTGTACTACCCAGTTTATAAATTCCCCTTATTAACCTTGATACCATGGTGTCCAAAACACTGGACTAGTTGAAAGTTTAATGTGTTTGTAAGAAACAAGATAACTTGAAAACCTGCGATATCAGTTACAACAAAGTTTGGTGGGAAACTGTTAGAGCAGTAACTTGGCTCTTAGTAAGGATAATAATGATGCACGTATGAGTGTATCTCTTCAGCTATAAATTTCCACAAAGCTTTTAGACACCCCGATATTAAGACTTCAGCCTGGATAAAGTGCTTCATTTCTCTATACTTACACAAGACGTAGTCTTAAATATTACGATGTTGGGTAAGTTGCTGTTTAATAAATTGTCCAAAAAACAATGTGCAATCTTTAGTGGCGAACTAATTGAAAATTACAAAAATTTAACTGAATGTAAATAACTGTATGAATTGACCCCATTTGACTTATTGATCAACGAACTAATTGTCGAACATTGTCGGAGCACTTAGCCAGATTTATGGCACAATATAAACAGTGGCAACATTCAGCAGCTTGCGTTTGCTTTTTGTTTACATTCCCAGTCAAATATTGACTGTGTTATTGTTACTCCCTTTAACTTTGGCTTATTTCTCACTACCGTAACTTGTCTGAGATTAATATTTTTACTTTTATACTCTTATTGTGGAGATAAAATTTGTTGGAGATTCCTAAACACGTTTTCAAGGGAAATTCTAGTCGTGCCAAGAGTTACAAGAGGCAAACTTGGGCCCTACCTGTTCGTTAATTTTGTAAACGACATAAAACACGTTGGGAAGTATATTATTGTTACCTGATAATGATATAAGTATTTAAATTGAAGTATATGATGAGCACGTATTGCAGCCCAGGATTATAACCATGGAAGTTGTTGAATTATTATGCACCATCAAATATATAATAGCTGGCTGAGCTTTAGTGAAAATTATCACTCGATGAGAAATATATTTCTGTCTGTCTGCATATCTGTCTATAAGCACGACATCTTGTAAACGAAATGACTCACAGACTTGAAATTTTCCATGAAGCTTAGTTTCTATATGAGCAACACTGAGTTTTATGATGGTGCATATCATTTATAGGACTTGGCTTAACTTTATCAAGACATTTTAAAACTCGTCTTATGTGTAACCACAATGGGGAAAGTTAATATTCCAGATTAAATAAATCTTTTAGCAGGCTGCTCACAATCATATGAAATTTTAACATTGACTTATTTATTCATAAAATAAAACATAAAAATAATACAATGAAAAGTCAATGTTAAATGGAAGTAAAGATTTGTAGTCACTTTTGCGCTGTAATACTCTCCTCCCTGGAGTTTGTATTATTTGAACATTACTATGAAACCTAACCTAATGAATAAAGATTAAATTTATCATGTGACAATAATATTGGATAATGTCAGTGATTAGCTGTTGGTTCAGTTATTATCTATTATGACGCTCACTTATCGACCATTATACGTTATTACTGTAGATAGAGATACACATCGCTCATACTTATATATTTGCTTCCATCCAAATGAGGCAATGTCATTGCAATGAAATGAAAATAAAATGTATAAATTTATATAAATCTATGCGAGGTTACAGATTTATACTTCAGCCTTTGTCTGAAATATAAATCAAGATAGTTACGTCACATCGGTCGGCGAAACCGGAAGTGAAGATAATGTTCAGATAAACAGCACACTTATCAGTTGTTATCGTCCAGCATGTGAGTGACCGTTTTGCTTGACTCATATCCGCTCTGTATCAGTGCCCACATCAAGAACATGAGCAAAAGGAATAGATTAATTCATCCGTAAGCGAAATTAGATTTCAAATGCGTTGTGTGAATTTGTTGTTTGTTGCTGAAAGTAGAGGAATAACAGAATGTTGCAGGATCAAATTATACATTTACCTTTATTGCTTCATATGAAAAGCCTAGGCCCTTGGGTTTGACAAGATCTTCTCGGGGACACTATACATAACACATTCTACCCTGAGGTCAAATATTCGGATGAAGTGACGACCGCAGCTTAATGAATGTACAACATTATCTGTCGGCGGAATCAGGTTACTCGCTTGACTCTAGAGTAGTGCCACCGCCAGAAGACCGTATCATGTCACAGCCCGAGCAAGCCGTCACTGCTCCAGATTTCTTCTGGGATCTGAAGGTCCACGACTTCCGGGTTGCCTCAGAAATAAATAGGCCAACGCAATAGTCCTCCGAACAGCAACAACACGACTAGAATGGTTCCTGCAAAAGCGTTCTTGTGAGAACTCCTTAAAGTGAATTTTCTAGAAAGTTTAATTTTTTCTTCGTCCTGTTCTTTCCATCGACAAGGGGAAAATACAGCTGGCCAGAAGATTAATATTACGATAAGATTTGGCAAACCTTTTATCAACCTCATGTGGACTACTGTCGCGATCACACAAAATAATGTTCCTAAAGAAATTCAGGACGTACGTAACTCCCCATTTCATCCATATTTCTTAGTTTAGCCCCTGTTAATAAACTATATCTTGATTTTTATATAAATCTGAACTTGTGTACAGCAATTCTGACGACGTCGTATATAATGGGTGGATACAAATTCATTCCCTACCTTTCAAACTGGCGGATAAACTAATAAAACTACAGAAAAGAGATGTAGCTCTCACATCTCAATGCTAACTAACAACCAGGTTCTGACTCCTCCACTCTAAGACATGAGGATTCCGCAGTAAACAAGTGATCGTGTACGACGAAAAGCCGATTCTATTCTTTTAGTTCATGAACAGGATGAAAAATTTATAAGGGTATATTTTTTGTTAGAATTTTGAAAATTGTAATCTTTTAATGGAGCCTTCACGAGCTAAAAGCAACGATATACGATTACTGAAGGAGATATAAACGAGATAAGTAATTCCAGTTCAATTGTAAACTTTTGGTTATGACATACAAATTTAGTTGAAGTATGTGTTATTGAGTTGCGTATTGTGTTGTACGCACATAATTACAAATCAATTGGCATCACAGATTGATAATTATACGGTTTGATCGTATTTGTTCCATTTTATGTTTATTTGTTTGAATATGCATGGGTAGGTTGTTTTGTATTAAGCTTACGTATTATGTTTTTGTATTATTGGTTTGTTTCCCTCCTGTTAGTTTACATAATGTTGTTACACATTAATATATTATCCTTAGTGTTAGATAAAAGTGTCAAATAACAGTGAAATTATACTATTTAATATTGTAATACATATAGATTTAGTGATTTCCTTTGATTAAAACCTTTAGATAATTTTCAGAACGCTCCATTAATGAAATGGATTATAGTATAAAAACAAGTTAATATTAAAAAATAATGTTTTCAAAGATTTTATTTCACAAAGAATGTTCAAAAAAAACCTAGTGGCTATTTTGTCCTGACGAAGCTAGAGATTCATCTTTGTATTTCTGAATTTCAAATGCCCAATAATTGAACAAGCAGGTAAGCACTTTTCAGTTTGCTTCTAATTTACTGGAAATTGGTTGGAACTCAAAACCCGTTTATCCGATATAATGCCTCGACCAGAGGCAAAGAGTGCTCTAGGCTGTGCTCAAGAGATGATTACGATTCCAGTTGCTCCGATACACGTAATTGGACCGTTCTTGGAGTGAGGGCTCTTTCAACTGCTGAATTATTCCTAGTAAAAAGATATATGAAATGATCATGGTAATTTTACGAAACGGCCTAGTGTTGTATTAATAGATTTAAAAATTTCGAAGAAAATACTACAATAGAATGTCGATTAACTGAAACCCAATCAACCGGATATCCGGGTTAACCGAATTAATGCTACGCAAAACAGGAAAGTATGACAAGATACAGCATAAACAGAGCTCATCGTATTTTGACACAACGTAGGAGTACGCCACACCGTGTGATACGTAACAGGTTGCTGAGATTGCTTGCGAAATTTCAAATATAAAGCTCATTTCATTGCCAAGATCTCCTGTGGATATACAATCATACCAAAAATACAAATCTACATCCCCCCGCAAACAAAAGAGAAATTGTGTCCACGAGTGACAGCATTCATTGTCTCTCAGCAAACTTCCATTGTTGGATTTACACCATCATATATATCCCATTCTTGTATAAGCAGAACTGAAGTTTAAGAGGCTGTAAAAATATTTACTCACGCTCACAAACATTTTAAGGAGTTGCATGCACCATCATTGAACATAGCGTTCCTTATATAGAAATGTAGCTTCATGCACAATTTAAAGTTAATAGGTCAATTCGTTTGCGAGATATCTTGCCAGATAACTTATATATTATAATTAGTAATTACACTTATTATTATTATTAATATACTTATTAATTATAATATATATTATATATATTATAATTACTTATATTTAGTAAAAATAATTGCTCAGGCTCAGCAAAACCTAAAAAATGCAAGTGTCATCAAATTTAGTGTCGCTTAATTTGAAATTCTGTAGGTCAGTTCATTTTCGAGATATCGGGCTGACATGTAAACATACAGAAATAAAATCTGTCCAGCCCTAAGAATAATATGCTTCTGTGTGTAAACACAGTCAACAATGTTTCCGGATCTGCAGACGCACTCAATGTTTATCACACGATTTAGGTTTAATAAAGGATGAGTTTATATATTATTCCGTACTAACTTAATTTTTCTTTAATCGAATTACATCGACCTCACCAATTTCGGTTATACGAGACCCCAATATATCATTTAACGAACAAACAAACATTTTCTGTTTAAGAAAGAACTAATAACTAAAGCACTGCATTATTACATGTGTTAAATAAATGGCAATTATATAAATTTACACAATAACATAACATTTTCTATCAATGTTACCGGTTGACTACCCCAATAACAAATGTTCGTTATTTTCGAACGTGAACATCAGTTGCTTAATATTTGTTCAAGCGGACGAATAACAAATAAGCTTGATTGCTGTAACTAGACACATTACAATTTGAGGAATGCAAATCTTAAATATCTGGATTCCAAGCCGTAAGGTAACTATGTTAATTATGTGATTTGTTAACTTCAAATAACTACCGCACATCGGTACATGGTTATCATAAGGTAAAGTAAAACAGTCCGAAAAGACAAAAGGATGTATATTTATAGATAAGAAACCGCATGACTTAGCACAAAGCCTTTATCTTAGAAAAACCAAGAAAGATTGCTTTCTCTTTGCGTTATGACTTAAATGTGCAACCAGAATTTCCATATAAATAGAATGTTATAAAATGTTTGTTAACTAGTGTCTTATCTTTCACATATTACGTACTGGTTGGATTTGTTTCCATACTTGCTTTGGCTTTCATCACAGTTATACGTTCAAGTAGTATCATTCTATGAACAAGTAGGCTATTGTGTATCATAATTCTTTTCTTTTCCATATACTTTTTAGTTTGGAATTGATACACAAACGTATTAAAAACAAAGCCTAATATATAAATAAGACTATTAGCTGTAACCTTAAAACTATAGAACGTTGAAGGGAATTTCATACTACAAATGAACATTTATAATTTTTTAAACGGTTTAATGATATTAAACGGTAGAAGGAATGGTTTACCCTTAGGTTTTTATCATCATGGATCATATGCTCATTTAACCATAATAGTTTCCTAAGGACAAGTAAACGTCAATTTCCGCAGTTATAAATTATAGTAGAGAGAATATTATGGTTTTACTAACAAGATATGTTATTAGAAAAGTTTGGCTTTAAGTACAGGGCATGGATTATATAGTCATAGGTCTAGCTACTGATATGACAAAACAACTACGTAGACACTTACACATTTTGGGAGATTATTCATACACTTTGAAAGGCTGTACAAATTTATTAGTAAATTACCTTTTTAAAAATATATTGTTGTTTACACACACACACACACTCACACACACACACACACACACACACACACACACACACACAACACACACACACACACACACACACACACACACACAACACACACACACACACACACACACACACACACACACACACACACACACACACACACACACACGCACGCACACGCACACGCACACACACAACACGCACACGCACACGCACACACGCACGCACGCACACACACACACACACACACGCACACACACACACACACACACACACACACACACACACACACACACACGGTAGTCAATTTCTGAAATAAACATTTTTGTTATTCAACGAGTGGTATTTTAAAACACGTTGAAGAATCTTTGCTTGATTCTTCAATTTTTTCATAATTATTGTTAATGTAAAAACACCAAGAAGTATAAACATAAACTAATATAGAAGCGTAGTGACATATAAGGAAGAAATATTCTCTTGTGTTGGTTAAAAATATTATATTTGGAAACAGTAGAAAAACGTTATAATTACTTTGGCATGGATCAATAAGAATCCAAAATGACCATTGTACCAATAAAAATAAAAGAGTGTTTAAAGGTGTATTCTTATTAGTTATATTAGGGTACATACTTTTCGAATATATATTTCTAATAAAGACTTAGATTCAAGAACAAGACAAACTACGATTTCCTTGCCATTTTTAATTTTGAAAAATACAAACGACTGTGAAATCTTGTTTCCTTTACAATCCTTCCATCGTTAAAAAAACTTTATGCAAATGTTTGCTACAAGCATAAGAACGTGCAGCAACATACAAAGGTGACCTAAGTAATGGGGTAGTTCACCCAGAGGTTACCCAGCCATTACGGCAACGTGGGATAAACTGCCACACTGCCGTATAATATACTGGCCGTTACTGGCTGAACTTCCGCCACAAGGCACCTCCACGTCCGTGTTTTGTGTTCCAATTCTACCAAAAAACTTCATACTGTCAGCAGTAAACAGAATTAGAATATACAATTATAAATAAATTCCTTATTATTTCTCGCTTTAATATTTTTTCCTTCGCAAACTGAATATGAGATTCCACTAAAATATATCAAAATTATATTTATGGCTGGCCTTGTTTTAATGTATGAAGTTTTAATTGTTTATTGAAATTATAAGTATTTTAAGTAAGAAGAATTGTACGTGTAGAAGAAAGGTGATTTTCTAGTGATTGATACATATCTGTGAGTTTAATATTTGAAAATAATTTCCAATACTACTTATCCGTTGCTCGCGAAGAATATTATTATTTTTATATTCAATAATTAACTATTAAGTTCACTAATATTTGTGTACACTTCATCAATTGTGTTCTCAATCGAATTCAAGCTAAGTTCAGACAAGCATTAGTTTACTTGCTGCAAATCCTCATGATATCCAGTGGAACCAGTTAAGGCATATTTATGTCTAAGTGATTAAAGATAAATGGGAATTACTTAAGAGGCACTAACAAAGATCTAGTCATGACGAATATTTACCAAGTGTTGCGAAAGTAAATCATAGATAATAACAAACATTAAAAGTACGTTGGGATAAACCAATTCGTTTATTTCTTTTTATATAACGTTATAATTCAAGGCATTCGATTAAAATATGACTCATTCTAATTCCCCTATTACACCCTCTCCAAAAATATGAATTTCCGGGTTTTAAAACAACTTTTTTTATTTATTTATTTATTTATTTTTTATTTTTTTTAAAGGAGAAGCCGATCTCCTTTTATGCCTTTATTCTGCCCGTCCTCATGGGCCACTGGCCTGTGCGAGGATCTTATCAAATAGAATAAGGGAGAGAGTCGATACAGTACAAGGTCGATGGTACTGATAAAAAGTGCAACGGTCACAGACAGGATTCGAACCTGCGCTATCTCTAACTCAGACCCAAAGTCCAACGTCTTAGACCACTCGGCCATCGGCACTCCCTATCCGCATTTTAATGAGTCTCGCATTAAAAAGTTAAATAATTGCTTTTATTAATTTTGAATATAAAAATTTCTATCGTAATTTCTGAAGTTTTTATTATTTTAACCGTTTGGACGGTGAATTACATAAAGCAACACAATGACACATTTTTGATTTTTTATTTGCTATCATTAATCTTATATAACTCAATTATTAAGTCATATAAGATTACGGGGAGCTGATTTAAATCTCTTGTAAAGGAACCTTAGTTAAATAATACTCTCCTTAATTCTCCTTCTATTCCCCTCACTCTTCAAAGCCACGTTAACCTTCTCCTACCACGTCACACAATATAATATAATATCTATAAACCTTTGCAGTTCTAACTTTTTCCTTATAACGATATAAAATGTTATACAATATAACAATGCTTAACCCTCTTGTCAAGACTATAATAGGTGCTGGTGGACCAGGAAGTGAATTAAAAGCTTTTATAGCGAGTATTCAAGAGCTTTCAATTGCCTTGAAACGTTTAAGTAATCTTTTAAAATGATTTTTCTATTTATCGTTCATTTCAATCGCGGTAACTAACTGAGAATTGGATTGTATACAAGGTGATCTTAAATCAACGATAATATTCAAACTAAAACATGACTCTGCAGGGGTTTTACTTAAAACCACAAAAAACAGCCATTATAGATTAATATTTCATCTCGTACCATTTAATTGCAAACAATATATTTGTTTAAACTATGCTTTACCAAAAAAATTGTAATATTGAACAAAACATATGTTGTAAATCTGATTTAGATTTTTTATTAAATTGTCAATAATTTAAATGATAATGTATTTGAAATCACCAATAATCAAATTCACCAGTTAGTTTATCAACACATGTACTTATATAGTATTATAGTCTAAGACAATGTAGACATTGAACAATTGAGAATTTCAAAATCATAAAACCAACTATGTTTTACAAAATAATAAAACCAAAACTATTTTCCATTTTATTAATGTATTTGCAGCTTAAATCGTTATTGTAAATTTAAAAAATAAGAAAGTACTAAGTAATTACAGAATCTTTTAAAAGCAAAAACTGTTAAAACTGAGAAGTTATAAAATGATTATATAATTAAATACAATTAAAATAAATGTTATTAGTAACGGTTAAAATATGATATCAGGAGATATTGGATATATAGATATCCTCTAGGGTAACGAATAAACAATACTTCTTAACACGATTGTTATTTGGTAGTTAGAAAAAAAGAAAGAGTCTACAATAATAGATACTTTTATTAACCGAACCTACCATAAAAGTACCATTAAAGCGATCGCAGTCACTGTATAGAAAATTAAAAATTGTAAAGTACTAATTAATACACAAAAACGTTTATATCATAACTTTTAAAAACGAAGCAGCTCGTTAAAATTATTTCTTTGAATCAGCTTGTATCCCATATGTCATCGAGTAAATGAACTAATAAATCTACACTATTCGGAATTTCACAAAATATACTGAGGAAAATCTGTCTGACCTTTAGTCTTTTATGATAAGTTTAATTTTTAAATATAATTAAATTGTATTACTTTGTACTGAAGAAAGAAAGATATAGCTTGTTCTTGTCCATATACTGAACTAATGAACTAATAAATCTACACTATTCGGAATTTCACAAAATATACTGAGGAAAATTTTTGTCTGAACTTTAGTATTTTATGATAAGTTTAATTTTTTAAATATAATTAAAGTGTATTACTTTGTAATGAAGAAAAAAAGATATAGGTTGTTCTCGTCCATATATTTTCGAAACCATACTTGTTCTTTTCCTATTTAAAACTTGTACAATTATTACTATTTGAAAGAAAACTTTTCGCAGCAAAACTATGGCACAATGTGTGTTTTGTTGTATCGTTACAAGTTGGGTAGTACTTTCTGACTGCGTACATGGCCAACACATTTAGGGCGGCCAACAACGGAAGTTTAGCCTGTAATAGCGTGCTATATTATGCAGCAGGAAGGTAATTTATCAAAGGTCCTTGCTTATGCAGACCGTCTCAACCAGCACTGGTTGTGTTCTGTACCCTAGTAGTGTTATACTTTCTGTCTGAATAGAACAATTTAATAATGAAAGGGAATCAACTTCATATTTTTAAATTAAGTTATTATGTAATAGAGTTGTTTTTAAACCGCTATATGTATCTATTTAGAATATTCCAGAGAAGATTGCGTGAGCGTATGCACTGCGTTGGCTTGATAAGATTTTCTAACTCATGGAAGAACAGGTGGCAGGAAGTGCTGAAGTTTCAAATATTGAGCCTATGTTGTGTAGCGGATTGCCTAATACTGTTTGTAAGGAGAATTCGTCAATATTGTGTCTAGTGCTGGACTGATTCCCCCTTATTCAGTTTGATACGACCTTGGAAACCTTTAATCTACGCTAATGGCGAAGATATGTGTAATATATGTAGTAAATATGAAGTATATGTATACATGCTACATGGTATATTATTGATCATATGTCGGTTTAAGTCAATTTTTACATTACGTTTATAACAAAGCCACAGTTTTGAAAGAAGAGTTACAGTTTATTGCAAGAGTTAGATATTGACTAAACATATTTCTGACAAGTTAGGTAAACGTGCTTGTTTTAAAATACATAAGACGCACACACAGATACACGAAAAAATACGTAGTTCAGAGATATTAGTTTAGATGACAGGAACAGTGCTATCAATAATTAATTGACAAACAACTTTATAATATTTCAAGTTACAGATAAAATATTCCTTTTACATTCTGTTTCAATTACGTATAATCATTTTACTGTCTTTAATAAAGTCCCTTCATTTATTTAATCCAAATGCAATGTACGACTATAAACCTAAACATAATCTTCCCTCCGAGTCCTTGCGCTCTCCTTGTGCTCTTTCCTTCGCAGTAATCCACTTCCTCTCCTTTAATGGACTTCCCTAGGAGCTGTCTCATAAATATTCCTTCTATTTGGTATTTATACGTTAACAGCTCTTTTTTAATCCTAATATACGATTAATATAAAATTTAACCTTTCTAAGAACTGTAAGAACTGGATTTAAGAAATTTAGAAAATTACAGCATTTTAGTTCATAGCTTATCAAAATAAAACATAGTATTATAAACTTTATTATATAAACTTTACTTGCTTCAATATTTTACTTTAGATTTTCAATCTTGATTTTAAAAAAAATACTCCAAAATATTATATTACTGCAATAATAGAATTGTAATATTTTAATTTATCTTTTAAAAACGTATTTTTTTGATATTTAACTCAGAAGTAATCTGTAATATTTCAGAAAACATGATAAAATCGTGATAGTCTTCTACAAAAACGCAACGATACAAAATACATTGAGTAGCCTCTTAAATAAAAAATAAAAAGGAGATTTTTTACACATATTATAGTCCTTTTTAGAAATGGATGTCTCAGAAAAATTCACTTTCATTAAGAACATTCTGACCACAGGTAATTAGTCACTATGTGTACAAGAACAAAGTGAGCTTTGAACGATGAATTAATCTCCACTCCAATTAGATCCAGGATCCAGTTTCATCAAGAAAAACCCATTCAAGGATTATTTGACGAAGTGGGAGGGGGGTGGTGATGATATCACAGTGTCACCAAACAATGTTTATACAGTTTATATAATTAGTCATACAGTTTCAAATCTCCTGTATTAATACAAAACAACATATTAATGTAACTGTGTCTTTTTTAGTATATATTTTATACTGTTGATACATCAAATTAGATAAACTTTTATCATTCCAATCATATGCATTAACAGTTCTACAGCTGCTCACACCAAAACATTTGATTCGGTGGTGGTGCCATATCAATTTTACATTTTTGTACATCAGTTGTTCCTGCTATGATGGGGTTATAATTATATTCTGTCTGTCTGATTTACATGATGGTTTGCGAAACAGACGAAAATGAAATGTAATTTATGTACAAACTGTTTTTTATTGCAACGGATGTTATCAAAGATTTTCCATACACGTAAAACTGGCAACAGTGTAGTGGCGTTGGTTGCAGAGGAGGGGGTTCAATCACCCACCATTAGACTATTTTCGTGTGCACTACTATAATAATGTCAAAACAAAATATAAAAGATGTATATTCCTTTGTTAAATTTGACAATCTCAACAACATGTTTTTTCCAGATCAACCTTTTGTTTCGTTGCATTCCTATAAATTTTGAGAAATAAATTCGACGGATTGCATAAAACCATAAATTATTCACATGTAAAAATTCATAATATATACGAGTATATTTACAACTAGGATGATGTGTGTTGTGTTTCGTGTAACATTCCTAATTCTTTTTTAATTTTTTATTTTTTTATGTCCTTGTTTTTGCAGTTGCATGTGTTAGTACTCTTAAACTCTGGTAGTTTCAGTCCAGGAGGGGAGAGCCAATTTGAACTGTTTGTATCCTGGTGATCCTTGAAAGTGATAGAGAAATGTCCGCTAGGAAAGAAATTGACCATCAGCCACATTAGTTTAGGTGATCAATCATGTATGGCAATATTATTCTTAGCAGGACAGACCTAAAAGCAACCGTCACGGACGTAACAAATGTTAAATCAGCGCCAGCTGACCATACACAGACTCTTATCTGTGGCTACTCTTTAAATAGTTGTCTGACAGTGATATAACTATTATTTATGTGTCTGACGCTCGGTTTTAAGAGTATTAGGTTAGGAAAAATATAATTTGATAAACAAATGATCGTTTCACAATTTTTAACCCTTTTAATACTCTCAAATTTGGATTCTTAGCAGAACTAGCATGGCTAACGGTCGATTAATATGTGATGAAATATTACTCTATCGATTTCAGGAAAAACAGGTTGTGTGTTTATACGAGTACAGTGGAAATTTTTCTCATAGACTAAAATTCCTTTTCTTGTATCCGCCACCGTCTTTACTTAAAAAGATTTCTTATAATTTTCTATAATTCTCAGTGTTTTCATGTTGGTTCAAATAATGCATTCTTCTATAAAAACAAAACAATTGGGCGAGCTTTGTTACTTATAGGACAGTTAAGCCATCCTCCATCACTGCTGTCATTGATAGCTCTCACACGGACAAGGACAGGTGATGGATGTTTGGATACTTTGTGATTTGTCATACATCATTGTACACTAGAAATGCCAGAGTACAGGCAGGTACTTTACTATTCGTGAACAATACTCCAAGAAATTTAGAATGTAAGCAATATGTTGGAATTTATTGTCTATTGTGTAACAAAGAACTGTACAGAATCTACTAGATTTCTATAAATCTGTTTATTGTAGTCTGTTTCATTTTTTATTATTTCGATAGTCTGCACCACTTGCGATCTATATATAAAACCTATCTATATAATATAAATTATACGTTGAGGTTGTATATAATATATGTAGAACCTTATTATATATAAGAAAGAGAAAAGGACGTCTTGATATAGGTACACATACTGTATATCTCGGTTACATCGTTTTCCAAAAGGATTCAAACATTGTAAACAGTATATTAAAATAAAAAAGAATAAACATAGTGTAAATAGAATAAATGGTTCAGCTGAACATTGTAAAAATATATACTAATTATTTTTATTACGTTAGTTTATGAAAACAATAATAGTTAGACTTACAATACTATTGTTAATTCATATTTCCTACAAACTGTAAGCACTAAGGAGGGAAATATTTGTTTCTGGGATATTTCTCAGTAACGAATATTCAGTTAAATTATGTAACACAAAATATATTTTCATGTATACAAAACATTTTATGTAAATTCTCATTTTGCATGAAATAACCGTATAACCTTTCATTTTATAAACCAGTTATGTGTTTATAATTCCTTAGATTCGTACCTAATCGCAAGGTTTTAAAATTATGGAGCATGTTTTTATTTTTAAACCTGGCAATGAATTTACAATTTTATATTTCCAGATGTAAGTTATGCAATAAATGTAAGTTTATTCCGACTTCATCGGATGGGAAATTTAACAATGGAGGTTTAATATTCTAAGTTTGACTAATATGTAAATATTATTCTAAATGCAATCTCATTTTCCCACATCCAAATATTACAAAGTTATTGGAACTCAGATTTAGTCATTTTCTGAATAGTACCTTGACTGACCTTGTTCCGTACTTCGTATTTATAGAGATTAAATTGATTAAATTTATTCTCTTGTGGTTTATTCACAAATGTAAAAAAATAAAATGGGTACGTTGAAAATTAATCTTAGAACGAATCATTGCATGGAGAAGGTGAAAAAAACGAGCGACTAGAGCAAGCCGGAATTGGCCCACGAGGGCGGAAATGACGTAATTTAGCTAATATTAAAACTGCTAGATGCTAAGCACACAACAGCACAAAATTTATCTCTAAAAATATAATATTGTTCAAACATATTATTTTTTTTTTTTTGTACAATGCTATTGAAACTGCAATAGAGGTTGGTCAGTCGAATTAAAATAAATACACTTTTTCTTTTAATTTATGTCTACTTTTAGCTAAAGAAACTATGTTTGTTGTTAATGTATTTTTTCTTTGGAAAAACGAAGACTGACAGTCAATGTCAAACAACGGTGGCAACAGATCCTAACAATCCCTAAGTACCAAAATTATATTGTTTTATGGGTGTCGACGATGTTGCTAATAATAATTTAATTGTGGAAGTGGTAGGATGGAGAGTATTGTATAGTGAAATTATTTGGAAGTAGTTTCAAACGGATGGGGAGGAAGGGAGTTAAAAACTATTAGGAAAACTTTTCGTACTTGTGCTTATTGTACTTAGTAATTACATTGTATTAGTACGAAACTATTAAAACTTTAATTATAATTGCGTCTCTAATCTGGCTATTAAAACTTGGGGTATTTGTGGTAACTGTAAAAATAGTTTTTGTTAGTTTTCTAATTTCAATAATTTATCAATATTATCATGACCTAGCCTGGCACGCAACCAGGGATGATGAAATTCACATTACACTTTTAAATCGTAACCACATATGCCAAAATACTGAATTTTATTTGGTATAGAAATAGATTAAATCTAAAACCAAGATCTCAATCTAAACTGTCCAGGACTATGGTGGAGATTTAAAGTTAAAACCTAATTCCAAATAGATAAAGCTAACGGGTTTGTACCAAATTGTGCAACACTTATTCAGTTTGATGTTACGGATGTATGTTGAACATACATGAAAAACAGACACATATTATCTTCTAATTTGTCAAAACCAAAAAGTACGACCGTATTGAGATAAAAAATACAGTTTCCTCTTGTTGCCATGCAGATGGAACTGAATGTCCAATCGTTCAGTAAACAGTGAGGAATTCAGCGAGAATGAATAGTAAGCCTCATTACTGCTTCAAACAACTCAGCGCACACACACACAGAGAAGTGGGTAATTCCATTCGGTGATGGAAAACTGTCTCTCCATGCATACCACTCGTTTGAAATGAATATGCTAATCAAATTGTTTGGATCCCTCTAAAGTAACTTTGTCTCTTTTAATGACACTAGTCTATATTCCTAACGGTTCGTTATAAATATTGGTGTAACATTTTTAGTTACACCATTTAATGGCGGGTACGTTGAAAGTGATTTTCAGCAAGCCAAACGTGAAATACTGTTCGGAATTTTGACTGTTTGTAAAAAATTTTGCTACAACCACAACCAAAACTAGTTGTTCCAGTTTTAATAAAATTTGTTACGAAAGTAATTTAAATAAGTATTGAAATAGATTAACGTTTTAAAATTGTTCCAAAATAAGGGCTATTTCTGGAAAGTTCATATTTGCTCCTGTTTGATCATATCTTAAAGGACGCTATTATTCCCATTAATGACTTCATTTACTTTGGTTCCCGCACATCCCACTACCTTAGAGAATATTTAAAACTACCTTGAAGCACTTACTACATATTACTGTAAGTTTGATTTCTGCGCTCTGATTTGACCATAGTTCAAGGCAAGATAGTCCATGATGATAACTCTTCTACTCAGTACTTTTGAAACAACCTGATTTACTTTAAATGCCTGTTTAACCCTATATGGGCCTCAACGTTGAATGAAAACCATTTAAATTTGGAACACAATTAACTTCCATTGTGTCAGTAACACATGTAATATGTTTATTACAGTCAAAATTCAATCAAAGTCGGAGATAGTGATCGTAATCTTGTTGCATACAGAATGCATACGTAATGGGACCATCATGTGTTCGTAGGTAACAGGTGTCTATTATGGGTACATGGCAACCAAAATTGTTCTGACTATCGAAAACCTTAATAGCGTCTGTTCTGAGTGTCTGAAATGACTGTTTCCCTTTAAGAAGCTTTGGACTTGATCGTGGGTTGTACATAGCCCCGACTGATGAATACAAAGAAAGCAAAGTCCGTCACGGCTGTTTAGATAACAAGTTATAACCGTCAATAATTAAAACAGCAGATATTATAAATACATTCCAAACAATTCCTTCCTTTAATAGTATTTTACAAGCAAAATTTCACTCTTCCGTACTGGGATGTTACTACGATGGCAAAACTAATAGCATATTACCCCTCTGAGAATTTGTTAATATGACGTAAAAAATAGACTAATAATATCTTTCTTATATTAATGGGTTAATAGTTATTACAGTCCTCGACTGTATAGGATTATGCCGTCTAAAACTCATAAAAATGTGTTCTTTCACTGTGTGGACTCTTAGATATATCAAAATAAGGAAATTAAAAATCCATTGTTACTCAAAACAAATGATTAATAAACTCATCATATGTTGTTATTGTTGAGATATAGACGCAATATACACCTCATATAAACGCTGTTTCATTGTATAAAGGTTGTAAGCCGTTTTAAATTTTTGGACATTGATTCTGAGAAAAATACAACTGTGGCACTCGTAACAAAAGACAATGACAAATTATCTAAATCCTGTTAAGAATTTTAATAAGCCATCGTAAATAATACATTTTAAACAAACAGTACATTAATTAATTGGTGCACGTATTGTAAAAAACGAGCAGTGCGATAATTGATAAACAGCTGGAGGTTGATTGGCAGTAATTGAAGATTTAATGGAACGATGAAGTCATAATTAGTTACATGAAGCTAAACGTTTTACTACAATTATTCGAAGTGGCTATGAGTGTGCTTGCCGAGATCGTTAAAGGTTCTCTTGATTTACAGAGGCAGAATAATTGTTGATTGAGTAATGCAACGTAAAGATGAAACTACTTCATCACACACTTTAAGTCAAATGATGAAGTAATAAATTAGCAAAATTATTCTCTTTTGCATGTTTGTATATTATGAACTCTTTGAAGTGTTAGGAGTAAAAATAGTTCAAAGGCAAATTTTGATATCGATGCATTTGTGGACAAGTCTTTTTACCCCAAGCAAGTTTCGAATAATTTTATGACTGTTTAAAGTAAATGTATTAGTTAAAACATTAAGTTTAAAAATCGTGTTGCTAATTAATAACTTTTTCAGTGATTAGATTGTTGTACAAATTTAGGGGATGAGCGTTTCTGAGTGAACATAACAGGAGTATTAATGTTTTATGGGGTAGTTTTCATTTTAACGATAAATGCGATCAATTCGCGTGTCCTAAAATATTAAAAGGTAGCATTACGCCACAATACACGCCATGTAACAAGTTTGGCTGAGTTGCTCGCCAAAATTTAAATCTATACCTCATTTCGTTATCGAGGTATCTCCCTGAGATCTCTCACTCAGCAAAACCCCATAGAATAACATGCATCATCATGGAAATCTTTCTTGTCTGTACACAAATAAACCCATACAACGCCTTTTTTAAAGGACCAAACAAAAATGAACGAAAATCTTATCAAACAATTGAAGAAAGTAATTTCATTACATCTGTTACTATTTAATATGATAAAATATCAAGTGACTGTACTCATGCTTCTTCAGAAATTTCATAAACTCATACAATTTTGTCGTTGTCATCATGGTAACTCGTAAGACCAATGTAAAAATGTTTCGTAACTCTCAGCAAAATCCAATCGAGTGACATGCATCATGATCAAATTCAATGTTGCCTATATAGACATGAAGCTTCGTGCAAAGTTTTAAGTCTATATAGCGGAATTTGTTCTCGCAATGTCGTGCGGGCAAACAGACAGACGTAAATGAAATATTTTTTATCCCCTTGCGTGATAGGTTTTCTTTCCTATAGGAATATATCTATCACTTCATTTCGTTCTCAACTTGCTAAAGCGACAATACATATGGTTTTTGATGGTT